>NC_081408.1:362049811-362397311 GCF_030272615.1 Cryptomeria japonica | reverse complement strand
AAGTGTTGCACGCCTGAGGAAAAGCATAGGTTTTTTAATCTCTTGCTAAACTATAAAGATGTTTTTTCTTGGCCATATGATGATTTGAAGGATTTCGGGGAGGGTCAGTTTTAGCATCATATTCCTTTGAAACTAGGAGCAACACCTTTCAGACAGAAGTTGAGGAACTATGATCCCAAAGTTGTTGATGCTATTTTCAGAGAAGTGGATCTAAGATGTTGAAAGCCAGGATCATATATCCAATTCGTCATTCAACTTGGGTGGCAAATATTGTCCCAGTGCGCAAGAAAAATGGGGAAATAAGAATTTGTGAAGACTTAAAAAATTTAAAATCAGGCTAGCCTCAAGGATAATTATCCCTTGCCCATCATGGATCATATCCTTCAAACTTTCACTAGATCAGAAATGATGTCAATATTTAATGGGTTCTCTGGTTATAACTAGATAAGTGTTGTTGAGGTAGACTAACACAAAACTACCTTCACTACTCCATGGGGAACCTTCGCATACAACTGCATGCCCTTCGGCTTGATAAATGTTGGAGCAACCTTCCAAAGGGCAATGAACCTCTCTTTTGGCCACTTACTTGATAAGATAATTGTTATTTATTTGAATGATCTAACTGTCTTTTCTAGGACAAGGAAAAACCACTTCAGGGATTTATGGACTATTCTGCAGAGGTGCAGAGATCAGGGTGTCTTTTTGAACCCGAAAAAGTTTGTCTTTTGTGTTACAGAAGGAAATTTGTTAGGACATATTGTCTCAAAGGAAGGTATCAAAGTTGGTCCAGATAGAGTTAGAGTCATCCAATAGTTGGCCCTTCCATCTAATAGAAGTGGCCTTAAATCCTTCTTTGGGCAGGTTAATTTTCTCAGGAGATTTGTACTGGCTTTTGCAGAGATCACTAAACATATTGTGGAAATCATGGGTGAAAAACAAATGTTCAAGTGGAACGAAGAAGCAAAGAAAGCCTTCAAAAAGGTAAAGGAGGCTATTTCTCAAGCACCTACCTTGGTTAATCCGGATTTTCAAAAAGAGTTCATCATTTACTGTTAGGCCTTTGAACATACCATGTTTGGTATTCTTCTACAAAAGAAAGAATAGAATTATGAAGTTCCTATAGCCTTTATGAGTGTACCACTTAAAAAGCATGAACTCAAATACTCCTTGATCAAGAAGCAGGAATTTGCGGTAGTTAAAGTTGTTAAGCACTTCGGGTATTATATCATGCATTCTCATTCTACTGTGTTTGTACCTCATTTTGCAATGAAGAGTATCCTAACTGAATAGGAGGTTGGTTTGAATAACCATGCTACTTGGGTCTCAAAAATACAAGAGTTTGATCTGGATATCAAGCCAACAAAGCTTGTCCAAGGACAAGGCTTGTGTCATTTGATTGCTGAAAATAAGGAGAACAAAGAAGACGAACTTCCCAAAGTCTTATTTGTTGGTCTTTGAGAACCGTGGTTTGTTGATGTGGCTCATTATTTGACATATGGAGAATCTCCATAACACGTGTCCCCTAGGGAGAGAAGAAATATGAGGTTGAAGGTGGCAAAGTATATGATTTTTTATGATGTTTTGTACAAAAAAGGATTAGATGGAACATTTTTAAGGTGTGTAGATAGTGATCAGCAAGAAAAGCTTTTAAAGGCTTTTCATGATGAGGCATGTGGGGGTCACTTCTCATCTACTGTCACAACTTTCAAAATTCTTAGGAATTGTTATTATTGGCCCAGAATGTTCAAAGATGCATACAAGTGGGTAGCCAATTGTGAGAAGTGTAAATTGTTTTCTAGAAGACCACAATTAGTAGCACTTCCACTGAGACCTGTTGTTAGAGAGGAGCCCTTTAAGAAATGGGGTTTAGACTTCATTGGTCCCCTTTCACCTCCTTCAAGTGTAGGGCATACTCATATCCTAACTACTACTGACTATCTGACCAAGTGGGTAGAGGCCATCCCGGTTAAGAAAACTACTTCTGAGGTTGTGTGTAATTTTTTGAAGGAAAACATATTGGTATGCTTTGGTGTTCCTCAGAAGATTGTGACTGATAACGCTCCCAATTTTTCCTCAACAGAATTGGCTACGTTCTACTATGATCATAGTATCTCACTTTCTCAATCATCATATTATTACCTGCAGGGGAATGGACAGGCAAAGTCCAGCCATAAAAACTTGATTGCTATTATGAGAAAGCTAGTGAGTGACAACACCAAAGATTGGCATAAAAAGTTGTATGAAGCATTGTGGGCCGACTGAACTTCACATAAGCGGGCAATAGGTATGGCACCTTTTGAATTAGTATATAGAATGGGGGCTTAGTTATCACCTCCATTGGAGCTAGCAACAGCTAAATTGCAAATAATGATTGAAGATCAATATTTTCAGAATTCTTTAGAGAAAAGAGTAATGTACCTGACCAAAACAAAGGAGGAAAGGAACGAGCTGGTCGACCATATCACAAATCATCAGGCTCAAGTTAAGAATATATTTGATCAAAAGACCAGACCCAGGAAATTCAAGAAAGGAGACCAAGTTCTATTGTGGGATAAAAGAAGAGAACCTAAAGGAGCTCATGGAAAATTTGACTCTCTTTGGAAAGAACCATTTAGAATCCACCAGGTATTGGGTCCTAACTCTTTCAAGTTAGAGTATCTAGATGGAATGATCTTGCCTCTTTCTTATGATGGGTAGGATCTGAAACTTTATCAATCGTAAAGCAGGAGTCACCTATTTCTGTACATAGTCTTAGTTTAGTTTCTTTGTTCAGGTGTGTTGGTTGTGTGAGTTTTGGTTTGTCTTGGTCCTTCTTTCCATGTTTGAAAGCTAATGTGTAACCATAGATTCTAAGTTCATTTCCTAGTCCTTTATAGTCTCGGTCCCTAGTTAGAGCTAATCGTTACCCCCTATTTTTGCATTTATTGGTTATACCCTATATTGAAATATTCATGTTGAGATAATGTGTGTGTCAATTTTGGCATAATCAGTTTGCCTTGGCCAATGTGTCTCTATGTCTAAAAGGTTCGTGTCCTTGAACCTTTTGTTTGAGCCTGAGGTCTAGTTCAATAGTTCATTGGTTCATTGAGTATTTATATATATTATGTCTTCGTGGTGCCAAATCTAACTTGTGCAGAAGGCTCAAGCGGGAAATGAACTCGAACCATTGAACCTTTCTTGGTTCTAGACTTCATTGGTTCAATGGTTCAGCGATTCTACATTTAAAATAGGATCTTTGCAAAAGTGGAAGCTAAGAAAGAGAAATGACAGTCATGTAGGGAATATTCCAGGAATCTCGGGGATTTATTTGAAAAGATTTTTCACAAGGTGCTAATCATTTTTCTGATAAGAGATCGTGCGAAGTGTTATGTAATAAAAGAAGGTGTCAGAAGTGTCATCTCCATCGTCACTCAACACAAATGAATGAGTTGTGGTAATCATGAAACCGGATTTTTAGCCATTTATATCGGTTTTGTACAAAAAAGATTTGTATCTTCATGAAAACGCTAAATTAAGAAAGGCGGAGGTTCGACGCTAGAGGTAATTTTCTTAGAATTAGCAGACACACAGTTGCATGAAAGGTGAGTTGAAAATCTTCGCCATCTCTATCATTTCCTTGCTTCGAGGAAGAAACTGTTAATTTTTGTTGTAGTAGTCATAGTGGGTGTTATTGCTACTTGTTTTGGTTTTTGAAAATGAGACCTGTCCCACCAAAATCAAGGCCAAAATCTGGTCTTAGTTGTTCTCTTCCAGAATTTGGGGATACGTCCCTAGCTCATGTAGATTCAGATGAATTTTTAGAAAGAGATAGAAATCCCTCTGGTTAACCCATGATGGGAAGAATTGTAGATAGTTGGTTAATAGAAGCTTCAGTTTTCCCTTCTACTATACAGTGCCCTGAGTTAGTACTTGAGTGCATGAAAAAGTATGACACTGAACATAGATGTATCAGAAATGCAAATGGGGGCATCCTGTTGAATATGAATAGGGAAACCATTATGGTTGTCTTTAAAATTCCCGCTAAAGAGCCATATGAAGATTGGACAATAACCACCTCGTATGGGTTTTTCTTAGAAAAGAAAACCCAGTACATAAGTGTTATAGCCAGAAATTGGCTCCTAAAATTCTAGAAGGGTGGTTCTAGGTTACCCAAGCCCTTGACTAGAGAGCATTTGATTAAAGAAGTGAGGGACATTGTCATTTTTTTTAATAAGGTAAAAGGAAGCCAACAGGTGTTTTATTGGGAAGACTGAATGTACTTTTACATCCAGGTCATAATAGATGAGAAGAGATATATAGATTGGGCAGAATTAATTGCTAAGAGATTGCATGAAGGGCTAAGCAATTTCCTCGAAAACAAGAATTTGTACATGTCCTCATACTTGTTTTATTGTTTGGTGTGTGTTAAACCTTGTCCAGGTCTGCATCATGCAGAATGGGTGGATGGGATGAAAATTTATGATTACCACCCGCACCTTCAGCTACATAAATGTCATGAGGATTTCAAAAGAGTTCATGATGTGTTTGTAGGGAGACTAATTTATGAATTGCAAGGAAATGTGAACAAGTTGTTACCTGATGAGTCTATGCAGCTAGTGAGTACATACGAAATCTTTTTCATTTAGTATCCTTAGTTCACCTATATCAGGGTTGGAGTGTTCGAAGGAGAACCATTTAAATTGTGGGTTTGCCCTTGATCGCTTTGTGCTAATTGAACTATGCAGGCAGCTTTCTCATATTGTCAAGAAGACTCTGGCCAGACAAGATTCGGCCATCTCTTTCCCAGTTGAGCTAGGTTATTATATTTGTCACTTTGTTTTTGATGTCTTGAACCTGGAGGTTGATTTCAAAAAGCTTAACCTTCAACACTGTGTTGCTTGACCAAATTTTGACAGCAAAGGTTATGCTCAGGCACACTTAACTCTTAACTCTTAAGGAGAGTTTCTCTCATGTTTCACAATTCGAAGATTTTTGGGAGGATTGCAGAGATGAATTTGAAGTGAGTCGGAGAATATTTTCCAGGTTCACAGTAGACCAGATTATTTCCTTTTAGCTCAGAAATGAATGTAACAGGAATTGTGTGTTGGTCATTTGGTGGAATTGATTATGTGTTGCATTGATGTTTTGTCCTTGATGCCAACACTAGTTGTTTGGATGCTTTACCGACACCCTTCTAGTCCCGGTAGGATGAGTGTTTTTTGGTTAACTTGGATCTGGCATGATCCGGTAAGCTATGGTATAGTCTGGTGATGGGATCAGCTTGTTCATGATACTTATACTCATATTTGGTCATTTGGTTTTGGTCTGGTAATCGGTTGATATCCTTCTTGCTTAGAAGATTAGTTTCTGGTGCCGACGAGGGTTTCACCGACAGAGCTTTTGGTGGAGATCTTTGATGAATTGCATAAGTGGTGTTGGTGAAGCTTCTGGTAGAGTTTCAGGATGTTGTTGTTGATCATGTTCGAGACTTGGTGGATGGAGATCATTGCTGAAGCGTATGGACCTATACTGGGTCCCAGTTGATCTAGGTTATGGGCTAACTTTAATGTAACGTGTGGATAGGATCTATTAATGTATTTCTGGGATGTCTTATGTGTTGATATTATTTGTTTGGTCTAAGGCTGACATGGTTTGTAATTATGTAATTGGTTTATTATCTAGTGGCCGACCTGATTGTTTATGGTCGAGAGTTTGTATATATAGATGTAAGATCTCATTGTAGATCATCATGGTTATTGTTAGAGGTCATGGTCAAAGAATGTAATGTGCGAATAATGTAATATCATTCAGGAAGAAGAGTTGGTCGATCATTGGAGATCGAATTGGGTTTGTATAAGAGGATTTAGTCCTCCGGTATTGAGCTTAACCGGAACTGTACTCAGGCATAGGAGATGCTATCTTTTGTAGTTCAACACTTCTTCGGATTGTAGTCTAGATTTCTATGTACTCAGTGAGGCTCCTTTTTGTGATGAGCAGTGTGCTATAGGTTGTTGGCCTTCTTGCAAGTGCAGGCCCCTCAATTGTAATTCGCATACTTACTGCATAAGTATTATCTGACTGTGGGTAGGCTTCCCACCGTGGTTTTTCCCTTTACCGAGTTTTCCACGTACAAATCTTGGTGTTATGTGGATGGTATTTATTCAATGATTATTGTTTATGCTTAATTGGTTTATCTTCTATTCTGATATTAATGTTTTGGGTATCAGTATTAAAGTTTAAATTATTAATGGTTTTGGTAATCTATGACAACTGAGTCACCCCGCCCCCCCCCCCCCCCCCGTTGTCTTCTGGTTATTTGAACAGTCTAACATTGTGGATGATGGTGAAGATTTGATTGACCCACAATATGTAGAGAAAGTACAGGGCTCCCCAATCCCTGAGATAGAGTGGGACAAGAAGGAAGAAGATCAAATTCAGATGAGAACATTCCCTGTTATCCGTAAAACTGAGCAGTGGCTACGAAAATAGAGATTGGGAAAACTTGTAATCAAAGATTCTCCTATTCAAAAAGTTTTGTCTAATAAGTCTGTTAAAACTTGTGATGCAGGTGGTGCCAAGGTTAAGCTTGAAGCAGATTAGGATATTGTCAAAGGTTCAAAGAAGACCCTTGTTGCCCAACTTACAACTCGTGTTACCAGGTCAAGAACCAAGAACAAGGGCAAAAAGTTGCCAGAAAGTTCAATGGTGGTTGATTTGGAAGGGTCTCCTGAAGCTGAGAATAGAATGGTAGAACAAAATATCGAGATACCCAACTTGGAAGTTGGAGATGTTGAAGAACCTGAAAAAGAAGAAGAAGGCACTGAAGGTTCATTGATCTTCGCCACTGTAAGCGTCGAGCAACCCCAAGCAAAGAAAGATGCAGGTTCCAGTACTCCTCATTGGTTAGATACCGCTCTTAGTAGCAAGAAGAGAAATGTGGTTCCTGTCTTGGATCCTATTGAAGATATGGTTAGCAAAATGCTTGGGCAAAATTTCAAAATCTAAAAGACTAATGACGGTTTTGAAGATTGATTTTGATCAGGATACAGGTAATTGGACGGCTAAGATAGATCACCCTATTTCGGATAAAGAAGTAGAGAATCCATCGGCAAAAGATTTCAGTGTTGAAAATGTTAATTTAGGTGTTGGATTGCATGTGGCAGACGTACACTATTTAGAGGCCTCCACCATAAGAATAATTAACAGGAAATGGTTCTATGAGAAGGATAAGCAAGATCTTAAGGAAACGTTGAGGAATATGGCAGAGTCCATAGATGCCATTCATAATCCTAATGCTCAGCTAATTTCACAGCTGCCTATGTCATTCGATCCTAAATCACATGTTAATCAATAAATTCTTTGCCAAATTCACAAGAGTAAATTGGTGACTGAGATTTTCCTAGAATGGTTGGAGGGGATCACTCAACCCGACACATAATACTTCAAAAATCTGAGCAAGTTGCACGAGAATGTCATAACTGTAATGAAAGAGTTAGAGACAGAAATTGCCAATTGGAAGAAAGAAGAAACCAAGTGGAGAGTTGTGGTAGCTCAAATGGTTTATGTACAAAAGTATGGCATCATGAAATTTCTGTCAAAAAAATCGGTACAGGGCTTGGATGATAATATCCTCTATGTGTGCAGGAAAAACATTGAATGATGAAATTTTGTAGTAGAACAGGGGTGTGGAGAATCTACTAAATTGTGAGATGAGTTAGCTCAACTCGTTCTATCTATGCAAATGATTTGAAGTGCATAGGGATTAAATGCCTGAAAGAGGATGGGAAAACCATAGAAAGTTTGGAAGTCATTACTCAATATTTTGAAGGGAAAATTAACTATGTCAGGGAAGCAAAGGCTCTAACAAAAAATGACTTCTCAATGATGGCGAAGATTGAATCCCTCATTTTCTATTGCATAGAACACTTGGGAATTCATGCGGATATCTTGGCCCAAGTTCGGTGAGATAAAGAAATGTGGTGCCAGAGGATTGCACACATCGGAATCCCAAACTTTTTTGTTATACAGATCTTCTCAGCTTCTCATTTGGAGTGGAAACGTGTCTCCAGCATAGTGCAGAACCAGCTTGAAGATCCCGCCTCGTAGCTGCAATCTCGGTCGTGTAGGCATTTGAAATTGTTTTGTGATGAATTATAGGGCAGTTTTAAAAGTTAGTTTTTCTAGTTATGTTTTTAGAACTGAATCTTGACTCAGGGGAAGAGTTATGTAACTCTGTGTTTCCCTAAACTGCAGTTAGTCGATGTGTGGCTATTTATATGTTTTTAAAAGACTATGTGAAGGTCCGAGTTTTTGTTAGCTTTCAGACTTGATACATTTTATCTTGCAGTTATCTAATATTTCAAAAGAAATACTCATTTATCTGTGAATGAATGGAAGTGATTATTTTGGAAGTCTAAAATTTGTGCATTTCATGAAAGAATTGAATTTCTGTTGGAGTTCTTTTTTGTCAAAATAGTCTTTTATTTCTTATGAAATGTTATGCACCAAGAAGAAATTAAGTCTGAAAGTTTATTTGAATGAGAAGTCCGTAATATAACAAAGTCTGTGAACTTTGTCATTTTAGAAATTGATTAAAAATTGCTTTTACAACATAGTGATGTGTAGATGTGAAAATGCCTTTCGTACTTTCTGGTTAAAATTATATACATAATTTATTTTCTAGTTTCCATTCATTGCAAATCTAAAGAGGGAGTTGTACCTCAGAAAAATTTAGAGGGAAACTTTCACAAGTTTACCCAACTGTTTGGTTAATGTTTTATTCTTTAAGGGGCAATAGAGTGGTGTTAAATTAATTTTATCAAAGGACAAATCTGTTAACCAACAAAGACGATATTCTCTAGAAACAAAACTAGAAGTCACAATAATCATAAAATGTCTACTATAGATCCACTAGATAAGACCAATCTTCTAGAAGTTCCACAAACAATCCAAACCAACAATACTTTCTTGTACACCAAAGCATTAACATTCACCTCTCCACCAAAATTTGGGAACAATGTTAAATACACCTTCAATAGACAATTTTGACTCCTGGGTAAACAAAATTTTAGGAGAATTTACCTTAATCAAGTCATCAATAACTATTTGTATAGGGATTCTATTCAAACCCCTTGTATTCCATGAGAGGACAATCATTTTTTAACATTGGAGAAATGGGAATTAATTGGCTTAACTAATTCCGACTCCACCAAATTCTCACCCATCAATTTTATTTTATCTTGTTCCTTCTTGTATCCTACTTTTGGAGGCTTCTCTAACCCTCCCTTTTTTCTTTTTTTCTTTTTTTCTTTTTTATGAAGCCTCAAACTAGGCGGAGTTCTACTACTTTTTCTTGTATCTTGACCCCCATCTCCAATGAGGGATTAAGACAAAACAAGGTTGAATCTACTCTCAACTCTACATGCTCTCCTATTTTTAAATTAAATAGACAATGCAACATGATAATTATCCCATATGGAAACCTCTTGAGAACTTCCTAAACATCTTCAGAAAATTTAAAACTACCAAAATGCACCTACATCTTCAAAGAATGCAAAACTACTAAGCGTCACCAGACACTCCATTATGATCCTGTTTAATGAATTCCTCAAACTTCTACAAGGAAATCTTCATTTGTTCTTCATCAAGTCCTTGATTATGAATCGTGACAGCTTTTACCTGAGTGATAGAATCTCCAAGGCCAGCATAACATCTTTTGTGCTTCTTTAGAAGGGAAGAATTTTTTTCCAGATTAACTTGAATATCTATCAATTTATCAATTGAAGATATTAAGAAAAATTCTTTATCAACCTCTTCTCCAATAAGAAAGCTAAATTATTTTATGATAACATATTCATGAAGAGGGTTTTGATTCTCATCAAGGTATGTGCACAACAGTTCTGATACTTTTTCAATGATTTCCTTTCCTTTATCATTACATTATTTTTGTCCCTTTTGCATATCCTTGATAAGAATTTCTAAAGTATGCATCTGACGTTCTAATGCTTCTCTTTGTTCAATATGCATGTCTCTTGAAGGGAGAACTCCATTATCAACCAAAACATCCAATTGCAAATCTTCTAACTTTGACCATGAGTCAAAGTCTTTCTATTGTGTCTCCAATTCCTATGAAAGTAGATCCAATATTTTATCTACCTCAAACTTAACACCCTCTAAATTGTTAATCAATGTAATTGCAAATAATAGGAGATGTGTTCCTTAACATTTTGTCCATTCATTCACACATTGATCTCCCTCATGAAGTGACCTACTTAGTCTATTTGATGACTTGTTCATCAACTGACGAAGTAACTGGCCCAATTACCTCTGGAGACTTTGTTATCTTAATCAACATAGTGGTGAGTTGTTCCACTTGTTTCTTAAGTTTATTCTTTTTGACCTCTTCATTATATCTTGCCACAAGATTATCAAAAGATGTCTGAGCATCCTCCATAGTTCCTTCATGAGATTACTTGCCCAATTCAATTTTGTTGATAACATAATATGTAGGTTAAATCTTGTCAATATCTGTGTCTGAAGGAAGCACTGCAAGTTCAACATACTTGTTCTTTGATTTATCCACTTTAACTCTGGACAAAGTCTTAGCCTTCTTTGTAACCTTGAGCTTGACAGGAATCAGCTGGCTGAAGTCAAAGTCATCTGGGGAGATGGCCTACTTCTTCCTATTGGGAGTATTGGAGATTAACTAGGGTGGTAAAGGTTTGTCATCTTCAACTCCTGTGGCCAATAATTGAGATGAAAGTTCTTGATTTTGTACATTTGTAGTCACAATGGGAGGAGTAGAAGTCACAATTGCAGGTGGGTTCTCTATGACTAAAACTTTGGGTGAAATTTTAGTCTCTGACATGAACTTATTGATATTTGCCAACATGGAAGAAGACACTTCAGACAAATTTGGGAGAAACACATTTTCAATATTATCTTGTCGAGTGTCTAAGGCTAACTCACTAGTTGTTGTGGAAGGAATAGTATGGATTACTACATTAGGAGCATCAAATGCATAGGAAATAGTGGAACCAAAAGGGATATGATTAGAAACAAAAACCAGTGGAGGAGTTATACCTAGAGCATCATGAGATGTGTGAGGAATGGATTCTTGTGCCCTTTTAGATTGGGAGGTACTAGGAACTTCAGGTAATCCTTCCTCATCATACTCCTCTTGTTCTTTCCTTGATTCTTCTTCTTGTTGTTGCATCTCCTCCTCGAGAAATTCTTCCTAAGCTTCTTCTTTTGTCTAAGTATCTTGAGTTGACAATTCCCCTTGACTACTATCTTTCCCTTTTCCAATAGTAAATTTGAATTTAGGAGCCTTTTGGGTCACTAAATCTTGCCTATTCTTAGTCCTTAGCTCAGAAGTCTTTCCTACTGGTCTTGTAGTGTCATCTTCTGCTCTTGTCTAAAATGGCTTCAATTGAATTCCTTCATGTTAACCAAATATTAGTATTGGCAAGAATATTCTGGAACCTGGCCCTTATTGAAGTCATCTCCTTCTATCACTGGATGAGAGAAAGAGGTGAATTCGCAATCTTATTCTTTTCATACACTAGATCCAAAATGTTTCCATCATCTTCAAGGTCCTCGAGAATATCGGCAAGATTTAGGTTCTCAATTTGCTCCACAATAAGATGACAATAATCAAGATTTATGATATCCTCTTTTGTTCTACACTCTATCCAGACATCTTCTACATGGTGAATATGAGTGTATATTTTCATTAACTTATTCTTCATGCCCCTGTAGTCAAAACATTTCCTAGCCTTGAAGAGCTTCATTGTAACCCTTCTCATTTCCTCATCCATGGCTTTGGCCTTATAAATGGAATTGAATGAATTACCAATGGTGAGAGAAAAATTAAATATAGGCTGGTGTGAACCTGATTGGCATTCATGTACTGCTACCATTTGACAGGCCAACTCCATGAGCACAATTTTGTCTAATGGGTACCTAGGGAGCATGAAAGGCTCATCATCATAACATCCTACTGTAAGGTAGGTGAAAGTGGGTAATTGTAGGAACATGTACCCATACTTATTCACTATATTCCAAGCTTCATCTAACACCCTCTTCTTCTGGAGATCCTTATCAAACATGCACATGTAATGATAGAAGGCATCATTTGCTCTCTTGAAATGATGTGAACTATTATTTAGAGTTAACTAAGAATAGTATTGATATACTGGAATCTAACTCCTATCCCCTATTGTAGACAATCTTGGAAGTGCCTCATTGAGGCTGCTGCATACACTAGATATTAAGTCATACAAAACTTAAAACTAGTTGGGACCTTGGTAAGTTGTTCACAAAAAAGCATCACTTATTTGCTTACCCCGATATATCATTTTCTTGTTTTATTGGATGATATGGATATATTGATACGTCCGTTCATGATGTGTATCTAAAATAGGGAGCCCTTTCACCCGACTAAGAAGGGTAATCAAATCATTTACCTCCTTAATGAAGTCACTTCGAAGAATGGTCTTAGGTCATCTTGCAATGGTGGGCCTAGGAGACTTTAGCCAATTAACATTCATATTCTGTCTACACTTGTCTAAATTATTGTCATAATATGTCTAAGCTGATTGCATGTCAATATTGGTATATTGATCAATGTTTGGACATTTGAAAATTATCAAAGAAGTCCTCATCCAATTTAATGAGAGTTTTCTTTCCTTATGCATCCTTGACAAACCCGCTTACTGGATCAAATATGTTAGCTAATGCTAACACAAATTTAGCATTTTGTGCTGACATTGGAAAAGCTACAACTAAGTGAATACCACTGTTAATAGTTGCCTCCATCTTGTAATATTCAGGTGGCTCTTCAACTCTCTTAAGAAACTCTTCAAGAACCACATGACCAATTTGTGTGTCTCTAATGTTTTCAATATTAGAGGGCATTGAAGAAGGGGGGAAGCCCAAATGAGGATCCTGCTTCTTAAACTCCATGGTTCTTTTACTCGAAGACGGCTTTGTATATGACTATGACTGTAACTACGACACTTGAAAAAGAGATCATCGCCATGTTTTGCTTACCAGATTTGCTTCATTAGGGTTCCAAAAACCCTAATTCATTGGTAGTACAAGATTACCTTTGGTGCAAATTAGGTTTGTAACCCCGATTTAATGTGTGTACACTAATTGCAAATCAGGTTTACAAACCCAACTTACACTTAACATAAGTGTGATTCATGAAGTGTAGTTCGGACTTGTAAGCTTGATTTGCATATGGGAAAGACATCATATAAATTTGGTGCAGGTCAAGTTTATAATCAAGAACTGCACTTGAGAATGCAAAAGGTGGTGTAGTTCGAGCTTATGGACTCGATCTACACCAAACATAGAAAACATTATCTAAGGCATGTTCAAACTATAGTGTATGTTGAGGTTACAGCCTTGCGATACACCACAAAGAAGCATTCATATGATATTAGTGTAAGGCAAGATTACAACCCCAATTTATAGCGAAGGGGAAGAATCTAGTATAAGTCAGGGTTGTAGCCCTGTCTTACATCAAAATAGGAATGGCTTAGATCTTCGGTGTATATCGGGGGCATAGTACCACCATACACCATGAAGGTGGTATTCAGTGTATGGCAGGGTTATAACCCCAACATCCACATAAAAGGATAACTAGAAAACAAAATGGTGTTTGAGATCACAAGCTCGAACAATAACTCTCAAAAGCATTGCTCGAACTCGTGAGTCCGCACAGCATGAAACAAAAAGACACAACGAGAAAGAAAAAGCTCGAACAATCGTCGTGTATGGGAAAAGCTGACCACAAAACCCTAAAGCAAGAAAACTTTAAAACAAGAGAGAAAGAAAATAAAATGGCATACTAAAAAAGGGTGAAGCTTCCAAATTGGCTTCAGCTCCAAAATTTCCACAAATCAACCAAAGCATAAGCACAAAGAAATACGGAATGCAGAATGATCCAAAAGAAAAATAAAAACAAGATAAAAAATAAGAGGAAACTTAATAGATTTCAAAAACTAAGCCAATAAATGACATCATGTGAATTAAATGGTGTATTTTGGGGTTGTAAACCCAAAATGCACCAAGATGTGTATTCTGGGTTTGCAACCCCGAAATACACCCTTTTGGGGCATTACTTATGCAAAGGTGTAAATTAGACTTATAAGTCTAATTTACATTAGAAAAACAAAAACAAGTGTAGGATCAGACTTAAAGTCCAATTTGACACCAGTTTTTGATAAAAACTCTTAAAAGAGAAACTTTAAATTATTTTTTGCAAATTGACAACTTAAACTAGGATCGAGGGGACTACCACGAAAAATCCTAGTAAGACCAAAGAAGTGAAAATTCACCTTGAAAAATGAACTTAGAGTGGTAAATTATAATTTTGAACAAAAAATTTGTAGGGGCTATCCTGTTTTTGTAACAACCAAAACCAAGAATAACAAAATTTCAATTATTTTGTATATTTTATGTGTCTTTAACACTCTCAATGGGTGTCCTTGAATCCAAAACATTAAACTAAACAAATAATTTATGTTCTATATTCTTCAGAATCATGGCATTAGTTATTATATACATTAATGAAGGAGGTAGAAAATATGATATAAATTACAATTAATTTAGAATTCATTCAAAGCATTTTCCCATTCTTAAGCAATAGAGGAATAAGTTTACAATATTGTTATTATGGACAAGGACCATATTAGTAGCATCCTCTAATATGGAAAGCTATATTTTACCATATGATTTTTCAACGAGTTATTAATCAATTTACCTTTATTTTTATGTTTTCTTTTTGGAGACTCATCCATTAATGCTATAAGGAAAGGAAAGGATATTTTATAGTCCACGATGCCAAGAATCTGTATATGGGTCTACAAAAGGGTTAGCGCAATATGGGACTACCTTGTACTCCTTGCGGGAGGTACCTAACTGCACTACAAATGAGGCGTACTTTTTTTTATAATAAGCGTTACTTTTTTTTATGATACCAAGATTTTGGTATTGGCGGTATGAGATAGTGGCCACATATCACTTTTCACCACTATATAGCTCATGCTAGAACATTGTCAACATTTAAAGTGAAATTGTTTTGATTTTGTAGATGTATCTTGGATATTAATACATACTTGGACATCATGTTTATATGGATTTATAATTTTTATAATTCTTTTTTATTTATGAAGATTTTAGTATTATTTATTGGTAGTTCTATAGCAAGTGAAATTATAGAATTACATACACATTAAACAATAGTTTTTCAACTTGCTTCGAACATTTCTTCTTTGTTATTTTTTATTTTCCATTTCTACTTGAACCTTTGTTCTGATTAATTAAAGCGGGATAGGCTCAAACCTTTACATAACCACCATGAAGGCACACAACAAGGAGGAACTCACAAGCAGTAAGACCACAGAGAAAACAAAACCCAAAAAAGGACAAACCCTTTTTGAAAAGAGGCTTTTGACAGGAGCATCCAACCTGCGAGAACTCACAAAAGGAGAGAAGAAGGGAGAGGGAGCTTTTGACCGGAGCTAGAAACTGATGGGAGATAAGGGTCTCGACCTTGAATAATAGAAATCTCTTTCACCTACCCTAAAAGAGTAAGGGGAGAAGGAGAAGGACCTTTCCTCATTTGACAAACTATTGTCTAGGAAATACTATCATCCAACCTATTAGAAGCAAGTGAATCAAGAGGAGAAAACTCAGCAAGAAGATCAACAACAACCAGAGGGGGGATGCACGAGAACAATGCAAATCAATGGACACCAAAGAAGACAGTAGCTGGGAGGGACGAAAGGAAGCTCCAAAGAGACACCAAGAAGCACAATAGGAATGTCAAGGCACGAAACACCCTCAACATTATGCTCAGAAGAAAAATGGTCGAGGACCACCTCAGAGGGAGTGTCAACAGTCAAGTGATCTTCCTTAGCATCCTTCCACCAAGAAGTAGAACCTTTATAACTTTTCAAAGAGAAATCTAAAGCCAATAGCAAAGCAATGACAACAACGAAAGGTGAGGCCTTCATAATCCAGTAGTTGTGACCAAGGCTTGTCCCCAACCATCAAAACTACTTCCCCATGAAGTGGTTTGGAGATGTCAACATCAATGAGAATGAGAGCATAGGTTGGGTGACCCATGCGGGATGTGACATCATCAACCTACAAAAAATAGCCAATAGTGTTTGCAATATCCTGAGAATAGGATTCATCCTAAAATTGGAGAGGGAGGTAAGGCATCTTGACCCAAACTGAACACACCGAAGCAGGCTCTACAAGGGGGTTAAAAGAGGGAGTCTAGGGTTTGACAAAAAGCATATGCTCTCTCTAGGCCCAAGACCGACCCAACATAAGATTTTGATCTGCGAATGAATCGAACATAGAAATGAAAAAACCTTTTTAACAGGAAAAATAGTTTGATCTTACCTAAGACCAAGGGCTTCCAAGAGGTCATAACCCAATTGTGAAGGTCAAGAAGAGAGGGCTAGAGTGAGGGGAAACGACACAATAAACCGCATCTCTAGAAGAAAGCTCCATTCTTAACAACATCCTCACCACAGACAATGATGGGAGAATATTTGGCACACAAAAGGGGACGAAACGTGTGCTGGAGGCGGGCATAGCCATATTTCTTAGCAGCAGTGCATGCCCTATAACCACGAGTTGTAGGAATGCTAGCCTCAAGAGTAGCACACACACCAAGGTCAACCCCCACACTCAACCTAGCAACAGGGGAGCTGGCACTAGAAGTCCTCACAACTACAACAAGAGATATAGATGAGACAAGAGGAAGAAGCGGGAAAGGATTTTTAAAAATGAACAAATCCATTGGGGACACTTCTCACCTAAGATTTTTTTCTTTTTACTTGCACCTTTGTTAGATGATATCATTTCAAGCCAGAATCAAATATCGTTTAATATTGAATAGAAATTTCCCAAACCTAAGGGAATGAAGGCTTAATTTTAATAAACTTGTTTCTTTCTCAAATTAGCTCATATTTAAAGTATTTAGTAGTTTGATCGATATCTCATGCATAAGATAGATTAGATATATTTGTGTAATTTAACTTGAAGTAAAGAGTCCACATACTATACATTTATGAGAAATATTATGTATGATTCAAAAACCCCTCATACAAGGCCACTAGCTTAGAGAATTTCTAAGATACAATTTCTTTGGAAGTGCAATACTTATATTCAATTTTTTAAATTACAAACTCTATCACCAAAAGTAGGCTACTAATTTTGAATATAGATCAAAGCTCAACTAAATTAGGTTAATATTGAGGTGAGGAATTCATTTAAGCTATGGTAACAAATTCATGGATCTCAAGCAATAAAGAAAATTAAGGACAATTATTACCTTCTTATATAGCCTCTTGACATCTTATGAGATTTTATGTAACATTTTGCACAAGTTTTGACATGACATGACAACACTCCTGTCTAAGAATTTTATTTGCAATAATACCTGAAGTGGTACCTTATAAAGTTTTAACATCTCAGAGTATTCATTGTGTAGTGTCATAAATTGTACTCGTTAATTGTGAGCCCAATTTAACACCCTTCGGAGCACTTGTTTTATTTTCCATTCACCTAGATCATTTTAAGATCATTTATAGCCTTGAATTTACCTCCTCAACTTAAGAAGATGTGTCCTATCCTATTTTAAATCTTAATAATCTTATTTTGCATTTAATTATCATAAAAAAACCAAAATTTGGACCAGATGTAACATCAGAAACCTAGATTGTCACATCTCCCTTTTTAGAGAGACTATTTTGGTAGGCCTTGGGTGCCCAACACACGTGTCCTAATGAAATATTTTGAGTTTTGTTCTTGACATTATGGAATCTTGTCTTGATTTTTGTTTATGATCATTTTAAGTTAATTTTTCATAAAAAAATCAACCTTGTGACTTAGATAAAAGATAGTACATTTTCTCATTTTGATATACAATCTTGATGATAGTGAAGATATTTGAAACAGATCATATAGGTCTACAAATCTGAAGTATAATTTGCAACATCAAGTTTTCAACATTTTTCATTCATCGTTATTGCAAAGATGATTGAAGCTTCAAGGAATGTTGGAGGATGATAAAGAACTACTAACTCGTGATTATCTTGCATCTTGCCTCAAGGGTTTGGAACAATATTATGTTGTTCTCACATTTCTAAGTTTTAATCTTCGCATCTAATATTTATCATTTACCAAGTTTGTTTTTCACATCTTTATGTACTCTTGAGTTGATTTGTACTCCACCTTTTGATCAATTCATCTAGGGCTCTACACTAAACCACTTGAGTATTGTATCTTTTATGTTATGCATGTTATTTCTTGCCACAATCTTAGTCACGCTTTTTTTTAGATCCAATTTGTCTATTCATGGAGATACAAATGCCAAAATGGGGGCTTGACTAGGGCAACCTTCTATATAACCACAACTATAATCCATCTCTTTATGTTGTACAAATCTAGAATTTTATGACAATCAAAAAGGTATAGGGGGATTGAATTTTTTTAAATAGATATCATCACTATAATTTTGAGAGAAAAATCCACGACAAGGGTACCCAATGTTGGTTCCCCAATTGATTGTCCAGAAATTCCTCTAAGATAGCCAATTCTTAATCCACGGATCTCTGGGTCAGTGGACGATAAACGAGATTCAATCATAAAACTAAAATATATTACATTGTTGGCTTTGCTAGACCAAGGTGGGTGGACCATAAAATATCCTAAGACTTATTATTTCTAATATTGTAATATAAGCACATATCTCCTAATGAATATACACCAAAGAATGTGTGATAATCCATAAATTTGGCTTTATTCCTGGTAATCCACCATTTATTCAATGATTAGGAGCAGAACCTACACTAAACCTAACTCTAATAAACAAGAAATTAAAATAGATTTTAGATTGTTAAGTTGTTTCTAAAAATGCATTGGACTAGGCAACAAAGCAATGCCTATTCAAGGGCATGGAGTCAAATATGAGACTATAAGAGAGATCCTACCAACAAATTAAGTTCAAACAACAGGGTTAACAATTGTAAATGCATTGCATTAACATGCCTACTTGGTTACCACATATTTTGTGCTTATAGATCCAAACTTTCCTTTCACACTTACACTTATATGATCAAAGCAATTTAACCTTTACTTGAAGGAGAGCAATAAGAAAATAGCACAATAACAAGGGAAACTAAAATGACAAATTCAAATATACTTGATATGTTGAATTCATACAACTATAGTGTGCAATATGGAGATAATTATGATATTTACTCATAAAATTAGCTACTACATTCTGCACATTGTGTCCATGACATTAACTATTAACTATTCTATTCCATCAACCATTTACAAAGTTTCTAGAATCTATATCAATGAGAACAAAGAAGAAGATATAGAAGAGAGGAATTTGGTAGAAGAGAAGAAAACTCCAAATTACATCTGTTGTTGACACCTATCCCCTTCCCTTTATTTGATCTACAAAAATGTTTGCATGTTCCTTTTCAAATTTGCCTCCAATCTACACTCTTCATTTTGCATGCAAATTTTGCCTTATTCTCACCTTTGACACTTGGCAGTTTGAGACAGCTCCAACTTTTACCTCTATCCTTTATTTGCCTTTTATTTTTACTTGCAATTGAAATATGTTGTTTTCCTCTACCTGGCATTAGTGATTCTCGTGAAAAAAAATCTATTTGATGATAAATACATTTTATTTCAGCACTTATTTACATAATAAAATGATTTCCCTGTAAAAATAATTTCCCATGTACATTTTATTGCAGCTAATTTTCTTTTAGTTTTTACACCTATTCAACATCCTTTGTAAAAATGATTTACTCCTGATTGAATATTTGAGTCCAACATCTTATTTTGTCCTTGGTGTTGATGCTTATTATTTTTGCTCAACTTTGTCCCCTAATTTACAAAAAACATTCACCCCTTTTGGTCTTTACACTTGACTAGAGTTTTTTACCTTTCCCACTTGCCTACATTCTTTGTGAAAGCATTTTCACCCCTAAGTGAAAATAAATACCTGGTGTTGTACCTTTACCATTTTCGGTAAAACAATTCCCTTGTTGGTAAAACATATATTCCACTATTGCATACTTGCTAAAATATTTTCACTTAAGTGAAAATAAAATATTTTATAGCTGCAATTGGCTCTTTTGAACATAAAAACACTTTGCCTATTAATGAATAATTTTTACCATTGCATTATGCCTCTTTGTTCATACAAATAGCATCAGCTTGCATATATATTTTCAACAACAAAAATCTTTCCAGCACCATACTCTAGCTCTTCTGATTTTATTATGATCGTAACCCACTTTAGTGATGAGATCCCTCTACTTCACATGGATGACTTTCTGCTTAAAACCTTTGATAAAATGATTCCTATATATCAATTTTGGGATGCACTTCACACCAGTGTTACAAGACTCTGCAAGTCTTGGCAAGACTCGCAAAGTCCAAAGGCGGGTTGCCCTTGCCGAGGCCCATGGCCTTTGGACTCGGACCTGACCGAGTCTGGCCAAGTTTTGGCAGACTCGCTGAGTTTATCAAACTCGGCAGACTCGTCGAGTTTTGTGGATTAGACTTTGTAGCGCAAGAAGAAAATAATAAGTGTAAAAAAAAATGACATTATTTTAAATGAAAAAAAGGGTTAATATGTTTGTTCCTCAAGGATGAAGATATGGATGTCACCAAGCCTGAGCCTAAGCCTCAAACACAAGAAGAGATCATGGATATAGAACATTCCAGGACCTATCTTAGGCACACAGGTAGGACAGTTGTGGGGTCGACTGATATTGGCTCCTTTGAGCCTTAGAGTTCTAGGCTCTAGCTTTTATGTTGAACTTGATATATGTTTTGAACTTTTGATAACATAGATTTCATATTCCATGAATTTTGTAGACATTTGACACTATCTATATTTCCAATGTGTTATTTAGTTTAGCTTATTTCCTTTAGCGCAAGCCTAAAATTTGCATTTATACTTATGTGATCAATGTAAACTTGTGTATGTGCTTCTATTTGATGAGATTATTGTGTCTTTAATGTTTATTTATTAAAAATTCCATGAAAGAAGTTTAAAATCGTTAAAAATATTTGAATTTCTTGGGTTTTTCAATTTGTCAAGTCTCGACCGAGCTTGGGCGCAGAGTCCAAGTCAAAAATCAGCTTGCCGAGTCCAAGGCGAGTCTGAGGCTTGTAACTATGCTTCACACTAATGCATGGGTCATTTATTATTGACCTTTAAAACTTGGATGGCTCCGTCACGGTGTCCCTTTGATTCACATGTTCCAAATACCATTGGAAAGAAATAGAAAGCACCAACTTGAGGTATCACATAAATTTCAAATTGGAACTAGATCAACTTTGTATATACTAGAGTGGTCATTGATCCAACACTCAATACTATATTATGAACTTTATTGCTAAGACAATACTTAACTCAAAATACCATAATGATAATGGGTCGATGTCAAAAGAAAGAAAAAAGGGAACTAATCCAAAACTTGCAAGAATCCCCAAATCACCCACAACCATGAGAGGATCCACCCGATTTCTCCCAATCATTGCCATTGCGTAAGAATGACATTCATATTTTCAATTAATTTGCACCCAATTTCAGCTTCAAATGAATCTAACATCTCTTATCCTTAGGGGAGGTTTTCCAACTATTCTATTTACCTACTCCACTGAAATCATCATTCAATCACTTTCCTTGAGAACACATTGCCCATCGTATAACAATTAAAGATTATCTGCACTTGCAAATATGAACGTTGCTCTCAATCAGAAGTTGTGCACCCTCCACAGTAGCTCACATGGTTGAGAGAAAATTAAAAGAAACTCCAACACACATTACAACACTAGGAAATACGATGTAGCCTTCTGCTTAAAACACATCATATTTAAATGATGCTCAAAACAACAATAAAGCCTAATCAAACCATAACATAACATCACTGCAGGTACTCATGTCATTTGTATCGCATCATACGACATTCATCACTAGCAAATTCAACACGGGTGTCCATAATACATCATCTTCAAAGCATAAAAAATTCTACCACAAGCAACTCCAAACATCTGCGAACTAGGAGCACAACTTACACACACTCGATCCAAGATTCCAAAGGGGAGTTAGTTGCATTTTTTTTACTCAGCCAACAATAGTTGCACAAAAAATTGTTGAGCAGGAAAAGAATTAGTGTACAAAATTGTCGGCCCTTCATTTAATATGCAAATTCCATTAAAAATTGCGAAGGAGTGGAAGAAATTTATGTTCAATTTCCTTGTGGCCTATGTAGAGAGAACAATGGCATCTCATATAAAGATCTTGGACTAACGATCATGGTAGCTTTGGCATGTGACCTATCACAGCCATTCTAACTGTAGCATCCTCATAGAATTAAATTACAAACATTATTCAATTCCACAATCTTCACCAAAGTCACTCCACATAATGCCTCAGTGAGATCACTTACAACATTAGAACGATGCAAAGAAAAGAATGGATGTTGCCACCAGTCATGGGGCATTGAACTGCAAACAATGAATCGATGATAGGGAGAAACATAGGAACCGATGAATAACAACTGCAAGCCCTAGAAATTTGCCTTCCCTGCACTCCCGCACCCAATTTGGGTGCTTTCCCTTGCTGCTTGCGGGTGTGCGGGCTAATGCCTTAACTTTATAAACTAGCAGTTGCATGCTTTTTCCATGCAAAGGTGAGCTGACAGAACTTCGTGCCGAAGGTAATTGTAAGTTGGTTTATGTGCATGGTGTTTTCATTCGTAGGAACTTTTTCATCTAATAGAGTTGCTAAGGACGTGGCATTTAGTTTAGAACATAGAGAATAGAAGGAACTTTAAAGCTTGTTTGTTGTAGAAAGTGTTAAGCCTGAATGGAAGATAACCACGCAGTCCAATCAAACAGTTAATAACAACCTTTGCTTAAGTTGAAACTGTTAATTTGGTCACTACAGATAAAGACCCTTGCACAAGTTTGAAAACTGTATCTGAAAGTTTCCTTTTTCATCTTATATCATCAACTGTAGGCTATTTTCCATCTCAGCACCTATAGATTTCAGTTTTTCAGTTGTATTTAGATAAAGAAGACAAGTTTTGTTAATATGCAAATTTAATGTTGAACTCGAATGAAATGTGCATTAGGAAAGGGACAATTAAAACAAGATCAAATTAAAATGTTAAAAACAGGAAGTTAACAATTTCTTTATAAAAGTTATTCAACACAAAAGAATAGTTCAATTAATACCATTGCCATCTCTTTGTGTGCATAAATAACTTAAGACTACAATAAATAACAACAACTATGAAATCAATTCAAACTTTGTTTACTAACAATATATATTCTAATAGACTTCCTGAAATAGAATTTATGGCAACACTATCTATTGCTCTTCAACACTGCATACATCTAAAGACTAAACTATGACTCTCGATGGAAAAATACAAAGTCACGATTTCTGTTTTTTTCAATGGCTGTCATTATATGACCACTTCTTATAGGATAAAATGTTGTCTTTGATTGAAATTGGGGTCATTAATTCATTCATGTGTTTATGTTCAACCCAAAGATGCAAAACTCAGCGAGCCATTAGAAAACTCACCAGTAATCGCGAGCCCTAATGGCACGAGTGTTACTCGTGGAAAAACTTGGCACGATTTTTTCATATAATCGCCATGATTTTATTGGCAAATACTCGCCATTAATCGCCAAAACCCGCCCGAAAACGTGGCACAAAACGCGAGAAAATGCGACTTAAGTCACAAGCAAAAAAAAAACCTAAGTCTTTATTCCATTTCGCGCAACTCCGGAAGGCAAAAAACACCACGCGATTTCCAGTAGGGTTTGCATTTGCATGCGTGACCAGGTTTTTATTCGTGATTTTTCTTAGATCTTTTTGCATTTGCAGCAAGATTCGAAGTTGTATTTGTTTTTTAATTTTTGTATGATTTACATTTTGTAAAAAACTATTGTGATTTTGTACTTGTCTTTTCATTTTTGTATTGCAGTATTACACTTACTATTAATTTTAATTGATTGTATTGTTTTATTTTGAATTCACAGTCATTTTAAATTTTAATCGACTATGTATTCACAATCAATTAAAATGACTATGTTTTAAAATTTTAAATGACTGTGAATACATAGTCAATTTAAAATGACTATGTAATACACAGTCATTTCAAATGACTGGTGACTATGTATTAATGTACATTGTAATTAATGACTGTGTATTACACAGTCAATTGTGAAATGACTGTGTAATACATAGTCATTTGAAATGACTGTCAACTGTGTAATGTCAATGTGTATTAAATTATTTCATTTAAATTTAAATTTGAAGTTAACAACTTAAAAAAATACACAACCAATTAAAATTTTTAATTTTAGATAGTCATCTATTAATAGATGATGTAAATAAAATACAGTTATACAATCATTGTAATTTTTGGATGTTCGTGATTTTTTTTGTTAACAATGTTATTGATCTCTAAATGTTGTCTCTCTTTTGCTAGGTTCTTTTCCACATCTTTTTGAAAGAAAATGGATTCAGATTCTACAGTTAAAGTTGGTGGCAAAAAGAGAGACCCTTGTTGGAAACATGGGAGACCAGGTCCAAAACGAGGAGATGTTTTTTGCAACCATTGCAAAAAAATTGTAAAAGGTGTCATTAATAGGTTCAAATATCACTTTGCAAAAATTCAATGCCGAGATACCACAAGCTGTACGGAATGTACTAAAGAGGCTATGAGAGATGCAATAGCAACGCTTGAAGCATATGATCAAAAGAAGGCAACAAAAAAGAGAATAGCAGAGGCAATGGCAGCTCCAAGGGCAGATTTGAGTTCCATAGGGTCACATACAAATGTGGGGACATCTAGTTCTTCCCTTGGGCCACGGATACGAGCAAAGGGAACTTTGGACAGCAACATGGAAAACTTCTTTATTCCATGTAACACTCTTGGTGCACAACCTGGATTGCTCGGCACTGCATGAAATAAAGAGGCTCACCAACAAGCCAAGGTGGTGTGTGCTAGATTTTTTATCTACAACGATATTTTGTTCAATGCTATTTCTAGTCCATCTTGGGACCAATTGGTCAACGCGTTGACTGTGGCAGGTAAGGGGTTCAAGTCCCCAAGCCGTTACGAGGTAAGTGGACCGTTATTGCAAGATGAGGTCTAAAACACTCATGCATTAGTGGAAGAGCAAAGGACTATTTGGGAAAAGAATGGCTGCACCATTCTTTATGATGGACGGACAGATGGTAGGAATAGGAAACTCATCAACTTTCTAGCTGCTTCAAGGGGACAGTTAGTATTTTTAAAATCAATTGATGCCTCCAATGAAGTGAAGAATGCGGAGACCTTGTGCAACATGTTGGATGAGGTGGTGATGGATGTGGGAGTGCAGAATGTCATCCAAGTTGTGACTGTTAATGCAGCTGCATATGTGGCAGTCGACAGACTTCTAACGGCTAGACATCCGACATTATTTTGGAGCCCTTGTGCTGCCCATTGTCTTGACTTGCTCCTTGAGGACATAGGGAAACTAAGTTGGGTAAAGAAAGTGGTTGAAGATGGAAGGAATATCACCAAATATATCTACAATCACACATGGGTCCTGAATCTTATGAGAGAGCACACTGAAGGTAAGGATCTTGTGCGATCGGGGGTCACACGCTTTGCTACCAATTTCCTCACTTTACAAAACATACTTGCTACATTGCCCAACCTAAAGCGGATGTTTGTGAGTGAAAGATGGTTGGGGAGTCCTTATGCGACAAAGCCTGAAGCAGAGAAGGTTGTGATTGCCATTTTTTATACTAATTTTGCCAAGATAGTGGAGGAGATCATCAATGTAAGTTTTGAAACTTTAATTGATGGTTTATTATTTAATTTTCTAATATTTCAATCTGCTGATTTTGTTAGATTTTTTATATCTAGGTGTCAGAACCGTTGGTGAGGGTGCTACGAATGGTGGATGGGGATCATAACTCCATGGGGTATCTATACGAGGCCATGGATAAGGCCAAAGAGGTGATTCAACACTTGTATGGGTCAAACAAGACCAAGTATGAACCCATATGGCACATAATTGATCGGAGGTGGAACCATCAACTCTGCCAACATATTCATGTTGCTGCCTACTTCTTGAATCCCAAGTTTTTTTACTCTCTGAGTTTCAGAGCAGATGCAGAGGTTAGAATTGGCCTTGACACATGCATTCGGAGATTAGTTGATGATGAGATCCTTCGAGACCTGATACTTGATGGGTTGCAGAGCTATAAGAAGGCCTTAGGGGAATTGTTTTCTTCACCTGATTGCAAACGTAGGAGAGCCACCTTATGACCAAGTAAAAAAAAACATATGTTTAATTTTTACCATTTATTTCTCTCTTTAAGATTATTGAAACCTTTACAAGTTATAAATGACATTTTGTATCCTTATAGATTTGTGGTGGGAAGATTATGGTGCCACAATGCCTAATCTTCAAAAGCTTGCCATCCGCATATTATCACAGTCTTGTAGTGCTTCTGGTTGTGAGCGCAACTGGAGTGTTTTTTAGAACATCCATACAAAAAAGCGCAATAGGTTGACTCAACAATGCTTGAATGATCTTGTCTATGTGCGGTACAACATTCGATTACATGAGAAGAAGGTGCTAGGGCAAGATTCACATGAAGCACTTGACTTGGATGACATTGATCCATATGCAGCAGAATGAGTTGTTTCTCCTGATGATGTTGATAATGATTTGGATCCATTCCATACTGATGAGCAGCTGAGTGAGTTGGAGAGGGCAGGAGAGGAATGGGATGCGGAAGTGGCAGCATGTGAGGAGGAGGAGCAGGAGGTTGATCATGCAGCAGAGGCACCTGTTAGTGTTGAGGATGTTGCCACTACTTCAGCACCACCCACCCAGCGGCCACAATCTGTTTTGAACTTTAGTCGTAGACGCAATTTATGATTATTTATTTTCATTGATACCAAACTTTGAACTTGATATGTAATCAGAATTTCAGAGGTTCTTGTTTTGTGGTCTATGACTCTATGATTCTATGTCACTATGATACGTTGATATGTATTGAACTCTTATTCATATGTTGCACTTGGTTTTTGGTTTATGCTATGATACTTGCATTTGTTGCTATGTATTACCAAAAAAAATTGATTTATATATCATGGAAATCATATATGCTATACAAATTTGGTGTAAATGTGTGTTTTTGAATTATATATTAAAAAAAAAATGTATTTTCAAATGTTCGATAAAGTTGTCGAGTTTTGTCGAGTTTTTCGCCGAGTTTTGGCGAGTCTCGAGTTTTTAAAATTTTTTGGCCTTGCCGAGTTATTGCAAAATCTGAGTTTTTCAAGCTTGGTTCAACCTATATGGTGCTATGGTTTGTATTGGTTGTAAAGAAATCTTCCTCAATTTAGTCCAAATACAAGGCATTGCTTATATGGACTAATAAGTGCGCCGTCTTTGAAGCTATCTTGAAGTAACTCGAAGCTAATTGCTTGATTTCTTTTTTATATTGATATATCTTGATTTGGCTCCTATATAATTTGAGTTTGATTTTGAAGCCTTTTAGAACATTACAGCTTATGCATTTCATATATCTCTAGGCAATTTACATATGATCTGCATCAATATATACTTAACCTTATTGCCTAAGGATTGTTTTCATCCTCTAGTTTTAGTGGGCTTTGCTCGCATCACAGTAAGGAACCCCTTACGAAGATAAGCATCCATGAACCCTCTTGGGAGATAATCGAGAGTTTTGGTTCTTGTTGATGTGTGTTTTATGCACATACAAACACAAAATAAAATGCCAAAGTATTTTACCCTCTCTTGAACAAAATCACCTCAGATGCTAAATATCTGATCAACTAAGACTATTCCAAAGTTTCTACGATCAGTTCTTGACATGTGGGTAACTCAATGGCTTGATGTGATATGTTGTTTTTACTTGGGAACTTACGTAATTGTTCAAGTTTGATGAGCTTATTATACCATGGATTTGGAATAAGATATATCAATGACTTAAGATTTTGCACTTTGAGCTCAATTTATTCTAACAAAGATTTCTGAAAAAAATGACAAAAGGAATAGGGTTCAAAAATTTCTATTTTAAAACCTAGAATGCAAGAAATAGTGAACGATTTAAGGAAATCCTACTAGGCAAGGTCTCATCATCAAATGAACAATTTGACAAAAGCTTAGTGCAATCATCTAAGGTATATTTCATAGATGTTCAAATCATTGCCATCAGACATTGATACCATCAAAGCAATGCATAACAATGGATGTGCAACAATTGAAGTTAAGTTCACATAAGATTCCAATTGACCACGCAAGGCTAGCTTACAATCAGCAAAAAGCTAGTGGTATGGATTAGATGAATTCCACAAAAATACATTCAACAACTCTTTCATTCAATATAAAATACTTGAAAACAAATTTTAAATCTTTAATTATAATCTAAAACAAATCTTAAATCTTAAATTATAATCTAAAACAAATTCTCAAAAATATTTCTCTTACAAATGAGAGGCAATGGGATATATATTGAGTCTCAAAAGAAATGAATGGCCAAGATTCATTTAGAATCAAGGGCCAAGATCATGCCAACACAGCCCTAAAGTTGTCCTAATTAGGGTTTACATCAAAAAAGGAATCACCAACATGTGATCCAATGGAATGACGCCTAATTATCAAGTAGGGAATCTTCTAGAAAATTTCAGCCTGCATTCCTCTCTCTAGCAGCATATTCCAGAAATCCAACCAAAATTGAATCTAACTCCTCCATGGTAATGCTGGGAAAAGCCTTGTGTTGTGCATCAATCACATCCAACGCATCAAAAGAAGCAACCAAAACATTCTCCCAATCCAACATAAGCTTTTGTCAACTATGGACTTAGATCAACAGGGAAACCAAACCATCAATTTGATTCTTCTTCAAAGAATCCAACTAGCTGAAGTACATGAACTTCATCTTATCTCTCAATTCTCTAAAGTGTAGATAGCTAGAAACACTGACATCTACCCCTAACCATTCTTCAATGGATGTAAGGATCTTTGATTGAATCTCCTGAATTGATCCTTCCATCTCTGCACAATCCCTTTGTGCATGCTCATAAGTAGATTTCTGCATGGCCAATGAACAATACCAAACCTGCAAATCATAGATATCTCCCTCATGCACTACTCCCTCATGGATCAACATGGACATAGGAATTCTCTTCAACACTCTGAGGCGGGGAATGGTCTTCTCATGTATCGAGTGGAACTCATCCCAAACTCCCTCCAAATCTTGTATCCTATATGCAAGCATCATCGTCCTATCAAATGCCTAGACAAACTGAGTTAGGAAATCATCTACTTTCTTTGTCACATCTTCAATCCACTTACCAAATTGTGCATATGTATTCTTTTCTGCCTCATGATCAAAGTGAAATCCACGGTAAACTGTGATAGGCGAGACAAAAGTGGAATCTTCAGGTCTCATCCCCGCAATATATTCCTTAAGATTGATATTCTCTTCCTTATACATGTTTTTCTTCTCTATCTCCCTATCCAACCTTGCATTGATTGCTCAGATTGTATCATCGAGTTCCTGGAACTCCTATGTCTTTGTAGTCTGTCTAAGGGCAATCGAAGTGATTTGATAATCCATGGGAGTAGTCACATCTCTAGTTATATCACCCATCAGGATAGCCTCCTGTGCAATCTGCACACCTGTTTCATCTCTAGCTATATTTGAAAATATCTTAGCCTTCTTTGGTTCTTTCTCCTTATCATTCTAGGCTAAGTAGTCATCAATGTCATCATTGGGTTGGGCCTCTATCATATTCTTCCTTTTCTCTATGCTCCGCAACAACTAATCGGAAACAGTGAAAATTTTCATCCCATCATCAAGACACATCTCTTGATCAAGTCCTCTCAATGTTGAGATAACATCATCATCCTCCTCCTTGTCCTTGGTCAAATCATAAACATTAATGCCCAAACTAACCTTCAACTAGATAGTGGGAGATCTTGGTTGCTCTTTATCTTCATGTCGTGGTGTTGATGTTGTCGTAGCATGTAACTCCTGAATATTCTTTAGCAAAATCACTTTGTTGGAGCATTGTTCAAATTATTTGCTCTTCTATGGCACATCTACCTCCTTCATTGATGAGGAACTAAGGGGAGACAAAGGAGTGCTAGGTTTTTGCTTCTTCTTCTTCAACTGTTGACTGTCTCCTTCCCCTTCATCTTGGATTCTCCAGGCATACTTTTCCTTCATTTAGGAGCATGACTCTCCTCATCTCCATGAATCCTCACAACATTGATTGCTCTTTGATCATCTTCAAGAGATGACTCCTCTTGTTTCATTTTCTCATAAGTGAAGGCAACACCGATGTCTATTAATTTGTTCATATACTTGTCTACCCATTTGTTGGTTGAAAATTTTGTACACTTGGGGAAATATACAAAATTGTCGTTTCAACCACATCATGTGAGTAAAACTCTCCTAATTAAGGGAAGGCTCCCCCTATCAAACTACAACTTTGAAAACAAAATAAGATGGCACAACAATCTTTCTTCTTCTTTCAAAAAAGACAATATCCTTTTCTCTTCACAGAAAAGGATAGCGATTTGATATAAACAATACTAACCACTTTCAAAATGAAATGAGAGAAAGGAAATGAAGTTTCCTGAAAGCGCAAAGACTTCCGTCACTTCCTTCGGGACGGGACAGCAATATCAAGCTCAAAGACTTGATCATGTGAAGTCCTATCTACCTTTTTCTATACTAATGCTATAAAGAACAAATTATAATAGATCAAAGACTGGAATATCTTATTCTTTTCTACTTAAAACAATGGGAAGTAGTATAAGCTCAAAGACTCTCAGCTATTTCTCACAAAATTTATTCCTAAATTTTCCTAAGAACAAGTGAAAGCACAAAGACTTACAACTTCTCTCAACAAAATATTTATTTTAATCTATATTAACTTCAACTACTTGCAGCACAAAGACTGCAAATCAGATGTGATTAAGCTCTTTAAGAAACACTTGCAAGAAAGATAATATAGAACACAAACTCAAGTATGTAGCACAAAGACTCAAAGCTTGAGCAATTTCCTTCTATTCCTTTCAATTATTGAATTCACACATGAAAGCTCAAAGACTTCTTTGCTGTAAATTTCCCAGAGTTTTTGCTTGCTTTCCAAAAGATAAAAATTACAATAGACCCCTCAAGTATTTATAGAAGAAGAGCCTTGAGAAAAAGGTGGGAGGATCCTAACTAACTTGAGAGATTCTCTCAACCACCAAGACTTATTCAATAACTAACTAAGACTTATTCCAACTACAGTCCTAATTGAACACAACTTGTAGTTGTTTTACATGTAATTACAAAAGTGCAAGTAATGAGTTAACTTGCATTTTACAAAAAGACTTTTACATGTAACTTGTCAAAAGAAAAACTACAACTAAAGATTACAAATGTGGAAAAATACAACTAAGTGTTGAAAAACACTTAAGTTGTAGCACGTGAAGACACAAATCCTTCAAACTTCTGGATGATCATTTGTAGTTCCTCGAGATCTGGTTCATGGGTGCTCTTGGCAACAACCATGGTCTTCACGATAGTATCATGACATTGGAGGAGTGTGGAGCTGTTTTTATCCAGGATGGACTGGATTTCATGCAAAAAGATTTGGTGTTTCATCAGTATTTGAATTGAAGCGGCCGAGAATTGTTTGCTCCTCCATTCATTATGAATCCTCATCTGTAAATCAGCAAGAACTTCTTCTTCTGGAATCAACTCTCCATCCTGACTTAATATGTTACAAGAGGCCTTTTCACAATGAGAGACAATATCTCAGAAAACTTCACCCCGTAATCTCATTGTATCACCAATCTCCTCAATGAGGGATTTAAGAACAAGGGCCTTATTTTCCAGAAGCTCTTCAAATTCCAAGTACATGACCCTGGAACAGATGATGGCATGCTCCTGTAGAACACTCAATTGTTGTTGGGGCATGGTACGCCAGATTGTCAAACTATCTTCAACACTTTCCAGATTCTTTTTGAAAGTATCGGAAGTTTGACCCAGTTTCTCTTCAACGGTTTCCAACTTAGACATCGTCTGAAAAATGTCTTTCATCACTTGTGCACATAGATCATGAAGCTGATCAACCCAGGAATCCAATGCTTGTACCTTCTGAGCAGCCCTTTCCACTCCACGAATTGATTCTTGGGAACCGGAAGAACCTATGGAGTTACTCCCTTTAGCAGCAAGTTTTGTGATTTTATGAACAACTGCCATAAGTTGTCGATTTTCCTCTTCTAGCTTGTTTTTCTTTGCTAGAAGTTCATCACACCGTTGTACTAATGAAGCTACAAAAAACTAAGCATCATGTTTAATCACCTCATGCGTTTGCTTACCCAATTCTATCCTTGTAACTTTGTAATCAGCCGCTGACATTTCTTCAAGTGGCTTATCTGCAATAGGTTCAACAATTTCAGCTACCTTCATCTTGTTACTATCAACAGTTACTCTGGAGATAATCTTGGCCTTTTTAGCAACCGTGGATCTAGATTGTTTTAGTTGCTGATAATCAAAGGCATCAGGTGAGATTTCTTGCTTCTTCCTTTTTGGAGTAAAATGACTAAGCCATGGAGGTAAAGCCATCAACTCTCCTTCAGTAGCAGTTGTAGGCAAAGGAGAAGTAGTTTCTGTTTGAATAACCATGTTCATCCTGGGAGGAATATTTGTTTGGATGGTGACCACGGTTTTCTCAGTAACCAATGGCCATGAAGATTGCCTCATGAATTCTTCAAAACCAGAAGTGGAGGTATCAATTTCTGACAACTGGATACAAGCAGGAGTATCTTCAAGAACTTCTTGCACATTCTCTTGTTGATGATTAGGAGGTGGCTCGTATGCCGAAATAGGAATGGCATTCTGAGGAGATTCATCCACAAGAAAGTCAGGAGGACAAAAGGGCGTCTCAATGGAAACTGGGGGAATAATCTCACGAGGCGAGTCCGATGCTGGAGACTTGGGAGCATCATCAGATTGTTGCCCTTCTTCTGGATTGTCCAGATCGATCACCTGAACATGAAACTGTGATTTTTCCTTCTCACGAATTGTCGCCTCCTCATGAGGAAGCACTACTGCCCGACTAACTCGCAATTTGATCCTTGTGCTCGAAGATGATGCGCCTTCCTTGTCAACTTGAATCTCAAACTTACATCCAAGAGGCCCCGTAGAATCATCTTCTTTTCCAATTTTGATTTGTATGAGTCTAACAGCATTACTTTTCAGCCAAGCGTTGGTGTTAGCCAAGATAGACTGAAATCTCTCAAGAATGGATATGCACTCTTTGTGTGGCCATTGGATTAAAAGAAGTGGAGCTTCCTCAACCCTTCGTGAAATATATTCAGGATCAAGTACGTGCCCATCGTCAATCATCCCTTGTGGAATATCCAGCAAGTTCAAATCAACAACTTGCTCAACAGTGAGCCTGCAGTAATCCATCTTCAGAACCTCGACCTTTGTACAAAGATCTACCCAGATATCCTCAATGCGATGCACGTGCACGAAGGATTTCTTGATCTTCTCCTTCATACCCCGATAATCAAATCAGCTCTGGACTTAAACCTTTTGAGTTTAATTTCCTATATTTCAGTCTGCATGGCCTTGGCTTTAACGGATGTGACAAGAGAATACCGGCCAATTTTTAATGGGTTTGTTGTAGAGATCCCCATTCCAACCTTATGTCTGGCAGACTGATGAGTGTGGACAGCCATGATTTGTCTTCCCAACTCCATAAGAATGATCTTATCAGTTGGGTATCCAAAGAGCATATATGGTTGCCCACTATAGCATCTGATTCTCATATAGGTGAAGGTCGGGAACTGTAGAAACAAGCATCCATACTCACTCACCCTTTCCCATGCTCATTTGATACCCTTTTGTTCTTCAGAGTTCTGTCAAACTGACACATGAAGTAACCGAAGAATGCATCTTGGACTCTCCCGAAATGCAATTTGTTGGGTCTCAAAGGCAATTGATCATAATATTCCCATACTGGTATAAGCGAGCAATCACCCTTGGTAGAAAGACCTGGAAAATGCCTAAGTGATGCTGCCAAGTACACCAAATATGAGTTCATGTAGAAAGTCATGGTGGAAGAGACTGTTGAAAGTTGTTCACACAAGGCATCGCTGATGACTTCTCCCCATGATATATAATGGGACTGCCTTATGAACATGATGAACTGGTACATCCAGGGCTCAAAAACATTAGAATGTTCAAGGCCCATTATCTTGCTGAGGAGGGTTACGATGTCTCCTATTTCTCATTTGAAATCACAGCAGTACAACTTAGCCCACCTTGAGAAGGCAGCTTGTGGCTCATGGATCCACCTGTTGATATGTCATTTACAATCTTTTTCCCTTTTCACATAATACTCAGCTGCACTCTCTTTGGAGATTTCCATGTAAACAGGTGAGGGAGGTATTTTGAAGACTTTCTCAATTATGTCTGCATCAAGGCGGATTATTGCTTCGCCATCATTATTTTTAATGATTCTTGTCTCCTTGTCAAAGTGATGGGCACAAGCGAGAACAAATTCAGGTTCTAGGGCAGCCACCGAGAAAGAAGATGCATGATGGATATGGCTGTCCAACAGTCGCTGCATATTGCTATCTTGTGGATCCTCAACCCTCTTGACAAATTCTAACATGTCTACATGCCCTATCTTTGTATCTCTGATACGATCCAAAGGAGAGGAAACTTGGGAAGGCGCAACTTTGTTTTAGTACTTGTCATATTTGTACTTTATCTTTTTTGGAATTGGTGATGACGACAAATCTGACATTGATGGACAACCTCGATTACTATGATGAAGACTTAAAAGCATTAAGGCAACATCATATTCAACTACAAATAACATTTTTCTTTCTTCAAATGGGAAAAACTTTGACTCTTGCACTTCACGGCTTTGTGAGAGAAAGAGGGGAAATAAATGGAAATGGGGGAATCTTGACTTTGACCAATTTCGGATCTTGGGGAATTTTTTGCAAGTATACAAGTTGGAAAGGGCATACATGCAATCGGATTTTTAAAACCCAAATGCAAATACACTTGTAAATTTGCAAATGGAGAAATGGATAGAAAATGAGAATTAAACTTGCGGAAAATGACGAAAATGGAATGTATGGATATGGGTGACATGAATGGATGAAAATGGGAAAATCCGAGAATGTCATTTTCATGAAAATGGGAAAAACTTTTCAACATGTAATCCGGTTCTTAAAACCCAATTTTGAAACGAAGGGTATTTCACATCTTTTCAACTTGGAATTTTAACCAAAAATGGTTAAATTCTTTAACTGTAAGGGAAGAACAAAGATTTCCAGCCAACTTGTAATCGAGATTAAAAATCCCGAATACAGGTAAAGAGGGAAAATGGGGAAGATCAATGCAATTCAAAAATTGCATATCAAGGAGGAAAATCTCTCACAAAACCGATTTTGGGGGCAAGAACAACATATTTACAAATTTACAACTAGAAAGGAAAACAAAGAAAACAAAAAAATAAGAAAATGAAACAAGAAAAGAAAAGAAATCATACCTTGTTTCAAACTGAAAATGCCTCTCCAAAAGATGCAACAATCTTGGAATGAAGAAGACAATCCAATAAATAAAGACAATCCACAACCCAAACCCTTGCCACATTTTTACAAAAACGTCATTTGCATAAAAATGTGGCAGCAAATCCAAGGGAAATGGTGTGGAAAGTGGCAAAACTCTTTCTAACCTCAATGCCTTAGCATACCAAGCCAAAACGATTTAGGAGATTGTTGATTCGTGGCATCCTTGAAGGAGAAAAATGTGGTTTTTGGTAAAAACGTGTTTGCATTTTTGACACCAAGAAACCAGCGATAAATCGAACTCCCAAAACCCTAGAATGGCATGAAAGATGTTTGCAAATGCACAAGAATAGGGAAGAATCCCAAACGCCTCTCCTTCCTAGAAAATCTCCACAAAAATTTGCTTGAAATCTTTAACAAAAACGTTTCTCCTTGCTGGTCCAATTTTTTGAAGGAAATAGCAAGTTCGAATTTGCATGTATTGTTGAAAATCAAGTTTTTTGGAGTAAATAACAAGTTTAAAATGCACTTTATCTCATTCCTAGGCAAAATCGGGTTTTTTGGGCAACATGACAAATTTAAAATTGCACTTTTTCATCAATAAGGCAAAAAATGTGTTTTTAAAATGCAATTACATGTTTAAAATCCTCAAAAATGCACTTTATAGGCAAAATCGGGTTTTTTGGAACAAATAGCAAGTTTTAAATGTCACTTTTCTCATTCGTAGGCAAAATCAGGTTTTAGAGAGAGATGTGCAAGTTTTAAAATCACTTGTAAAGGGAAAATAAAATCCCTACAACAAGTTATAATTCACTTGCACACATGTAATAGGGGTTTAAAATCCCTATTACAAGCAAAAACCATTAAAGTAAGGGTTTTAGAAAAGAATTACAAGTTTACTTGTAACTTAACCAAAAAATCCCTATTTTAACTGAAAAAGCCAAAAAGCATCAAAGGGGAAATAAAAAGCAAATTACAAGTTTTTATTTTTCAATAAAGTGCACCTGTAATTAGCCATAAATTTCCCTACAAAGACCTAAACAATGGAAATCATTAAAACTTGCAGTTCAAGGAAAATTCTCCACCTGCAATCAAGGAGAAAAAAAACCCGAAATTGAAGGAAAGGCATAGCAAACGAATCCAGAATGCGACGAAATTTGAAATGTAGTTCAAGGATGGACTGAAGATTACGTCGGTCCAAGGATTAGTCAAAATTCTACCTCGAGAAGCGAGCCATAGAGTAAAAATTTTATTTTTTCACAAAAAAAATTATGTAATGGTCCTTCATTTTTTTAAACAAAAATGAGGACAACACCATTCTCTGGAGAAATCAATAACTTCTATCATAAGCACATTCAAATCCACTACTTCTAGTCATGACCAATTAGGCAAAAGGATGGGTTTATTCACTTCAATCTCATATTGCGGATGAGTATGATCACTATCATCCACTATCTGATCCAGAATGAGAAAAAGTTCACATATCCTCATAAAAGCAACTGACATTGTGGACCACATCATGTTTCTTACTGCTTGTTCATCCATGAGATTAGCCCAGTAATCCTCAATGTCAACCTTAAGTATGAATCTTTCTCCTTTGATCCTTTCAACACTCTTATGCGGATAAAATCTATCTCTACTCTTGTAAGTTCCAAAGCGATAAAATGCAATCTCATCGATCACCGTACTAGCTGTAGCGGCAATGTGGCACACCTCCAAAGTCTATCCTATTGCAATAGGGAAAGTTATCCATGTTTCGTGCTTCTCCTGGATGAAATCAAATTCTATAAGTTGTCTCACCACCTCAAGTAAGATCATTCTGTTTGTAGGATACCTAGGAAGTTTGTAAGGTGCAGATTTGAATCTCTGAAACCGTAGGTATGTGAAGGTGGGAAACTGTAAGTTCCATGATCCATATTTCTCTATCAATTCTATTGCCACCTTGGAAAATCTTTTGTGGATCCCGCCTTGCAACATTCTTGTAATCATCATTCACCCTTTTGTAGTTTTCAATTCTAGGCATATGAAGTTATGGATAACATTCATAACTTTTGTATTGTACTGGTCCATTCCCAACTTCACCTTTGCATATTAATCCTTGTATGTAACAAATCTTGCACGTATGTATACAAGATAGGAAGTCATGCTGAATGACTTAGTCTTCTCCACATTCCTCAATTAAAAATCCAGATTGTAGCTAATAATCTTAGCCCAATTGATCATTGTTCCTCTTGTACAATCTTGGATAAAATAGAACATCCATCCCTTGAACAAGGCACCCTGTGGCATCCCCATCACTTGATTGAGTAGGAATATCAAGTCATTGTACTCATCCTTGAAATTTGTACACATAAGTCTTTTAGGTGCCTTGGAATGATGAGGCCTTGGTTCAATCATCCATTCCTTGTTCACAATTGTCTTGCACACATCCACCTTCAAATATATTTTGCTTCATACTAATCCTTTGTTTATTCTTTCATATTTGCACTCTGGGGAATTCCAAGTACTTTTGTAATTGCTTCTTCAATGAGGTAGGCAATAGTTATCCCTTTGGGAGATCGGATCATCCTATAAATTGGATCATAATGTCTTGCACACTCGAAAACAAGCTCACTGCATTGTATGGATTGAGGAAACCCAACGGCGTGGTATATGCCACTCTTCATGATATTGGCGAAAAGGGGAGAAGGAATCTGGTTCTTCATTCCAAACATTCTCTGTCGCATCTACTCCATATTCAGGAATTCCATTTTCGTATATGTGATTCTCTTCCATCAAGAGGACAATTGGGAATTCAAATAGAATTCCTCTTGAACTATCTTCAATTGATCCTTCCTTGCACCGATTCCGGACTTAGACATTGTACCTGTGTGAAACTCGAAGTCAGTATCATGAAAAATTATCCGAATAAAATATTTTCAGAATTGTATAAGTTCTAATTTTTCATAATCTAGACAAATTTAGTGATGAAAATCATAAATTTTAGCATTATTTATTAAGGATTCTAAACATAGAATGAAAATGTGACAAAATTGGGATCTAAAACCCTCCTAAAACCTTAGTTCCAGACTTGCATAAAATCTGATTTCAACACAAAATTTGAAGACAAATGTGATGCACTTAGAAAAATGTCAAAATTAGTGTCTAGAAGTATACCACAAATCTAGAATTGCTTGGAAAAGGGTATGAAAGGTCTGATTTTTCAATTTTCAATGTTTGAAGACACCCTTCCAAGGTCAACAATGGCTGCCCAAAGTCTGAAGACAACCTGCAACTTGTAAAAATCAGTCATGGAGAGGTTGCAACCATGTAAAACATTCACATTCAATGAAATTTTATCTTCCCAAGGTGAAAATGGCCAAATTCGGGCAAAAACAAGTGGCTTATAAAATTAATAAGTCTGAAGACAAGTCTGAAAATGGAGTTTTAGACTCACCAGCAATGGAACCTTCCCCAAATGCCCCTTAAACTCACTAAAATTGATGCACAAGTGAAATCACCCAAGTATGGGGATAGCTGGAAGTGAAAAATAGTCTGAAGACAACTTGCAACAAGTGTCTCAGACCTACACCAGCAATGGTATAACTCAAAAAATGTTTTCAAACCACTCCAAAATGGCCTCCCAACAAAATCACCGAAGTATGGAATGGCTGGAAGTGAAAAATTGGGCCTAGAAATGAAGTTTCCAGCCAACAATGGAGTCAAGACAACTTCCAACAATGATGCCCAGCTCTGATTGAAATATAATGGCAGCCCTTTAGCATCAACGAAGCTCAACATATATCACGAGAAATCGCCCCCAAGGTCTGAAGTTTTCATCAACTACCAAAATCGTGGCCCCTCCAATGGTGGCACCACCTCCCAAATTCACCAAATGTGGCTCAATCAGTCACCAAAGCTTCTTGTAGCTCCCTCTAATGGCAGTGCCCATGTCTGATTGGGCAAACTAACTCTTCAAATCTGCAACTTCAACTCCAACAATGGTGTCAACTTGACACTTGAGCAAAAATTGCCTAGCTGGGAACACCAATCAGCTTCCAAATGATGTCCTCAATCAATCACATCAACAAATAAAATAGTATTATATTGTTGATCAGACCCTTTTAAACTAGTTTTAACCTCAACTTTTCACCACACAAGCAATGTGGGATAAAACATTGCCTCTTTATACTTGCCTGGGAAAATCGATTTGCCTTGGAATAAAGATTTTGACATTAAATAAATGTTTCCAGGCATTAAATAATAATTAAATAATTACCACCAAAGCAAAAACTATTAAATTTCATCACATTTGCATTAAATTTATTCAACTTCATCAAATTTGGGCCAATTGGGGAAAAACGCCCCATGTATGGATAAAAATCCACATTTAAATTCCCAATAACTCATTACAAAATGCACTCGAGGAAAATCAACCCCCATCAAGATAAAATTCATGAATAAAAATTACTTCATTTCGCCCAAAAATCTATACTGGGAGAAAACACACCTTATCGGGATAAAAAATTATGTCAAAATCCCTTTATTTTGCTCATTAAGCCCAAAATTCACCTTTTGGGGAAAATCAATCCCCATCTGGATGATTATCTAGATCAAAAAATCATCATAAGGCACACTTGGGGTAATTTGCCACTCATCAAGATAATTATCCACACTAAAATTCATCAAACTTGCTCACAAAGTGACCTGGGTGAAAATCGACCTCCATCTAGATAGGCAATTTCATCTGCATTAAAGTTCATACTTCAGTCCAAGGAAAAACGTGGGTCATCTGGATGATTTCCAACACTTAGACAAAATTTGGGCCCCTTGGTGGAAAAACGTGGTCCATCAGGACAAATGTCATGACAATTGTAGGTAAATCGCCCTCCATCAGGATTTTGAGTGAGGGAAAATCATGGGTCAACGGAAATTTGCTCAAAACGCCCCTCATCAGGATTTTTGACCCTTAGGCTTCAATTTAATGGATTTTCATCAGGAATTTAATAATTTTCCACACTCAAAAACACCTAGACATGTTAAATTTCATAATTACGCATCGAGACCTAGCCAAATTTATCAAAATTTGAGTGAGAAAATAGGGATTTCATCAGGATAAAGTGCAAATTTGACTTGAATTACCTCTTACGAGCAAGAAAATAACCCCTAAAGAACCTCTTGATGCTCAAGCACAACAATATCACCGACTTGAACACATTTAAACTCAATCACGCTCAAAATTTAGGATCACCTAGACATTTAACATTTACATGCTTGATCCTATTCAAAACTTGAAAACCCTAATAGTACTTAGGTGTGATCGCACTTCAAAACTTGAGACTCAAACACTGAAAACTCAAAAATTGCCATCTAGTCCCAAAACCCTAAACTAACAGGACACAAAAAGTAGGAAAGAGGGGGTCCATGTTTGCAATGGGCGATGTGTGAAAAGGTCACAACAGGTCCTCGGTTGAACAACTTGTAATAGAATTCATTTGTAGTTTGAAGAAACTGGGCATAGAGGTGTTTTTATTTTTTGGTAACAAAGCCAGTGGTTTTGCCATCTACAACATATTGTTAAGGGTCTAATTCATTTGTAGGTTGATGAAGACTTATAGGCCTACTTTTTAAGTTGTAAAGCTAGACTTCAAATTGTTTGCATATTTGATTAACATCAATAATATATTGGAATAGATGCAATTTATTTGTAGATTCAAGAATTTAAAGCAGATTTCATTTGGAGGTTGAACCTTGAAATAGGCCTATTTTGTAAGTTGAATAACTTGGCTCGGAGTTGTTTCCAAATTTACTTAGGGAAAAACTTGAATAATGCTTTAGTGTCAATGATTGTATTTGCAAAATGTAAATGAAGGATATTAAGCATTGAGCTTTAACAGCTAAAAGAGGACTTATGTCCTGCAAACGACTATTTTGTTAAACTTGGGACAGAAATGAAGACAAGAAAAGCACTATACGAGATTAAAAAAGGCTCTATTTTCAATTGTGGCAACTAATTTTCGATGTCATCAAGCAAACAGGTTGAGCCATATAACCTAAAACTCTATTTTCTACAGTACAATTATACACATACATCCACCGACTAACTCCAACTCAGTGAGGAAAGAATCTTCCCTGTTCCGGATCGGAAAACCATACAATTCTCTTTTGGGATGGATGGCTTAAAAGTATTGGGTTGTTTACATAGGATCAGATTCCATACATAAACAATTCAATCTATGATTATGATAGAACAATTGTTTAATCTATTATAAACAACGTATCAGTCAATACTTGTCAGAGACCCTGCCTTCTAATAGACTGTTGGGGGAGCCTGTATTTGGGCAGGCCTTGGCCATTGATCATTACATTTCCCCTTTTGCTCGGCCTTGAAGGCACTACAGGTCCCTTGGAAAGAACAGTGTAAATAAGAGTTTCACCTTTTTTCAGCATCGCCCCAAGTTTGATCCTCCTTAAGTTTGGTCTCTAATTCATTGGTCTTGTTCTTCGTGGCATTGAATGCAGAGGAGCTCCACGATTTCATCTCAGGTGCCTTGTCACAAGGCAACCCAGTTTGGGAATTCGGGGCAAGGGTGCCTCCATTGGCCATAACCAGATTGAGATTGGGATTGAAGGCAGATGGGTTTTGTCGGGTGATAAACAAGGCATCGTTTTCCAGATCCTTGATGCGTTATGTAGCAAACAAACAGACTAAAGAGAGTCGCCAATTAATCTGATTCTTTTGCCCTAAACCCACCCACACCCACACCAAACATGGCAATGTATTTCTTGTGCCAGGAAAGCTCCTATGTTTCTACCTGCATGTTCCGTCGACAGAAGCACACAAGCGCACAGGATGACATCTTTCCGACAAAAATATGACCTTTTCGGGGGCAAAAGCTCCCACTTAGAGCCCATCGGCTAAATATTTTAATATTGGCATTTTAATTTCCTTTTCTCGCTTTATACCGAGCCTTCAAAAAATTTAATGTGTAAATAGAGCTTCATATTAACTTTAATATTTTATAAATGCAATTACTGACCATTGCAATGGTATATTTAAATCATTATTTAAAATTACTTACATAATTATTTCTTCGCCATCATTTGTCAAAAATATTGTTTTGTTCCACCTCGAGAAAATTTAAATAACAACATGATTTAAATACAAATCAAACTTAAACTTATCACATAATATTATGATGTATGTTGTAGACCCGACTTTAAAAAAAAATCATTTTTGAACTTGACCTCGAAATCATCACCAAACTGACACTGTATGCATCCAAGGCCAAAACATGAAGTGAGTCACCATCAGATTTTGATTTTTAACACCTTTTTCTGAAGGCAAAATCTGGCTACATTGCACTTGGAATTGCATTACAAAACTTATCAAACTTGATTGCGAGGCCATGAAATTGAATAGGCATGCTAACATATGACACAAAAGTATGACTGCCAAGCAGCTTTGCGTAACACTTCCTAAGTTGCAAGATTTTAATATTTAAAGGTGGGCTCCAAGGTAGATACAACAAAATGCAGATATCAAATCTCTCTAAACTTTGACAGATTTGGGCATTGAAAACTTATCAAATCAAGTCCTGAGATTATGAAACTGAGTAGAAACAATCTGTATATCACCTGAGTATGGATGCCATGGGGCATCTCATTACACTCAATAGATTACAATATACTACTGGTCAAACATGAGCATTCAGGCATATTCAACAAAGTGCAAAGACTAAAATCTTATCAAACCTCGCCGACTTAGGGCATAGAAATCTTATCAGATCTAATCCTGGGGATGTAAAACAAAGCAAGTGTCCTTACATATGTGACATGAGAATGACCACCGAGTGGTACTTCATGACTATCAACTACCTTCAAATTATCACTCTCCAAAGTAGGCTATTCATGAAGATTTGACAAGGTGATCTGCTCTTCCCCACAAATGATTTGTTCTTTCCTCTTATATCTTTACATTTGAGGGAGACAACTCTTCACGGCATGCCTCTTGAACTTCCATTAAACTTAATTAACTTGTGATTATATATATTATATTTTATTTCATTATTATTATTTTTATTTTAATCTTATTATTATTATTTATTATTAAATCATATTTCATAAAAGAGACATTACAGTCCACCCCACCCAAGATTGCTTGACCTCAAGCAATGTCAGTTCTTATGAATTGAATCATGAAGATTCCCAAACCAGCCCTTGAAGATTCATACTCATTAAATTTGGTTAACCCAGCATTTGCACAATATGTTGGATATCTCTCTGCGTTAAAGCAAGGGTGATCTTAACATATACTAAGATAAGAATTAGAAGCATGAAACACATCTATGACCTCAAATGCAATTCATCTCTTTTTCGTTTACTCTAGTTATTCTCATATCTAAAACATATCAAGTATATGAACCAAACACAAAGCAAACACATAAAAACACGAAGTATACATATGAATATATGCTGATATGAAGTATACACATGAATATGCAGACACGAAGCATACGCATAAATACTTGAAGTATACACATTAATATATGCAACACAAAGTATACATTACATGTGTTATTAGATCCCTTCTTTTTTTAGAGCTAGAAAGTAGGCCTAACTCCAATCTTGTTGCTCATAATCTATTTTGAGCCAAAAAGTAGGCCTAACCCCAATCTTGTTGCTCATAATCTATTTTGAGCCAAAAAGTAGGCCTAACCCCATCCGTATGCCCATGATCCATTTTGCGCCAGAAAGTGGGGCCTAACCCTATCCTTCTGCCCATAATCAATTTTGAACCAAAAATGGGCCTAACCCCATCCTTCTGCCTATAATCCATTTAGAGCCAAAAAGTGGACCTAACCCCATCTTGATGCTCATCCCCATCATGCTGCTCATAAGCCATTTGAAGCCAAAAAAGTGGGCCTAACTCCACCTTTATATCTACCACAAATCAGATCACAAACTCCTTATAAGTCTCCTATAAACTCTTCAAAAAAAAATCAGCACCAACTTCCCAAAAAAATTCTGCTATAATAATGATCACAAAACAGCCACCACCTAATCCTTTTAAAATCTGCTACAAACTCCTCTCAATCTGCTATCAATATGTTGTTTATGATCTCTTGAATCTGTTCCTCCACTTGGTGTGTATCCCTTTATATTCTCTCAAACACAACACACTACAAACACTCTTCCAATCTTTCTACAATGGTTGTTTATATCTTCGTATCTCTATGAAAGGATGTCTCTTTGAATGGTTATATTATTTTATTATTCCAAATTTCCAATAATTACACCCCTTGAAAAAAGCATTACTAACAAATCGCAGCTTTTTGAGATTACGCTAAACCGCACCTCTTTATAAATCGTATCTTCTTAACTGATTTGACTTCAATCACACTTCAAAAGATCATTTTGTCTTATTAAATAGAGATCGCTCCATGGTACAAGTCGGCCTCTTCTTAAAAACTTTTTACTATCAATCGCTGTCTTCATTAATCATTTGTTGTCTTTAATTTCTCATTGTCTTAACCGTTATTTTAAATGAGGTTGCTGCCTTAACAAATATAATCGCTGCCATTCATAATCCGAAAATTGTCTTCAGAACTTAATACATGTCATACCTAATCATCATCTGATTCGCTGCAAACTGATGCATAATTAACGGTTCCCGATCACAATCTGTTTGATTAACTAATTGAAATTCATCACAAAATTGATGCAATAGTTAAGACTTCCTGGTCACAATCTGTTTGCTGATCTCTGTCATCTTGTTGTTTAATATAAGCAATGTAAAATACTTAACCTGCATACGGAGTTCACCTTCAAGATCAAAATTAGATCATACATTTCTATGACATCAATGATTTTGGAGCCGGCCAAATTGAGTTTGCCTCACGCTGCCATGAATATACAAGACTTCAATGTTCCATCACCGTTGGGGACAGCGGGGGACGGGGGTGGGGTGGTGATGCTGATATAGTTAAAGTACTTGAAAAACTAGTTGTGAAAATTGCTAAAATTATAAAATAGCAAAATTTGAAATACTAAATCTAAATACGAAGATTTATAAGTTTTTTCTCTTCAGCTAGCTGGTAAAAAAAAATCAGAATTAGAAATGTGAATGAAATCAGTAGTTTTAGTGGTTTTGTATTGCATTGGGGGAAGGGGTGGGGCCCACATCAAATTAGGGTTACCCCCCAACCCCAAAAATCGCTCAAAATTTTATAAAAAAAAAATTCAATTGTTTTTTGACATGTTCGAACGAGAGACTCCTGCAAGTCTCCCCACCCCTCGAGAGACACGGAGACGTCTCTGCGTCTCCAGCGGAGCACCAATGGCGATGGCGGGAGACGCCACATCCCCATCTCCCCGTCTCAGAGAATTGGGCCTGAGGGGGGGAACGTGTTTCCATGAAACACTGCAAATCTTTGATTTATCATTAATTCGTTGTTCATAATGATGATCGTTGCTATCTTTGACTGATTTGTTATGTTCCCTCAGGCTGGCAGGAACGGTGCTTTAATAACATTTGTAATGTCCCATAATTGGGGTTGATCAATTCTTGTATAATGCACAGGTCAGCTATCTGCCTTATATCAACCTGATCTGCTGTTTATACCTAGATTATAGATACATATTAGTGTATGAGAAATTATTTTCATTCTCCTGTATGTAAATTAGATATGTTAGAATTGCTGATACTGCTGTATGTAATGCATATATGTTTATATCTAAATCTTTTGCTCCTCCTGCCCATCTTATATCTTTACATTTGAGAGAGACACAACTCTTCATGGCATGCCTCTTGACCTTCCATTAAACTTAATTAACTTGTGATTATATTATATTTTATTTTATTATCATTATTTTTATTTTTATTTTAATCTTATTATTATTATTTATTATTAAATCCTATTTCAGAAAGGGACATTACAATTTGAGGCTAACAAGACAAGACATGTAATATCCTCACAGTCCCAGTGTTCCAGGCTATTCTTCTGAATTCATGAAACAACAGATATGATTGATTTATCACCCCTGTAGTAAAATAAGCATCTATTGTTTTTCTTGCCAAGAATGCGCATTGATGCAAATCAAAACTGAAGTCATCCAAGGAAGCTTGTATGTAAACCGTTTTTTGTACAAAAGAGACATACAACATATTTTGTTTGATAGTTACCAAAAGTGGAAAAAAATCCTCTGAATGTCCTATTATGTTTATCAGGTATGGTGTACCATGCAACAAGTGTAAATGATTATGCAAAGCACAATTATAGAACACATGTAGCCAACCATTTCACTCTTGCCATTTAAAACTACAAGCACCTAAGCAATGTTGAAGGAATTTACTTGTGCCTCTTAAAAATGAAGTCTCATAAGAAAGGATAACAAATCATATCCCTAGAATGATGCATCTCAATTCTGCATATTAGTCTATGGAACAGGAGTCGACAATGATGCAGTAGTTGGGCTCTTTATAGGGCAACGTGGCAATGATGTAGCCAGAAATGAACTATAACTGAAGCATAATCGACTTCTTTGATTCAAGCCTTATTGAAAAATGTCAAGTTTCAGCACGTTATTAGAAACCTATATTCTTCACAAACCTACATATATATAATGTTTGGTGCTCTATGAGCCAACAACCGATGAGGTAGGGCCAAACCTTATGCCTGGTATGCAGAGGATAATGTATTGGGATTTTAGATTTGTAGGGTTCGGATGATCCTCCTGCAATTAAGCATAATTCTAGTGGCTTTGCATTGTTTGTAAATGCCTGGATCCTGGGGACCTGTATGTACCAGCCAATACAAGATTTTCCAGAATTTCGCTTGAACATCAGGTGTTTTACAAGCATTGGTAGCACTTAAGCAGCTGAAAATCAACATAGTCAGTTCTAATTCAACCTAATCACCTCAAACGGAAAGTAAAGGAACCTTCTTTACACACTATAGAATACCTCGAACCTAAAATTGTAAGTACAACCCTAAAGAATGTACATTATTCCAGTTAGCCTATCCTTATGGGAGAACATGGTTTGAGTTCAATTCTTTCTACAGCCAAAATTTAAGCACATCAGATTGGAGGTTTTGTGAGCAAAGTAAGAATTGTGTCTGGATACTGATAAACTGATGTGCTGAAAAATTGACTGTAGAAAGAATTGAACTCTGCAGCAAGAACAAAATGACTAAATTACTTCTAGATACCTGCAAAATAGAACAAACATAAATGAAATTGTTTTTGGGTGGTGCAAGATTGTTCTTACACCTTGACTACTACTACATAAACCTAAGTAAACAAATAACTCAAGTAAGCTTAATCTATGGTGAAAAAATGCATAACTACAGCCAAAAAGTCACTACCAAGCTCTAGCATTACTATAAACCTCCTCATTCAACCTCGTTCCTTGGTAGAGTCCACCCAATCCTCTCCCTTAAGTTAAGACCTACTCATCAAGATAGTTGTTTTAACTTATAGTTCTAATGATGCTTCAAAATTTAGAGATGCACAGTTCATACTCAAATACAAACTCAGTTTAGAAACGTAGAGAAATGAAACACTTATCTCTAAAAAGCAGCAATAGATGTCAATCTAATTTAGATCTTTAAACAACAGATTTGAGCAAACTTAGCTGCCAAAATACAAAATTGTGCAATAGAAACCCTGTAGACCTTATGTGGAATAGAGAAACAGTGTTCTAGTTGGTATTTTTTCTCTTTTCAAAGTGCACAATCCAGGATCAGACATTATATATCATTAAGCTACTCAACCCAATCCCAAGTTTTCAGGGCACCGTAATTATTTTCAATTCAAGCCCAACACCAGGTGTGATTTAGTCTGAAATGATCTGCTGATCAGTTAATCACTACAAGTGCCAATTACAGAGAAAGAATGGGATTTAAATGTTTCCAGAGTAATCTCGTAACATAGATCCAGATAGATATTTTACATATGGTATGAAAGGGATCCCCTCAAATCTTTAGGAATCTGGCAAATTTTTACTTTGACATTAAACTTTCTTTCTGTACTGCAAATTGTTAAAATAAGTCACCCTATTGGATGAACTTTAAAAGCAATGCAATCTTGTAGAAGTCTTCCAGCTACTCAGTATCACGTAGAAGTTCACTATGAATCTTGTAACTTCTTTCTACTTTTGAATCATGCATTATGATGGGTTTCATTGTTTTTACTTGTTTTTGTCCTGGATATTTACGACGTGTAAACTTTGCAGTATGATTTGTCAAAAATATTGTCCTTTATTACATAGTTGTGGCTGATGCATGTCTTTCTTCTTGCAGCTGTGAATTTCCTGTTTGGAAAATTTCCCTCTCCTGACTGATTTGGTGAGACTGTGCTTCATGTATAAAAAGTCCAATCATATTGGGTCCAGCTTACAGTTGTGACTTCTAGTTTCTTTTCCTACTTTCAATCCCAATGTTTTAGTACCCCCTGGATATCTTGCTACAAGAAATTGAAGTTCAACACTTCCCTGTATTTTAGTAACACGGTAGACTTAATTGCAAGCTTTGCAATGGTTAAATTTCCATATAATACATTGAGCTAGGGGATACTGTCCTTGATTTTAGTAATACACGAGACTTAATTGCAGCTTTTTAACTGATTAGATTCTTGTATAATACATTAGCTAGGGGTTATCTTTGAGGCTATCAACACAAAGTATGTAATATCTCAAGATGAAATAACAGCTACGATTGATTGCCCACCCTTGTACTAAATAAGCATCTATTGTTTTTCACAATATAGCCTAGAGCAGACTTTAATACAGCCATGAAAAAAATTTGATGCAAGTCAGAGCTGAAGCCATCCAAGAAACATTGAAAGTAAACTGGTCTTTGTGCAAAAGAGACATGCATCAGAGCCTGTTTGATAGTTCGCAACGGTGGAAAAACTTCCTCCAAAAGTTCTATTGCATTTATCAGAAGTATGGTATGCTGTGGCAACAAGAGTCAACAATTTTGCAAAACATAACGAAAGAACACATGTAGCCAGCCATTTCAGTATACTGCCATTAAACTGCAAGATCTAAGCAATATTAAAGGAATTTAGTTGTACCTTTAAAAATGAAATCCAACAAAAATGGATATTTAACCCCATTCCCTAGAATTATATATCTCAATTCTGATTCCTGAATGTCAGTCTATGGAACAAAAATTGGCAAGACTCTAATTGTGCCTCTTTGTAGGTAGCACGGCAATGATGTAATACCAGAACGACAACTATGACTCTAAAGCATGGTTAATTGAAGCCTTATTACAAAATTTCATGTTTCAGTACATTATTACAAATCTATATTCTTTAACAAACCTAAATGTACACAGTGGTCAGTGCTCTGTCAGCTAACACCCAATCAAGTAGTAAAAACCCTTGTGCCTGGTATACGGAGGTAAATCTATTGGGATTTTACATTTTGCAAGGTTGGGATGGTTCCTCCTGCAATTAAGCATAATTCCTGTGACTTTGCAATTGCCTGGGTCTTGTAGACCTGTATATACCATTTAATACGAAATTTCCTACAATCCAGCTCTGAAATCAGGTGTCCTATAAGCAATGGTAGCATTTAAGCAGCCCAAAATCAACATAGCTGTTTAACTCGAGCTAATCACCTCAAACCGCGAGTAAATAAACCTAAATCCTAGAAGACCTCCAACCTAAATCTGCAAGTACATCCCTAAAGAGTATCCATTATTTCAGTATGCCAATCCGTATGTGAGAAAATAGTTTGATTCTCTCTATTTCTATTTTTACTTGGGAATACCATAAACGTATTTTTTAATTCCCTTGACCGTATTGAGAAGGCATATATGGTGCCATCAATAGAAACCAACCCTATCTACTGCAATATGCAACTCTAATATCACTAAATCTTGTATGTATTTTCACAACTGTGATGTAAAAAATGCAAGTCTAGTAAAAAAAGCTAAAAAAGGGTTCCGCCATCATCGTATGAGACATGGCGCCCGCGTCGGCAGGGAGTTGCCTTTTCATCATATTCTCCACAGCAGCTCCATCTCTTCTTCCAGTTGCTCTTACCAGTGTTGGGTCTGTTTCTTTTGTCGTTCCATTTGTAAACAATCACTCCACTTTCATCTGTCCATTCGCCATCAATTCCCTGATGTGGAGGAGCCAATGAAAACAAGCCTCTGTCACCTGAGAAGAAGCAACACTTGCTTATTTACAGTTACAATGAATGTAAATGAGGTTTCCACAGTCGACAGATTGATGAGGAGATTCTTAAAATCCTATGTAAATTTAGTTAACATCGATATTTGGGGTCACGCACCTATAATCCATTTAACAAGAAGAAAGCAAACAATAGCAAGATTTTCTGATTGCCGAAAATGTCTTGTAAAGTAGTACTATTTCTGCAATCTTACTATCATTTGCTCTCCAAACATCAATCTAAACTAAATTCACACAAATTTTCTTGAAACTCCTCTTCAATTTACAATATACCCAAAAAAAGAGAAACGAATGTATGGTGCGCCTACCATTCATGTGACCGTGGAAGGAGCAGGCCTCAGGGCTGTTCTCCGTATCTATATAATGCTTACCGCATCTCAGGCGCCGCTTCTCTGCTCTTTGGAATTGCCTACTAATTGAAGCGGATTGGCATATTAGTCTCCTGCCTTTGAGGGCTAATGAATTCCTTGAGGTGCCAGCTGCTGCTGCCTGAAAAGGATTCACAGCAAACTCCAGGGGGAAGCCTCTTAATACCATCTTTCACTACAAGGATATTAGCTATGCATGGGATGTAAGGTTCCTATAATTTATCATTTAAACTATTTGAAGAATACATAAATGAAAGAAAATTATTAGTTTTGTTTGTTTACCCTTTTACTTTATTTTTTCAATCTAGAATTTGAACAACATAAGTTAACATTAAGAAAATGATAGATATGCTTTGAATTTTAAAGTAAAAAGAGAGAAAAAAAAAATTTAAATATAAAATAAGAAGATAACATAGGTATAAAATTTGAAGTTTGTATTAGAGTCTAGAATCTATATGATCTCTAACTTTTGGCTTTAGTCACTTTAGAAAATTAATGTGGGTGGTAGTATCTTATATCGTGCAATGGAGTATGTATGTTTGTGATGGTATTTTTCAATTGCTCTGGTTATTGTATGGTTACATGTTATCTTTGTAATTATGTTTAAAATTTTGATATCTAAGTAGGCTAGTGTCATAGGCACCTTTTGGGCCTTCAAGCTTTGGCATGTTGAGATTGAGAAGACAATGCATAGTCAAAATCTGATCTTTTAGGTAGAGTACATCTTCTTATAAGCCTTTGCAACCAAAAGATGAGAAATTAATGGTGAAGATGAAGCCAAGATTGATGACACTGTACTTGATACTAACATGGAGATTTAGAATAGACCTAATGAGGAGGATAGTCCAAAGAGTTTAGAGGCATAAGAAGACAAACTTCATGCCCTACTCTTAAGGAAGTCCATTATACAATGAGTGCAACTTGACAAGTATAAACCACCTAATTTTAGATCCATTTTTCATTTGTTTACTAGTGATAATGAACCCATAATAGTGAAGGAGATAATGAGGTCTACAATTAGTAATTCCTAGAAGAAGGTTATGAATTCAAGGAGGTGATTGTTTTGGAAGAGAAATATACATGGGACTTGGTGAAGCTTCGTAAGGAATCAAAATAAAAGATATGTTGATTGCATTGAGGTTTTCAAGAAGAAATACAATTTAGGGGGCAAAGTTAAGAAGTACAAACCAAGGGTTATGGCTAAGAACTATTTTGAACTTGAGGGGATTTGTTACACTAATATTTTTGTTGTGAAGTTGGCATGTATTAGAATCTTGCTATATATTTCTACTAAATTTGACCTTGAGGTCGAACATATGGATGTAAAAACGACTCTAGCTTTGAAGAATTGAGGAGTATGTCTACATGACATAGCTTGAGCACTTTAAAGTGAAAGGTGTTTTGCAAATTGAAGAATTATTTCTAGAATATTAAATGGTTTCCTTAAAATTGTAGTATTAGAAGTTTGACACATATCTTGAAGTTAGGGTATGTTAGAGCTAAGTTAAATCATTGTGTTTACTTTAAATGGGATGATTCAATCACTTTACTATTGTTTGTTTATATGTTGATGGCATGCTCTTTAGTGACCATAAGGATGTGACAAGGGTTGTCCAATCTTAGCTTTCAACACTATTTGGTATGGACTTAGTGGTAGTTAAGGTCATGTTAGGGATAGATATTAGAAGAGAGATACTAAAAAGAAAACCTTAGATCATCAACCAAAAAAGTATGTGAACTCTAACTTGCAACAATTCAAGATGCTAGATTGCAAACCAGATGGTCTTACCATTCTTGTGGAACCAAAGTTTTGTGTTGATCAATTCCCTTCAACACTAAATGAGATAGAGGTTGTGAGACATGTCCCCTATGTTATTATAGTTAGCAGTCTTATATATGTTACAATTTGTGTCAGACCAAATATTGCTCATGTAATGGGAATTCCAAACAAGTATGTGGCCAATCTAGACAAGAAACATTAGATTGCAATAAAGAGGGTGTTCATTTATCTTAGAATCATATTAGAGTATTCAATTCGCGACTAGAGAGGACATGCTTTTGCAAGGGTAATAGATATAGGGATTCACAAATTTTGATTGGGTTTGTGATGTGGATATATGGAGGTCTACCAATGAGCATGCATTTGTATGAGAAAATGAAAGCAGGTGGGTTTTCTTTTTACTACAAAGGTAGAGTACATGACATCCACTCATGCTTGTAATGATCCAATTTAGTCTTAGAGATTATGTTTAGACATAACGTTGAAGTTGGATACAATGGTAACTTAATGCAATAATTAGAGTCTATCAACTTGGATAATAAACTTAGATTCCAAGTGTTGACAAAGCACATTTATAGGAGGCGTGGAAGATAATAGGTACATGATAAAAGGTGGATAAAATTAGTCAGTGCTACAAATGCTTTGATAAAGCTTGCAATCATATAGAAGTTCATAAGGTGTAAGATGACTATGGCAATTAGCCACTAGCATTTGATTCACTATGTTGATTATCATTTATGATTCTTTTAATGCACAAAACATGGGATATTATTAATACTAGGGTCCTGGGTGTTCTTATACACCTTGCAAGTCCTAGGTCTAGCTATAATTATTTTATATTTAATAATTTTTTGAAAAATGCATTTACACATAGAAGGCCATCATCTGGATGAAATCTTGGGATTCCATAATTGGCACCCTTTTCCATGTGTCATTGATCTTATGATAGTCATAAGAATTCATTGAAAATGGGGGTTATCAATGAACTATGGCTCATCTTTAATAATTTATTTGTAGTTGTGTAGGAGGTGTATAGGTTTAATTTTGGCCTTATTTTGGAGCACTTGGGAGTTGCACTTGGGTCCCTTGGTCATAGGGTCAAATGGATTAAATAGGAGTTACATTTTAAATATGGTGTGATTTTAGAGTGGTGAACATGGTTTGAATGGGCCACTTAGATTTGATTTTGGTCCATGGTTTTAGAAAGCCACTCTTAGTTTCTTGGTTCTCCTTGGATTTTATACACACATATATAATGGAGATATTATGTTTAGTTTTATGTAGGTTGAAGCTATTAGAATTCCTCGAAATTTAGAGTGTAGACCTCATTAAAGCACATACACCTTGATATTGTATAGTATTATTTTTTTTGTTGATCAATACATTTGGTGTCGTTCTTTTAGAAGCCAAATCATTTCCTTATGAGGGATATGTTAGGGTCCATTTTGTCACATTGTATTTGCAATTGTTATATTTTCTTCTATTTTAATTATATTCTTCCTCTTATTCTAAGTGTTGTTATTATGTCAAAAATCTACTAAAATTTACATAAATAAAAATAATGTGTAAGACATTCTTCATATAGTAAACAAGGATTTGTGGTATACTTATTTCACTTAAAATAAAAAATTATTATACTTAAATTTTAAACTAATATACACGTTCATTTGCTCAAATAACAATTGATTAAGATGGATATAATGAAATTAAATGATTTATATAAACCAATATTCCACTAGGAACAAAAAAAATCTTGTACCATATGCTAAAAATCTTGTACCATATGCTAAGATGTATGGATGAATCATGAATTCAACTCCTTGTAAATAGAATGTAAGGAAATTGAATTATAGTTTTTTTGAATTATGATTGTACTAGGACATACATCTTGTATTTAATTATTTATACAATTATATTCACAATAAAGGATAAAAGGTTTAAAAAGCAACTAATTTATCACACATTATACTAGAGATAGTGAATTGCATATTATGCTCCAAATTTTATCTCTTGAATCCATGCCAAACAATATGGAATGATAAGAATAAATGACAATTTACTTAATTTGAATTTCAACCTTTTTTATTGAAATTTTCACTTCAATTATTATTTGAGAACTTTTTCTTCTTGAAAATAACTCCAATAGATGGGAGCCAGGAGCCAGGAGCCATGAGCTCCAAAGAGCAGTCAAGGTTATAACATTTTGTTAAACATATTTTTGGCATCCATATAAGTATAGACTATTAAATAGGTGCATTACTTATGATATGTTTCATCTAAAGATTGTGATCAATGTTAAAAATCATAATATTCAAATATTTAGATGACAATAATTCAACAAGTATTATTTATTTTAGCCATACAAGAGGAGGAAATATAAGGTTTTTGTTTCTTTCTCAACTAAGCAAAGATCCTTGTACATAATATATATAACATTCATGGATTATCAATGTGAATGAATTTTTCATTGAATCACAAAAGGAAATCAACATAGAAATTTGTGTTCAAAGGATGTTGCTTAGCTCCCTTTGTCAGAACAATAAATAAAGGATTACAACAAAACATATGCTCAAAAAATATTTTTTCTCAATGATAGAAATAAGTGGGTTGGAGGGAGATGGGATAACACAATATGCATGAGGCAATCACCCATGATTGTTCTTCTCACATATGAATTTACTTAGCATACAATTGGCAAGAGCTTACTTTAAGGCACTAATATGCTTGACATAAGCCCTATATTTTTAATAATTTAATATTTTAATATTATATCCTTATATAATGTATTGGCCCACCCTCAAATGAAAATATCTTGTTAGATTAGACATGAATGTAGCAACCAATAATATAGGTTTAATTTATGAGAAGGTAATGACCATGATGTTGTTAACTATAAATTTCTAACATTGTAAAATATTAAATGATGGCTATAGTATAAAGGAGATATACAAACATGCTAATACGCATAAGATCAAATTTGGCATATTTTAGACATGTATATTTTGAGTATATACATTGTGCATAATTGAATACATTTGGCACAATTCAAGATTATGGTACAAGCTATCTACGTAGATTAAATAAGTGACTACAATAAAAGTGTTGTCAATTGTTGATAAAGTATTCTATTTTAGTTAAATCATTTTGGCATTATTTTTAGATAGAGTAGTGGGGCTCTTATAGGGAGCTCTACCCATAAAATAGAAAATATTGCAATGCAAACTATCCTCCAACAAAAATAAAAATATTATATCAACTAATAGAAATTACTTCTAAGTATAAAAAATAAATGTATATTCTATAAACACTAACAGAACCACTACCTACCAACACCCTAGACCGCCAACAAAGAGAGAAGGACCACCACAAACTAGTTACTGAATTTAAAAGGAAAACACAAATTTTAAAAAAGAAAAAGCTAAAAATAATACAACACTCACCACTACTCCCTACCTCCTTCACCCATGACACATTTTAATTCCCCATTAAGCCCTTGTGATTTCCAAACAACATAAGAAATTAAACACCACAGTGAATCTCTTGACATTGATATGATTAACAAATTGAGGATCCATATAAAAGAAATTGTGAATAAGCATCACAAAATATCATTTTCACTGACAACCTCTGTAGAAACCAAAAAATAATGTTCCTCTATTCATCAATCTTCTTTCATAATTAAATATTTTTTAAATTATTTAAATCAACCTACTAACCTTTCCTTTTCCTTTATTAATTAAGTAATTTTATTTTATTTAATTAATTATCTTTGTCATATTTCTTCTAAAGTCCCTTTATAATTAAATCATTTTTATTATTTAATTATCTAATTATTCCTCTATGGTGAAATAAATAAATCTATTTATCCCTCCATTCATCTTTTCTCTCTTCAATCTGGTAAAGAGATAAAACATTTGTTTACTATCACCCCTTGCTCATGAAATTTAATAATCTTAAATTATTTAATTATTTTGTATTTCCACTCACCTCTCCACCCTCTCCACTTTGTGATAGTCATCGCCACTTGTCCTCGATTCCTTTCAATAGATTCTCCACTCTCTCCTTATCTTTGGCAAAGTTTCTCGTACGCAATCTAAGTCGTTCAATCTCTTCTATGTCCAATTTGAACTTGACCATTGATCAAATTCCCTCCAAGTCTATGTATTTGAATCTCTTGCCTCCCATGTCAGGTTAACCACTGTGCTTGAGATTTATTTTTATCATATACTTGTGCTTGCATACTTTTAGGGCAATATTATCAAATTTTCAAAGGAGACTTGAGAGCTGTGGAGATATTTGAGGGAGTTTTTTATTTATGTTTATGCATTTGAAGCTCTATATTCACATTTTTTATGATTTCTATGTTCATTTCCTCTTGTTTACTATGCTTTATGATGTCATTATCATTATATTGGGATTTGATTTGTTTTGATCATGGTATGCTTGAGGATTTGAAGCTTTATGTTCTTTGCTCCAGTATCATGCTCTTCATAGGGTAGACTAGATATTAGCTATGATTCAAAAATATGGTGGTTATTCTAGGATGATCATAGCATTCCCATTTTTTAGTCTACATTTCTAGCATACCAGGTGGGACTCCACATCCCAGATTTGATCTATCTTGTGATTTTTCAATTTGTTTGCAGGTCACTGGCCATGAAACAATGATTTTGGGCTCTCTAAGAACAAAATTGTGCATTTGATGAGATGTGCCTATATTTTGCAGTCTGGCACATGTGATTAGTAGAGTGGCACATCTTCTCTAGAGTGACATTATTGAAGCTCAGTGTGGCATTATTGATGCATTCAGTGGCTCATCTAAAGGTATACTTGATTTTGTGATTTTAAACTTGCATTCTAGATTTTTGCTCTTGGGTTGTCTGTTGTTTCATGTTGAATCACTTTTCTATATGAATTTGGTGCTAATGAGTTTGTGCAACTCTTATTCTACTTGATGAAGACCCCCTCTCGAAACTACTAACAATATTGTTGCATAGCCAAAGTGTGGAAAGAGGTTCTTTCTTGAAACTTCTAATCTATAGTATTGCAAGGTTTCACATTATTTAACATTATCTTTGATTGCTTCATAGATTAAAAAACATCTAAATTTGGTGCTCTAAAATGAACCTTGTCTTTCGTGTCTTGCATACTTGTGCTTTTGTTTAGGGTAGACCCATTGTTATGTGCATATCCTCTCCCCTAACCTTCATAGATCTGGGGTGCACAAGAAATGCGTAACAAGACTCTACTTTTTTTTAGGAGAGGCTTCCTTTGGGATTTCATCACCCCTTGGCCTAACCTCGAGTGGTATTTTGTTTGGATCACTATACAAAAAGGGTGAGAACAAAAATTGTAGTCCAAACCCTAGAATCATGTTGGGAGGTGTCATATCTAGAGGTAGACTTAGAGCCACATAGGGTTTGACTAAAGCCTTAAGTGGCTTGCCACCAAATTTATGTAATGTGGGTATCCCCAAATATTAACGTATAACCCTTGTTAATATATGCCAAAATCCCATACTTGATATTTTAGAGAGTGCAGATCATACCCACTAGATACTATCCATGTACCTCCTACAGTAAAACAAAAATTGCTCGGTTCAAAAGATATTTGAATCTTTGGGTTAAGAGGAAAGGTGTGCTAGTGTTTTTTGAGTGTATGCTACCAAGATCATGCCACTCACTAGTACATTTGGGCATAATTTCCGACGAATAATTTTTGGAAGTCCGACGAAACCACATCGGACTTCCAACCAATTTAATCGTCGAAAACTCATCGTCGATCTTCCCAACGATGCCATTTGCGTTGGACGTCCAACGACGTTATGAACTCTTCCGAATGTGGCTATATTTGCTCCCTCTACCAAAAATTTTGGCAGATTACCATCAGAATTTTGACTGATGTTATGTTTTCTCCTTGACAATTGTCCGACATGGAAGTGACGTCGGATATACAGCATCCTTGTCGGATATTTATTTAGTTATCGTCGGAATTCCGACGGTGTTGGATGATGTGGGTCAGATGGCTTTGTCGTCGATGCATGAAAGCATTGAACAAGTTCTACTTTTAAAAATTGCATAAAACATTTATTATTTATTTGATTTAGTGTTATTTGCAAAAAAGGATTATCAATGATGTTTCCTTTCTCCAAGAATTGTCTAGAATCTTTCCGTCAAATAATATGTAACATCTAATGACTAAATATTTTATTTACAAATGCTTATTTTATTTAATTATCATCTAAGCGTGAATTAAAATTTATATTTGTACGGAAGCAGAACATACAAGTTGAAGACTCATGTGCAAGTAAATTTCGTAAAAGAAAGCAAGCAGGCATTATCTTGAATGACATGGAAACAAGCTCATCAGCTGCTGAGAAGAGAGCAACTGGAGAAAAGCAAAGGAAAGTGTTAAAGGGTGATAAATACATAGAGAGTATGCAATACAAACATACAATGTCTAGAGTGTGTGATGTGACGTCTCTAATTTATGTCCGGAGGGACTAACTGGTTTTGGAGTTCCTATGAAACCAACTGGGCCACGCTTGGAGGAAATCAATGTGTTCATGCAAGGAGCACCTTTTTTCTATTATGAGAATGATACTTTTTCATCGAACGATATTTGGAAGGCAATATCCGAAAATTTCTATAGTGTGGAACCAGAGTTGGCAGACTCGAAGTAATTTTCAACTTTCAGAAGACCAAGAGGTTATGTACACAATCTCCCAATAGAAGGGTGATTTCAAGCATTACCTCTCCCCCCCATGAATATTCAATAAGCACTTCCTCAAACAAAGGACTATTGGCCTCCATGGGATCAAAGAAAAAAATTGAAGCACAGACTCTAGACGATGTGGTGGTGTCCTTCATGAAGAACTCTGCACTATAATTGAAAATTCACAAGGGAAACTACAAGATATTGAACAAAAATACATTCTTGAAAAGTGTGAAGAATGGAACTTGGTTTGGGTGGGGCCAAGTCAGGTGGATCCTCTAGAGGTTGACGAGATAGAAATAATATTAGGATTTGAAAAAGATCACACTCGTGGAACTTCGTGTGCGACTGATCGATTGCGTTGTTTGGGTAATGCATTCCAAATAGATACAGTTGCATACCATTTATCTGTCTTGATTAAAGCCTTTTATCCTAATGACATTAAATTAAAGTAGTTTCTCTTCTATCTGGCATTGGTGGAGAAGAGGTTGCATTGCATCGACCTAAAATACATATTTTCGCAGATACAACACAAGTTAAATGTATCCCAGGTCGATGCAAAGCAACCTCTTCTCCAGAGATTACCAAAAAATAGAAAAAAAGAATTTTAATTTAATGCCATTAGGATAAAAGGCTTTAATCAAGACAGATAAATGGTATGCAACTGTATCTATTTGAAATGCATTACCCAAACAACGCAATCGATCAGTCGCACACGAAGTTCCACGAGTGTGATCTTTTTCAAATCCTAATATGATTTCTATCTCGTCAACCTCTAGAGGAGCCACCTGACCTGGCCCCACCCAAACCAAGTTCCATTCTTTGCACTTTTCAAGAATGTATTTATGTTCACTATCTTGCAGTTTCTCTCGTGAATTTTCAATTATAGTGCAGAGTTCTTCATGAAGGACACCACCACATTGTCTAGAGTCTATGCTTCAATTTTTTTCTTTGATCCCATGGAGGCCAATAGTCCTTTTTCTGAGGAAGTGCTTCCTGAACAGTCACGGGGGGGAGAGGTAATGCTTGAAATCACCCTTCTATTGGGAGATTGTGTACATAACCTCTTGGTCTTCTGAAAGCTAAAAATTACTTCAAGTCCGCAAACTCTAGTTCCACACTATAGAAATTTTTGGATATTGCCTTCCAAATATCCTTCGGTACAAAAGCATCATTCTCATAATAGAAAAAAGGTTCTCCTTGCATGAACACATTTATTTCCTCCAAGCGTGGCCCAATAGGTTTTGCAGGAACTCCAAAACTAGTTAGTCCCTCCGGACATAAATTAGAGATGTCACATCACACACTCCAGACATTTTTTGTTTGTATTGCACACTCTCTATGTATTTATCACCCTTTAACACTTTCCTCTGCTTTTCTCCAATTGCTCTCTTCTAGGCAATCGATGATCTTGTTTCCATGTCATTCAAGATAATGCCTGCTTGCTTTCTTTTATGAAACTTACTTGTACATGAGTCTTCAGCTTGTATGTTCTGCTTCCATACAGATATAAATTTTAATTCACGCTTAGATGATAATTAAATAAAATAAGCATTTGTAAAGAAAATATTTAGTCATTGGATGTTACATATTATCTGATGGAAAGATCCTAGATCCAATTCTTGGAGAAAGGAAACATCATTGATAAACTTTTTTTCAAATAACACTGAATCAAATAAATTAAAAATGTTTCATGTAATTTTTAAAAGTAGAACTCATGCAATGCTTTCATGCACCGATGGCAAAGCCGTCTGACCCACACCATTATCCATAATAGAATAAATCAATATAATAGATTATTATAAAGAATATATACAAAAATATGAAAGAACATTAAATTACCATTACAAACCCATAAACCATTAAATAGTGAAAATAGATATAAATTTGTAAATGTCTCCCTACAAACACCACAACCATAACCAAAACAAAAAAAAATCTTACCCACAAAAACTAAGTAGCTGGTGAGCTGCAAGTCTACAACATCTCTCAAATGATTGAACCGTTTCTTAATTTTGTTCTTCTGATTAGTCAATGGATTTAGTTGCATGTACAAGTTTTCTATTTGAAGCCTTTTGTTTCCCTATATTTGAGACTTAATAAAATTCTTGTGAGTAGAACGGTGAATGGTGAAGTTTATCACCCAAACAAATCATATGCAAGGGAGACAATCACTTAAGGTCCATCTGATCTTGAGACATTGATGCCCACTTTAGCATGTCACATCTTAAATTGACAAGACTCGTGATTGGGACCCAAAATATGACCCCTCATTTCTTGCCTCATGTGTGAGAAAAAATTCAAACACTTTATGTATGATTAGGTATAAAAGGAAGCCTACCTTGTCATTTGAAGGGGTCTACCTACAATTCAAGTGATCTCTTAATTATAAAATCAATTAAATTCCAAGTGAACAAGCAATCAAGTATTAATCAAGCATTGAAGGAGAATTCAAGTAAAGCACAACATTCATGATCAACAATCTGCATGACATCCTAAAACCTTGTGTGAGGATTCAAGAAAGATTCATCAAGGTATCATGTTCAATTTTAAGCATTTTTAAATTAGATCTAAAGGGATCATTTTAAAGAGGGAGGAAGAGATCTTTTCCTAAAGATGTCTACCTCCAAAAATAGAGGAGATATTTAATAAAGATATCATCTTTTAAATTAAGAAATGGGCAAGAGATTAAGAATACAAACCTTCCATATTGCACACTTCAAGGTATATTCAAACCTATTTGACCTAGGAAATCCCCCATCAACAAACCTATTTTCATCATTTTGTGTGTAGGAAATTGATTCAAGAGTTATGTGTGAAGAATTTGGCAAAGTAAATGATGACAATAAAACTCAAATTTTATCTGTCTTGAAAGCCTTTTATCCTGATGGCATTAAATTAAAGTTCTTTCTCTATTTTCTAGTGGTCTCTGGAGCAGAGGTTGCTTTGCATCGACCTAGGATACATTTAAATTATGTTGTATTTGCGGAAATATGTATCATAGTTCGATGCAATGCAACCTCTGCTCCACCAATAACAGATAGAAGAGAAAGTACTTTAATTCAATGTCATCAAGATAAAATGCTTTCAAGACATATATTAGGTATAAAAGGAATCCTACCCTGTCATTTGAAGGGGTCTACCTACAATTCAAGTGATCTCTTAATTATAAAATCAATTCAATTCCAAGTGAACAAGCAATCAAGCATTCATCAAGCATTGAAGGAGAATTCAAGTTGGTGCAAGTGCATTTGGAAGACCAAAGGACTCAATGAAGCCATTAAAGAAATTTGAAGGTCTGAGGAGTGAAGAGCCAATAAATTATGATGTCTTAAGGTCCATTATTGCCTTTAATGATGAAAATTGTAATAAGTTTGTAATTTGTCCTAAAGGGCCTGATAAGGACCTTAGGACCAACAAAAAGATGTAATAAGAATTTATGGCTTAGGGAGTCTAGAAGAGTTTAGGCAAGTTCAATAAATCATTTCATGACCTTGTGTGTCATCAATTAAGATTTTTTGATCAAATGGTTGATGTAATGCTTTGTACAACAGATAATGTTGGTGTACGGACTGGGACAAGCAATAACAATAAATTTTTGTTTTCTTGAATTTTTTTGGTGTTTTGGCTTATGGTAACTTTTTCTTGAGTGTGTATTCAAATTAATAATGCATTGAAGAGACCTTGAACATCTTATTTTCAGGGAAGATGCACTGATAATCCATTTGTCTCAGACTTTAAACTAGTTGCATTGACTGTTCTAACAGATTTGTGCAATTTGGCATTTGATTTGGTTGATTTACAATGAGAATGGTCATTCCATGTATTTAAAAGGACTATAATTCATGGGATGGAACTCCTATAACATATAAAATAAATTACTAATAGGTTGATGTTCAGTTTGGGTGGAGAATCGGGGTGATCACCAAAACATCGAATGTAAGAGTGGAGAAATTGCTTGCTAAGGAGCAGTAGTAGCAAATCCGCCTTAAGGAGGGGCAAATTTTATGATTGAAAGTGTTTATACATTTCAAATGAAATGTGAATCCATCATCATTTGGATGGTATAGTGTTTGGAAGAGGGGTATATGAGAAACCCTACTTTTAAGGGTTTGTGAGAGGCTAAATAAGGGATTTTGCATCTAAGAAGATTAAAACTTGTAAATAATTGCATTTTCCTTAGTTTTGAATCATATTGGATTATTTTTGAGAGTTTGGGAGTCAGGGAGTTAAAACATTATATACTTCCTTTGTAAAATTGTCATTTTTTAGTCCAAAAACAATGCATAGTTACAGGACAGCATATACTTTCCAAAGAAACCATATGCAATCTTCTTTAATGTTGAAGAGAACACAAATGGGTGTCTGAATATCCAAATTTTTTGTTTAGTTGTTTGGGAAATTTGAGAGAAAACAATTCATTTTCCTCACTGGAGGGCTAATTGGGCAACTACGCCTAGAAGGCTAAAAATAGGGCTTTGCCCTTAAACAAGTTCTTATAACCACAAAACCAATTAAAACAACTAATTTGGATGTAGTACAAACATTACATACCTTTGGAATCATTTGAAAAGGTGTTGGTTTGCATTTGACCTATTTGAGCCATTTGGGTGCTAGTAGGCCTAGGGGTTTGGACCTTGTATTTCCCTTATAAATATTAAAGGTTCATTTATCACACCCTTCCTCTGCATCACAAGTTAAATCACAACATTCATGATCAAGTACAGTCTATATGGCATCCTAAAACCTTGTGTGAGGAATCAAGAAAGATTCATCAAGGTATCATGCTCAATTTTAAGCATTTTTAGATTAGATCTATCCTTTCCCTCAAAAGGAAAACATTATAATTCAAGGTTAATTCCCAACCCGAGGTTTGACCTAGGAAATCCCCCATCAAAAACCTATTTTTCATCATTTTGTGTGTAGGAAATTGATTTAGGAGTTACATGTGAAGAATTTGGCAAAGTAAATGATGACAATCAAACTCAAATTTTGATGACATGAAAAGCATAAGAGTAGGCCATTTCACACCTCCTAGTCCCAAGAATTTTTGACAACCTTTTGATAGTAGATTATGTGTACCATCCTAATCCAAAAAGCATTCATTTTGTCTACATCTAATAGTCATTGCTAAAATCAGTTTAAAGTGTATTCATTTAGGGACCTTTCATAAAATATTCTCAACTTACACATCATAAAAGGATCTTAAAATATTCAATGTTTATAATGATAAGAATTTGGTTGTTCCATACACCTTCCTTTACTATTTTAAAAATATCATTGACCAAAATATTGTGCAGCAGTAGTATGGAGTGCATTTCATCTATTGTATGCCCAAAGATTTCATCATACCACTTTCTGTTCAAAGGCGACTGATCGATTGCGTTGTTTGGGTAATGCATTCCAAATAGATACAGTTGCATACCATTTATCTGTCTTGAATTCCTTTTATCCTGATGGCATTAAATTAAAATTCTTTCTCTATTTTCTAGTGATCTGTGGAGCAGAGGTTGTTTTGCATCGACTTGGAATACATTTAACTTGTGTTGTAATCTGTGGAAATATGTATCCTAGGTCGATGCAATGCAACCTCTGCTCCACCAATACCAGATAGAAGAGAAAGTACTTTAATTTAATGCCATCAGGTTAAAATTCTTTCAAGACATATATTAGGTATAAAAGGAAGCCTACCCTATCATTTGAAGGGGTCTACCTACAATTCAAGTGATCTCTTAATTGCAAAAGAAAGGAAGAGATAGTTGTAAAAGAGATATTATGGAAACGTTACATAATTTAAATGAAGGAAACCAAAAGAATGTAGAGATAAAAAAAATCTATAGAGCAACTATTTTACATACCTTAAATACAAAATTGTAGGGTGGAACAATAAAAAATGGTAAATCAAGGAAAGAATGAAAGATCCACACCAAATTCTTATACAACACAGTCTAGTTGAAGGATTTTCATTCAACACAAGATAGTGAAGGGGTCATTATGATGATTTATTTGAAGGTTCAGATGTTAAAGGTAGTCACTAACATATAAAGAGTGAATAAATTGAAGAGCCCGATGAATTGCCAACGTAGCATGAGGATGTATGATGTTAACAATAGCAAAATGATATTATGATGGTGGTGAAACTACAAAAAGTTTTGATCATATTTTTATTGAGCATGAAAGCAACCACCTTGAGCTCATGATGATAGGCATCATGAATGATAGGCATCATGAATGATAGGCAACGTGTTGAGGCTCGATCAGTGCAAGGAGACATTTTGTGTATATGAAGTGGTTTCAATTAGCCATTTTGTGCATAAGTGGAGAGGAGAGGTCAATGTCTTTGTTTATTTGCCTAAAAAACAATGAAAGAGGTCCTAATAAAGGAACACACACGTCCAAGCAAGGAGAGAATTTGGATTCAGGACAATTCTATGCAAGAAAGGATATCAAGTTATAAAAGATAAAAATCAACAAAGGTAAAGTGGATCCTTAAAAAATAGGAACAATTGACAACTATTATTCTTGCTCCACAATGTAGAGACAAGAAGAACTAGGATATTACGTTGCCTCCCAAGCATGATTGCACATGAAATCGTAGTACCATGAATGACAATGAGCCCCTAATAGGTAATTAAGCTACCAATGTCATATAGCAAGATAAAAACGTAATAGGTTATAAATGTCATTTAGAAGGGATATGATGAGTGTATAACTCATTGTCACCTATTATTTAAATGTTATTAGAACTACAATAAGTTGTTGAATTTTAATCTCCAAATAATGGCATTCATTAGTGGAATAGTCGATGATGCTTGAAAAAAGGATTGTCCTAATTTTGTTTACGGTTTTTTCTTCAATTTTTCAAGGGGAGGGTAAGAAAGTTGGCTTTAAGAAACTCATACAAAATTATCTCTTGTTATGATATTAAAAGTTGTTGGAAAAGTCATAGATATATTAGACAATGGGGGAGGGGATGTCAACAAAGGAGGAGGATAGAAACCTAAATTGGTGTATATCACTTAACAAACCACCCGATACTTAGTCGACATGTCTATCATATGCAAGACAATTGATACTAATCGGTATGTATTAGTTAAGCCCGATAACAATCAATGTTCACAGTTAATATATTAACTGATATTAATCGGAGTGCATTGGTTAAGCCTAATAACAATTGTTGTTCATAGTTAATATGTTAACTGATATTAATCGGAGTGCATTGGTTTTAATGTAAACCGATACCAATCGGTATTATGTGCTATGAGATTTACAACCGATGATTATCGGTAGTTAAGCATTGATCGAACTTTGCAAGTATGGTTAAATATATACAAATTTAAGAATGATCATCAAATGAAGGAACAATAGCTTGAAGTCTTCATCATAGTTTATCAATAGGATAGATGATTGAATGAGAGACTTTATTTATCTCTCATTCAATCATTTATCTTACCGAGGCTATCATGCATTAATGGGATAAAGGGACCTTATATCAAATTAAGGAAGGCATGAGAGTGATATATGTACTAGTGAAATTATTATACGTTTTGAATATTTATCCTTAGTATCACCTAATAGCCAACCTTCACACAATGGATGAGGAGAAATTTTGCACAAGAGAGAGAGAGAGATCACTAAATGTTGGAGATCAGATTACATGTGTTGACAGCCTTAAGAATAATTCACCTTAAGATTACATAATTGCTCAAAATACATATTGGACCTATCCTATCTACAAGTTACATTCAAATTGAAGGAATTTAAAGTTTGATATTTGTCCATGGTAAAGGAATTTATAGATTTAACAAACAATTATGTGTAAAATATACAATAAACTCAAAAAAGTTAATTCTTGGTTAACAATATGTGTTGCACTTTCAAATTAATGTCAAAATGATTACCTTTTGAAGTCGTTATGCTCTAGTTATGCATAATATGTTTTTCTGATACAAGTAAACTAAAATCGCAAAACTAACAGATAACTATACCTGCTCTACTATATTCTCAAGGTCATGACCAAACTTGTTGGGAGCAGCAGCATATGCATCAGTAATGCCAAGGTTTCCAATTGCATTTGCCAGTGCACATCCTTGAAGATATTCGATTCGTGATTGATTTACAAGGAGAGAATTTAGTTCATCAAAAAACACCATGGAAATCCTCTTCGCCCTACCCCTGAATAGAGTAGCTCATTATCTCGCTCGAGAAATAGAGAGCTAAACAGAAGCCCGGGTTTCGCTTGTATCTCTTCATAAGCGGGTGTGGAAGTGCAATACAATCTACTCTTGCTGGTGTCACTACCTTTGTTGCCTTTATAACGACCCATGCCTATGATCCTGCAACTCCAATCGTATTGGTTTGACCCTTAATAACCTAATTCTTCTGTACAAGCAGGCAAGACCAACAATACTAGATTATCTTTAGCTCGCTCTGTTCACTCTGTATGCAGATCCTCCAACAACAATTCGAGATATAAAACTCACTTCAGGATGCGAGGTAGCCGACTTCATTGGATTGTTTGGCTCAGTCGAGAAAGGTTATGGCTCCATCCTCCTAGAAAAAACCGGTCATGGCATTAAGCAGACACAACCTCGATACAGTTGTTGGGGTTTGACAGAGGTGGAACTGTAGGCGGGAATACGCTGCTAGGGCAGCAACGTGAGAATGGGAAGAGGCCGCGAAAACGATTTGAAATGTCTTGGTCTTTAGTGTTTTTTTTTAAGTAATGCCCGTTGTCGTCAGAATTTCTACGAATGCGGGCACTTTTTGTAAAAAACACAAATGTTGTTGCCAATTCCTTCTCTGCCGAAAACATATATTGAATTATCATCGGAATTCCAAAGAATGTGGGCAATTTTTCAAAAAAAATTCAAATTTGTTTACAATATACCTTCTCCGTTAGAAACCTCTGTCAGAATTTTAGGTCAAATGTATTAGTGACTAAACCTCTATCTATATGTTGTGGATAGGTATTTTATTACAACGGGAGCTCTATCAAGTAGTATCCTTTGTCACCTTAAGTAGGAAAAGAGTTTTCTTATAAGTGTCTATTGAATTTGATGTATGATATACTAATAGAGTCAATTGAATTTGTGGGCTACTTTATGCCCCTCTTGCAAACTCTAGATCCAGGAGTTATCTTAGTTCAAGTCAAAGAACTTATGTGTGTAAAGTGTTTTCTTGCTTTAGAAACAACTCAATTCAAACACTTTGAGACTTTGATCATAATTGACCTCAAATTCAGACTTAGTTGAGACTAGTAGGATCACACCTTTAGAATCAATCACAATTTCCTTTCATTTAGATCAATTTGGTTTAATAAAAACCTTGGGTTAATCATTTGTTATCAAGACCTAGAATCCTTCTCATATTGATTTGGCCTTCATCTTGGGTCAGTCTAGTCTATTCTTCTATCTATTGAGCTTGCACTCATCAATCTAGTGTAAGTTTGACTAATCAAATGATTATTAAGTTTCTTTATCCAAGGTCTAGACATTCCTTTGACAATCCTATGTTTCTTTTTCTTTTGCATGTTCTTAATCTAAAAAATACCAAAAATATTTGAAAATTTCCCCAAAAAATAAAACAATCATAACATTTCCAAAATCCAAAAACATAGCCTTAGATCTCGTATAGATTGCATCTCATCTCTAAAGTCTTAGAGTCTCTTGTATTCATGTCGTTACTAGGTCCCAAAGCAAGAAGAACAAGATGCACCCATCATAATATGATCCAATGATCAACCCTACCAATTACTATCATCAGAGAAGGAACCTGAGTCCCATGCCTGAACATCCACTAGAACCTCCTCTTGATACATCTATAGAAAACATCAAAGAAAATTTAACCTAAGAGCAAACTGATGAAGGCCTACAAGACCCTAAGATTCACGACATCATGGATGCCCTTCTTGGAACAAACGAATATTGATACTTCCTACTGTTAACACAATAAGAAGCTACATTGCCCCCTAATTTTGGCATCTCAAATATCAAAGAAACCTCACCTTTCATTGATATTTTCAATTTGACCAACTTCCCAAATCCATATCAACATAGACCAAAACCAAATGAGGTTTCATCATCATCATCATTTGATTTCCAATTTAACAACCCTCTTTTTGGTTTGCCCTCAACACCTAAAACAAGTGGGACACAACCTAATCCAAATCCAAAATCTTCCAATCCAAGTGTCTCCCTTATTGATCAAAATATGCCTCAACCAAGCCAAAATGCAACACAACCCAATAAAGACTTGGCCAATCAAAATGAACTTCCCAAACAAAACCAAGTCAATCCTTCATCTTCATCATCAATTCAAAATCCTGCTATGTAACCTAGAAAATAAAATAGAAGCTATGAAAGCTCCTAGATTACCAATGAAACAAAATGCAAGCAATAATTTCAAAAGAAATAAACTCCCCTTTGTTGTCCCATTGTGTTTTATCACCTTCTTATCTTGAGTTATATGACTTGATTGCTCTAAATTGCACTGTAATGATCTTCAAGATGACAAAGATGAACAGACAGTAGTCTTTGATTTTCAAAATGCAAACTAAATATGCAAAATGATATTATGAAGTTATATGATATCTAAGCTAAGACAAAGGCACAGTGTGAAAATTCTCTAAAATGATTGGAGTGCAAGATTATGATTAGATTAAAACTAATTAAAAATGCAGCTTTTATAAATTTTCCATGAGCAAAATCCCATGTGGCAAAGATCAATGGTTGAGAGTGAATCTTGATAAGTTAATGGCTATGATTTGATTAGTTGAGATGTGAGAGAAGAAGGTGGAAGATGTTCCTCCTACACATACATGATGGAGGAAAAAGTGGGAGAGAAATCCAAGTGGCAGCTTGCTAGAGTTGACTACAGTTAGGAACTCCAAGAATATAGGATAGTTGGAGACAATCTAGGAAATGCAGGACAAGCAAAGTTTGACCAGGATGAGGTGGACACAACCTCCTCGGAAATGCAGGACAAGCAAAGCTTGACCAGGATGAGGTGGACACAACCTCCTCCAAGGTGTAGGAGTAATGGAGGGAATATAGGAAGTGGGAGTTGAAGATAACGTAGCTAATTAAAAAATTAGGAAAAATTAATATTTGGCCACATGAAGAATGAGTTGGCAGGATAAGCTGATGTGGAAGAGAGTGAGGTGGAAAAGATGAATAATTAAATAATTTTGAATTAGTTAATCAAGAAGACTTTAGGAACATAATTAATTAAATAATGAATATTTAATTAATTAATTGAAAATAGAAGAATAGGATAAATGAATTAATAATAAATAAATTTTTCAATTTATTTATTTAATAGAAGAATAATCATTAAATAAATTATAATATTTATTTAATAAATCATAACCATTTTTAGGTGTATACATTTTTCCCCTCTTTGAGACGATGTTGGAACAACATTGTTTCAAAGAAAAAAAAATTAAATAAAAATCAATTCTCGATTATGCCCCTGACGTTGATAAAATTATCAATGGTATATGCCCCCTCGAGAGGTTGATTTGCGAAAAATTTGGATAAATTTGTTTGAGCAATCAATCTCACAAAATGTTTAATAATGCACAATTGATTGTGAGAATTTATAATTTTGAAGAATTAAAATTCCCCTCACTTTACAAATATTTATCCAACTCCCATTAGGTCAAAATTAGGTTATAAAAGGTAAGTTGGGCCCATTTCCACCTCATTTGCACACTTGGAGCTTTTGAATTTTAGAGATTTGGATATTCTATTTGGAGACTTGTAGAGTGTTGCCAGCTGTTAGGATGGTGATTCCACTGCACAGTCATTATTTTGAGTGAGTCAAGAGATTTCAGAGGCCGCCAAAGTATGGTCCCCCAGTAGGTATTCAAAATCCTTTCTTTTTAGATTTTAGGTTGATTTTTTATTAAATCTTGCATTTTTCCAAATTTTTCTGTTATTTCTTTTAGCGCATTTAGAAGGTTTTTTCCCACATTTGACTATTTGTTTAGCGCTTATACTTTTTTTTCACACATATGTGACATTTTATCGCGCTTATGCTGGTTGTTTTCACCCTTTCATTGTTTTTATGCATTTGTTATATGTTTTCACACCTTTGTTTGCTTGTTTTACGCATTTGTATGTTTTAGCACTCTTGTCAATTTTAATGGTGCATATGCAAAAAAATTTGGCGTACTAGTTGTTTTTAGCACATTTGTTAATTTGTGTAGCACATTTATCAATTGTTGTAGCGCTTTCATGTCCTTTAGCGCAAATGTTAAATGTGTTAATGCCTTTGTTTAAAACTGTAGTGCTATTGTTATTGTTGAATGATTGGATTTGATTAAAAATCATGAGAAATGATTTGTTTGTTTGATATTTTCTCAAAGAGACCGATCTAGTCTCTGATGAAGAGCTGATAGGCTAGACAATTGTTTGCCATTGATAGTTTGATTGATTGATAGATAACTGACTTAGATAACATGTGTGTTGTTCCAGGAGGATTTGGATGTCCTCTAGTGTTAGGAGAGATTCCCTTCTATGAGACATTTGATTCCTGATTTAGATGTTGCGGCAATTAGGCACATAAGTGGTTGTGGATTGAGACACCTCCTGTATATGCCTAAGATCAGGACAAACAAGGGGTTACTGACAGCACTCACAGAGAGGTGGCATAATGACCACAACTCTTTTCACCTTCATATTGGAGAGATTAGTGTGACCTTAGAGGATGTATATAGGATTCTTTGCATCCCCATTATTGGTGAGCTTGTACAATATGATCATCGCAAGATAGGTGGTACAACAACTTTGCGGACATTAGTTGGTGATGAGAGCATTGATGGCTCTGAGGTGTGATAGGAGGATATGCTTATGTATTATGAGCCTTTGCCTTCCATTTTGGCTAGTTTGGTTGGAGGTTTTATTTGTCGCAATAGGAGATCTCATGGTCTTCAGCTCGTTGGGGTCGCATTCTATTGCAAATGATGTAGCACAGGACACGATATGCCTGGGGGGGGGTTTGTATGTTAGCACATTTGTACCATGATTTACATCAAGTGATCTATGATGGTGCTGCTAGCTTGGCTTCAGGAGTTACACAGTTACAGATATGGTGCTCGGAGCACATAGCTATCACACAACCTATTCATGATTGAGTCTAAGGAGATGGAAAACCTTACATATACTTGTATCGAGGTGTTGTTACCATGCCCAAGCTGGGTAAGCTTGAGTAATAGAGATATATGTTGGATACTATGGATATCATTGTGTGGAGGCCTTATGTCACTTGTGAGCCATGGCTAGATGATGTGAGAATGCTTCCAGTGATTTATCACAGCCGACCTCATCGGTACGACACCTTTTGTTATTAAGCGGCAACTGATATCCTGAGTTTACAAATAGATTGGTAGAGTACAGGAGATGCCATAGGGAGTTGCCTTGTATGCATGGACATACAAGGATAGATCACAGTGTCCATCTCTTTCATTTGATGTTGTGTATGCAGTTTATTGCTATGCCACATAATACATATTGTGCTGCTAAATTAGGGTCAATTGTAATAAACAAGCACAATTAATGAGACAACAAAACATAAATGGAAAGAAAATTGAAAACTAAATAAAACCGAACCATGAGCCTTCCTTGATATGTCCCATCTTCCTCTATTTTTTAGGACCTTTAAGGTGTTGGATTGTTGGCTCTCAACAAACAATGACCTCCAAAGTGGCAACTCAAAATTTGAGTAGCTATATGATCATGATAATGCAAATGCATTAGGCTAGGATGATTTGATGCATGATTATAACTAGGATTATTGATTAGCTAAAATGAGGATTTAAGCTACATGATTTGATAATTGAAACTATATTAACATGATAAAAGTTATTCTAAACATGTTAATATTTGATCTAAATGATAATTATGTTGGATTATTAGAAAGTAAATGCCTATAGTAAGTATGAAAAAACTATGAATGCAAGGGTAATTATTGCTTCAAAATGAGGGGTATTTATAGGATTTCCAAGGCCAAAGCTGAGGTGGCAGGTTTTGACGGTCCAGATTCGATTTGAAGATATCAAGGGCCAAGATTGAGGAAGTTGGAGAAGAGGTTGGAGGGAGGGACACATGTCATCTCCATGGTGACAAGTGTCAAGGAACCTTTCTCATGAGAGAGCAAGTGTCCAAGGGAGAAGACATGTGGCAAAAGTGCCATGTGTCTCAAGGAGGGGATATCCAACCCACAAGAGGTTAGAATAAAATAGGTTAGGATGTGCAAGATAGGATAGGGTTAGTTAAACCCAGGATTAGATAGAATGGGTTAGGTTAGGGGGTGGTTAGGCTAGGTGGTTAGAAGTTAGGAGCCATGTGCTCATTTGAATTTAGAAATTCAAATAAATAGGAAAAGGGCTAATTAATTTCAACAAACTTGGATTTGTTAATCTTAATTATGGGATTAGAAGAATTGATTTATATGAGAGAAGAATTAATTAAATTAATTAATCAAAGGGAAATATAATGAACTATATAAATAAATCATTTAGATTTATTTACAAGTAGATGAATAGGGAAATTAATCAAATTACTTGTGAATTCAATTAATTGGGAAGGGGGATTAATTAAATAACTGCATATCTAATTAATTATCTTTAGACCATTTTTAGGTGTATACACATATGATCCATAACCACACATATTGGATGTTGGTATGATAGAGGAGTATGCTCAGTACTTTGCAAAGCATCCTTTTCCTAGATTGACTGATCTTGCGAAGCCACCACCCAGTTCAAGTGATTCTGATGATGATGATGATGGAGAGAGACAACCGAGGAGGCAACGATGGGGTGGTCAGGGTGGAGATGGAGAGGGAGGAGATGATGAGATAAGAGGTCTGAGAGGAGACAGAGATCGAGTATGGGGTTAGAGTACTTCCTATGGCTCATGGCAGAGGTGGGAGAGATGGGGGTAGAGATGAAGGTGATGTAGGAGGTCGAGGAGATAGAGGGAGGGGTGGTGATGCAAATCGAGGCAGAGCTAGAGATGCAGGTCGAGGCACAAAGGGTAGAGGTGGTCCACTACATATTGTACGAGATATTGGAGGTGTTGGTGGCTATGGGGGATATGATTTAGAGGATGATGTACCTCTGATTAGGAAGAGGGTAGTTAGATCATAGCCCATACAACAACCATAGGTTCAGGAGGCAGAGGCATAACAGCCAATGGTACAGTCGGCTCAGGATGACAGGGATGTCTTGAGGGCTCGCATTGTACAGTTACAAGCACAGATTGATCGGTTACAGGTTGAGATGCAGACTTTGACATTAGAGAGAGACACTAACATTGAGAGGTACAAATGGGTAGAGGGCATGGTATAAGTTATTGAGCAGGTTGGCACATAGGGAGTGCATGGGGACACTATTAGGGAGATGATTCGGGCTAGGAAGGAAATAGCTCATTGGCATGGTTTATATGAGAGCATGGTTCCTCCTAGTCAGAGAGCAGGCAGTTATGTATCGACTTCTCAGCAGCCATCTAGACGTGCTCAGATAGAGAGTGGTGGTGTCATGGGTCCACCTCATAGAGACCTAGATCCAGGGGCAAGACCATCTGGTGGAGCGGGTACAGGAGCTCAAAGACCCACAACCTTTGGTGGTAGTGCCACTTGATGTATTGAGACTTGATTTTATACTTTGTTATATCATTTGGGACTTGTATAGTTTTAGATTCAAATATCTTTGTATACTTGGACATTTTATGATTCATGATATGCAGACTGACATTCATGGACTCTATATGTGCTTCTATTAATTTACATGCTTATTATTATGATGATCTTTGATGGCTTATCTGCTTTTAGTTCTCATGATCTATGTTTATGATGTTGATGATATTATGATATTCTATATGATGATTCCTATATGCATAATTATGATGTGTCTACCATGATGTTATATGCAGTGATTTAGAAATGTTGCCTATTATGCACTTATGGTGAATGTATGATTCTTATATGTTGTTTTTCATGTTTTATTGATGAAATGCTTATAATGGTGATGATGCATATGTGATTCTATTTACTATATGATGATGGTATACTATGAAATGCAGATATATGCATTTGTGATATGATTTTGGGATGATGTATTTATGAAATGCATATAATGATGTGATAAATGAATGAACCTAAAAGACTTTAAGCGATAAATGTAATGAATTCTAAATTGATGAAATGAACCCTAAAAATACTAAAATGAATGCAAATGTTTTGTTTTTTATTTGTCCAAGTATACTCAATCACACCTCTAAACAACCATTGATTTTTATGCATGACTAAATGAAATGAAATGAAACACCTATATGAATAGTGCAAAATGCAAAACGTACCTAAATGAATTTGTCATCTTTTTGATGCATTGTAACAATGCTTTATTTCATCATTGAACTTTAAAATGTAGTAAGATAATACAAGCACCTAAGTATAATTACAATAGGATGACCTGAGTATTTCTTACATGGATTTTGATTTAGCAAGTTAATACAAGCATCTAGGTATAAAGAGACCAAGATGACCTGAGTATTCCTTGCAGAAACAGACAAGGATTATCCTCTTTCATGCATAACTCAAAACTTCCTCAGTGATCTTTTGACAATCATTTCCTTAGATGAGTACACACATTACTTAATAATAATCTGCAAGCAACAAACAAAGAAAAATAACCATGTCCCATCATAGCTCCTCTAGTCTTAGACATCCTGGAGTAGCATAGGAAGCATGATTAACAAAAACCAAGATGGAAAAATTGAATCATTTATGCCAAAAGTATGTTTTCATGTCAAAACATATATAACCATCCCATTCAATAGTTTGTTGTGATTGTAGATTATCAATGTTATGTTTGATCGTTGTAGTTGATGTGTCTTGATTGTCTGACCCTCATCATCTAATGAGTCATATCTTGATATTATTTAAAATGTATGTTGTCTTGTAACTTGTTATTTGTTCATCAAAGTCCAAATTGTTGTCCTCTGAAATGTGGCCCTCAAAGATCCTATTCCGTAACCAAGTCAAGGATTTGGCCCCTATATAAGAATGAATTTCCTTATTAGGAAAAGAAGAAAAATGGATAGGTACGTAATGGAAAGAGTGTGAAAATTTTATTATGAATAGAGTGGTTATGATAGAGGTATATGAAAGCACGAGCTCACAAGCCATGATAGAATTTATTATGTATATGTGATATGCGATGTATAAGTTGCGGCTAAAGGCATTTATTATGGCTATATACAATGAGTATGAATACGGGAACATTTAGAATCTAAATAGATGGAAAGGATAGCTTGTCATAAGCAACATCTATTGCCAGGTTTTCACTACTTGTTTTTATTGCACTTTTTACAATTTTTTTACTTTTTTGTATTTTTCTTGATTTTTTTAATTTTTTTGTATTATTTTTCCTTTGCATTAGGGTTTTCAAAATGCTTAAGTATAAAACTTATGAAGATGTATACTATTGATGGGATCATCCAACAGTTCACCTTCAGGTGTAGAGAGTTGATAAGCTCTTGATCTGTATGCCGCTACAACAACAAAGGGACCCAACCAATTGGGTTCGAACTTTCCTTTCTTTTCTCTATCCTGTTGAATACGAGGATTCTCTTTAAGCACAAGATCACCCACTTGGAAAACATGAGGCTTAACTGTATGGTTATAACTTCTTGACATTCATTGTTGGTAAGCCTTCAAATGATTAAATGTTTTTTGTCTCCCCTCATCTAATAGTTCTAATTCTTGCAGTCTGGATACAAGATAATCATCATCTAGTATCAACCCCTTCAATGAAACTTGCATTGATGGCAACTCAACCTCAATGGGTAAAAGGGCTTTGGATCCATAAACTATAGAATAAGGTGTTACGCCAGTGGGTGTGCAAATACTGGTTACATAAGCCCATAAAGTAGGATTTTATTGTATATGCCAGTCACGACCAACTTCATTGACTATTTTCTTTAAAAAATTTAGAATGGTTTTGTTTGAGGCCTCGACTTGGTCATTTCCCTACGGGTAATAAGGTGTTGAGAAACAATGTTGGATATGAAATTTTCTACAGAGCTCTTCAACATCTTGGTTTTTAAAAGGTCTTCCATTATCAATGATAATGGTTTGGGGGATACCATAATGACAGATAATATAATTCAAAATGAATGAAGCGGTTCGTTTACCATTGATATTAGTGAGGGGCACAACTTTGATCCATTTGGTAAAGTATTTTGTAGCAATAATTATGAACTTATGGCCATTAGAGGATGGTGGATGGATCTTACCCACAAGGAAAAGTCCCCACTGACAAAAAGGTAATGGAGTTGCAAAAGGTCACAATTCTTATGTTGGCGCATGTATCAGATTACCTTGTATTCGACATTTTTTGTATTTTCTCACAAACTGATATGAATCTGTCTCCATTGTCAACCAATAATATCCCACACGAATGAGTTTCTTAGCTAAAGTCAGACCACTAGAGTGAGTTCCACAGATGCCTTCATGAACTTCTCACAAGGCAGTTTGATATTCGTCATGCTCCAAACACCTAAGAAGAGTACCGCCAAGACCTCATCGCTATAGAGTGTCTGCTATAATGGTGTAATGAGAGGCTTTGTGAATAAAGGTCCATTTTTTGTTATTGGATAGATTAGGCAACACTGTATTGGATTTTAGATAGGTATATATGTCGCCATATATGGGAGAATCAGGTCTAACCAAATGACATATAACTTGGGATTGTGGATTTTCATATGTAGGAGTATATAATTGTTCAACTAAAAACTCATATCACTCATGCTTTCCAGGTATCTCCAACAAGGAAGAAATGATGGCCATGGCGTCAGTTGCTTTATTTTCTAACCGAGGCACTTGTTGAAAGTGAATAGAGACAAAATACTTTTTAAAGTCATCTACCATACGTTTATATGGAATTAAGTTTTCATCCTTTGTTTGATAGTCATCATTCACATGATTGATAACCAGCTAAGAGTCTCCATAAACATTAAGGTCTGTTATATTCCACTTTACTATCATCTTTATTCCAGTCACTAATGCTTCATACTCAACAATATTATTTGTACAAGGAATTATTAATCGGTATGATTTAGGTATGGTATCTCCATGTGGTGTAACAAATAATATCCCAGCTCCTAATCCATGTTGAGTGTATGATCCATCAAAATATAATTTTCATGTACTTTCAGTGATAGTTAAAATTGAAGCATCTGGAAATTTTGAACATACTAGTTGAAAATCCGATAAAGGTACCTTTGCTAACTAATCCGCAATCACTTGTCCTTTGAAATATTTCCAATCCACATGGTGTATGTCAAACTCACTAAGAATGAGCACCCATTTTGCTAATCTCCTTGTCAAGTTTGCCTTACTGAGCAAATAATTTAAAGGATTTATCTTGGCTACTAACTTTATAGTATGAGTCAACATGTAATGACACAATTTTTGGGATGCAAAAACTACGACCAAACATGCCCACTCAATTGCACTATAGTTTATTTCATATCCAACAAGAGTTTGTTTGATATAATAAATTTCTCTTTCTTTCCCCTCATGATCTTTCTGGGCTAAATGGGCACCAAGAGATGATTGAGGAGTTGATATATAAAGTAAGAGGGGTTTTCCTTCAATAGGGGGCATAAGAACAGGTGGATTCATTAGATACTCCTTCAATATCTGGAAAGCTTCTTTACACTTGTCATCCCACTTGAAAGGTACATTTTTGTGCAAGAGATGTGAGAAAGGATGACATTTATCAGCTCGTTGTGAAATAAATCTTCAGATGGATTTCAATTTTCCTTGTAAAGAGCGCAACTGACTAATATTTCTAGGAGGTGGCATCTCCATAATAGCTTTCAATTTCTCAGGATCTACCTTTGTTCCATTTGTTGACACAATGTATCCCAAAATTTTACCAGATGTCACTCCAAAAACACACTTTTTAGGATTCAAGCATACATTAAACTTATCCATTCGATTACAAATCTTTTGCAAAATGCTAAGATGCTCTTCTCTAGTATATGATTTTCCCAGAATATCATCAACATAATCTTCCATAAATGTGTGCATCGTTTCATGAAAGATTGTTGTCATTGCTCTCTGATATGTAGCTCCTGCATTTTTTAGTTAAAATGGCATAACATTCCAAAAGTAGGTTCCCTAGGCACAGGTAAATGATGTTTTGTCTTGGTCTTCCAGGGCTATCCTTATCTAATTATAACCAGAAAAGCCATCCATCAAAGATAACATCGTGTGTCCTGCAGTTAAGTCCACAATGATATCTATATTAGGCAAAGGAAAAGTGTCCTTTGGACATGCTTTGTTCAAGTCTCTAAAATCTGTATAGACTCTAATTCTCTTATCTGGCTTTGAAACGGATACTATATTTGAAATCCATTCAGCATAATCAATAGATCTGATAATTCCTACTGTAGACACCTAAAATTGTCCAGTCTAATTAAATAAATATTTTATTTATTTAATTACCTAAGCCTAATTCTTCTATTAATTAAATAAATCCTTATTTATTTAATTAATTCATTTATCCTCTTCTAGCCTTATTTTTCATTTAAATAAATACATTTATTTATTTAAATTATCCCTTTCCTAAATTAAATAAATATTTTATTTATTTAATTGTCCTACTTCTTCTATTAATTAAATAAATCTTTATTTATTTAATTAATTCATTATCTTTTTCTACACATGACACATGTCATTCATCTCTTAATTCATACACTACCTACCTCTTTCATTATTTTATTATTTCCTTTACCTACCCTCTAATCCTAGCCGACCTCTCTTTTTACACCTCTTAATCTTAACCCTCCATTTCTCATTGTGTCTTCTATTTAAGGAGATGCTTTCTTCATTGTCTAACCCTAATGACACATCCTAATGACCTAATGACTGATTTTGAGTACTTGGCTACACTACGATCCTACTTGCAACCACATTTCGTTCTTTGTTGAGCTCTTGTGCATACAAAAATCTGAGAGCAAGTATATCAAACAAGATCAATGGAGATAGGAAGAATGGAGATCAAAACCCTATTAGACATGTGATGGTATAATCTTTGTGATTTTGAGTTATTTTGCATTGTCTTAGGTTATCTTCATATGTTATGGTGGATCTTTGTTCATTGTTAGGCTAGGGTTTAGTGGTTGGATTCATTTTAGCCTTTCAATATTGTTAGTATTGTATCCATTTTCACCATAAACATTTTGGCACGCCCGGTGGGACTCTTGTTCCTTTGTATTTAACATTTTTGTTGCAGATTTCGCATTTTTGAAGTTGCAGATCGGATAATTTTTCGACGACATTTAGGTTTTTTTCACGTCTGCAAGTGTTCGGATCGCGTTTTTGTGTTTCAGAAGCGTTTGCGATATCGGGAATCGCGTCTATGTTTCTGCCAGTTTTTATTTTGCAGGTTTCCGAAAGGTGCGTCTGCGATTCCTAACCGCGTCTGCGCTGCATCAGACCGCGTCTGCGTCATTTAACAACGTCTGTGATCTCTGAGCGCGTCTGTGCATAACAGAACCGCGTCTGTGTCATACAGACGCGTCTGTGTCTGGTATAGAGGCGTCTGTGCTTTCTGTTTTGCAATTTCGATTTTTCTGAGATTCGGGTTTTTGGATTTCGTACTTAGGGTTTCAGATCTGGTTTATTTTCGGCTAACCCTTGCAGATCTAGCTAACCTGGTTTGTGCAGCTTGCTTTGGAGGCGAAAAAAAAAACGTTTTTGTTGAAGGCCCCTTTTCACAAAGTCTTTTGGGTTTTCTAAAATTTACCTAACTTGTGTGCTTGCAGGAAGGGGTGATCATTTGAAACAACCCAAACTACTAACAATTTCGTTGCAGGGCCTTGGCTAGGGTTTTGTAATTTTGTTGTGTGCCTTGTTTTCATAGCTTAGCAAACACTTCCATTGGTGCACTAAAATTGAATCATTGTCTTTTGTGTCTTGAGCAATAGGCTCTTTTTGTTTTATCTTTAGAGGGCCTGTCTTCCCGTGTGGTCATTAGGACTACTAGTGAGAAGAGAACGACCCAAGTGGTAGCGAGGAAAACCCACCTCTTCCGAACCACTATAATCAAATGTATTCATGGTGAAAACTATGGATAACGTGTGCTGATTAGTTCATACCGACACTATGTCTCCCCATAAACCCGTTTGATCAAATTTATTTGATCATTTGTAGGGCGTAACCCCTACCGGCTGGGAGCCTTCTGTATTTACAGAGCTGAAAGTGCCGCATGTATGGCCACACGAGCGGATGCCCTTACTAGCACCTTTTGTTTTAGAAGCCCAAATCCTTCTAGTTGTTGAGGCAGGAGTTCGGACCTCTGGTAGCGGCCCACACACATACGGTTCTTAGTAGAGATACAAAGTTCGCCATGGGGAGTTTTCATGGGGACTGATGCTTGGCTGACCCGAGAAGTGAGTGCCGAGGGTGGAGCCAGTGAGGTCAAGCATCTAAGTATCCGCTCTAAATAGCGTAGCCTCGGGGGTAAAACCCTATGTGGGATCAACAACTATTGTCTTGGCCAGCCCTAAGATTTGTGCTTGTCTTATGCTAAACACTCAAACATTCAAGACAAAACAGCAAAACATTGTGTCTTTTGTGTCTTCAAGTGTATGCAAAAAACTTTTTACATCAAACAACACACTTTTGGAGTCTAAATAGTCTGCAAACATTGAGTCATCAACATTGTGTCCTCTTGTCATGAAAAACAGTCGAAAAATCAGATTTGGTCACAACAAAACAACTTCACAGATAGGAAAAATTGCACTAAGGTTACAGAAACGCGTCTGTGTCTGTTCAAACCGCGTCTTTGTCAGATAAGCACGTCTGTGAAGTACAGAATAGCGTCTGTGTTTTTATCAGCGTCTGTGTCAAACAAAGAGGCGTCTGTGTCTTGGAATCGCGTCTGTGAAGTATACAGAGGCGTCTGTGTCAGGATTTGAAAACTTTAACAGTCAAGCAAACAAAGAAAATCAGTTTCGGCATACTTGAGCTTCTTAGGTTGTCTCTTCAGGTTTCATCTTGCATTCAGCCTGTTCTAAGGTTTCACACAGTCCATCATTGCTTCATACCTCATTTTACATTCATACTTGTGTAAACTTGAGTCAAAAGGTCACTTGCTTGTCCTCACTATACTCTTTCAACACACTACATACTACTACACTTTGCTAAGTGGTCCCTCATCAAGGTTTCTTACCTTTGGGTCTCATTTGGTCTTACTTAGAGTCAAGGTCAGCTTACCTCATCAAGAGAAACTATCCTCTCTTTGGAAGTCACACCTACTCTACTACTTACATACTTGGTCTTACACTTTGGACATTGCAAGTACACCTCAAGATTCATTTACACTCCATACAACTCTTGGTCTTCCATACTTTTTCATTCTTCATCTAGTCTCTCACATCTTGGTCAAACACCTAGTTCATGGTTGAAACCCGCCTTCAAAAATCTAGGAGAATAGCTAAAGAAGCTCAAGAATCCGTAAACATGAGTTCTTATGAGTATGACAATGATCTATTCTACAATCTTGAGCACACTACATTACCAGACATGAATGTTTATAGACACAATCCAAATGTGGAAAGCGCAAATACTATAAACAACAATGCTACAAACAATGACACAGTGGACAACTCTTCAATACTATCAGCAGACATAGAAGAGTCCATAATGAATCCTCAATTCAATAGATTGGTTGAAGAGATAATGAGGAGAGATCGACAATACTTTCTAAACATGATGGCACATAGTGGAGCTAAAATACCACATGATTTTGACTTATCTCAACTTATGGAAAGTCGACCCTCACAACAAATTCAACCCAACATGGATCAAAGGAGACCAAATAGTGGAGAAAATAGAGGACCGAATAATATGATGCCGGAGTCACCATCAGCTTTGCTTCAAAAGCCAGCAATCTCACATACACAAGCTCAAACATATGATACTTACACTCAAGGACCATCATGGAGGCCTTATGCTCAATCACATGCTCAAGGTATGAATCAATCAAAACAAGTGGATACTCAAGGACATCCTCAAAATTTTGACACAAGGAGACCTCATGTCAAAATTGGGGGCAACACAATGGAAAATGAAAGGCCTATTGAATATGGTTTATACACACAAAACAGATATGGGGTTCCCCAACAAGAAGTTATGCCAAGTGCTCCATACATGTCGCAACAATATAGACCTCCATATGGACATGTCTACGATCAGTATCATCCATATATGCAACAAGCTCCTCCTCAAATGGGTGTTTCAAACATGGGGTATGCTACAAGAAATCAATCTCCTCCCAAAAATAATTTGGAGCAACAAATTAGAGATCTACAAAAGAAAGTGGAGGACATGAGTACATCCAAACCTACATATACTATGAGAGATATATGCCCTTATCCCTTTGATAAGAGCATTCCAATGCCTCCATTTCCTCCACACTTTGTGACACCAAAATTTGACAAATATAGAGGGAGAGGAGACCCCAAGGCACATATAAGACAATTCTTCACAACTTGCATTGAGGTAGCGGCAGAAGAAACATACTTAATGAGGTTGTTCCCACAGAGCTTAGGAGATCAAGCTATGGAATGGTTTTCTCAATTACCTCCTGGTATTAAGTCATGGGGTGACTTAGCAGAGGTATTCATTCAGCATTTCTCTTACAACATTGAAACAGATGTCTCAGTTACTACCTTGTGCAATACTAAACAAAAGGAAGGAGAATCTTTCGCAGCATTTTTACAAAGATGGAGAAACTTAGCTAGCAGATGCTCTTGTGAAATCCCGCAAAAACAAATGGTGGAGATGTTCACACAAAATGTTAACAAGGCTATTGGCTATGATCTTAGAAAAGCTTGTTTGTCTACATTCAAGGATGTTATTGAAAAGGGCCTAGCAATAGAAAGAGTCTTAATTGAACAAGGAGTTATCAAGCTATTCAAAGAAAACAAAGAGGACTTTAAAGGAAAGGACAAACCAAAATTTTGGAACAAGAACAAGAATACAGTCAATGATGGCGTTGTTGATGCTAATACAGTGAGACCAAAGTTCGTCTTTTCTGGATCAAGTTCTACCAACAATCAGGTGAACAATCAAACAACTTCTAAACCACGAAGGAAGTACACTCCATTGGGAGAACCACTTGAATCAGTATTCAAAAAGCTTGTGGCAAATAAAGTAATTACAGTTCCAGACTTTCCTCCTTATGAACCAAAGGTAAAACCAAATTGGTGGAATGATGATGAGTATTGCGAGTTTCATAAGAGTAAGGGTCACAAGACAGGTAATTGCCATCGATTGAAAAACATTGTGCAAGATCTCATTGACAGAGGAGATATAGAGATTGAGGGACATTCATCTAATCAAGAGCATGAGGTGTTTAAGGAACCATTCCCAAAACATGACAAAGGAAAAGGCAAAGTCACAGATGATCAAGCCAATTACACTAGAGCACCTTACAATTATGATTCTACTATCAATCACATCTCGATGGACAATCATATTTCTACTATCACTATCAAAAACAAAAATCCGAAGAATCCTTCTCAGAGACCCAAGATTGTCCTAAAAGGTGTGGGATCTTCATCCGAATCTACCTCTGAATGTCATGTTACAACCCGTCGAGGTAAGATTACATTGCCAGGTGCCTCCACTAAGAATACCAATCCTTTATCAATTAAGCCTGAGTACGACCTTGTAGAACAATTAGGGAAAACACCCGCGCTCATCTCCATTCTGGAGCTTCTACGTATATCTCCTGCACATAAAGCTATCCTTGACAAAATCTTGAGAGATACTGCCGTCCCTACTGATCTGAACGTGGACCAGTTTCAAGCCATGGTGGGATACCTATCCGTTCCACACTCCCTCACATTCACAGAAGCCGATGACGCCTCCATAAGTCAGCCACATAATGCACCTCTACATGTTGAAGCCTTCATACATAAACATCAAATAAAGCGAGTCCTGATAGATGGAGGAGCAGGTCTTAATATTTGTACATTGAGCACCATCAGACAATTGGGATATTCTGACAAAGCTGTGAATGCTACAAACCAAATCACCATTAAGGCTTATGATGATGAAGAGCGCTCGTCCAAGGGCACGGTCACCTTACCACTAAGAATAGGGCCAGTCACAAAGGATGTGGTTTGTCAAGTCCTAGATCTAGATCTCACGTATAACATATTGCTAGGACGTCCGTGGATTCATGAAATGAGGGCAGTCCCATCAACATACCATCAATGCATAAAGTTCCCTCACAATGGAGTCGAGGTAACGGTCAATGGTGATCCAAATCCATTCATATATTGTAATAACTTGAGATCACATACTAAGACTATCATTCCCAGCAATCGTGAGGCTACTCCTTCGTCAGCATATATTGATCATGAGTCATTAAAGCCCTCGACATCCAAACAAGGTGAACTTAGAGCCAAGTTTCAAGAAAAAGGCATGGGAGAATACACTCTGAATCAAACAATGTTTTTACGACAAGTCATGAGTTCTCCAAAAGAATATGGGAGGCCACATCCTAACAAGCAAATCTCCATCATGATGCTCAAATGGGATCCTACCATCTTTCAAAAATGGGGTGAACTAGAAGAAGAAAATTTATATAAAATGCTCTATAAGGACGTTGAAGAGGACACACATGATCAGATTATTATGCCCTGTGAGAACTATGGCAAAGGCTTCAAAATTTTGCAAAGATTCGGGTATGATGGAAAAAGCCCTCTCGGACTACGCAAGGAAGGTGTCATGGAGCCCTTACAACCTGAGCTAACTACAAGAAGGGAACGCTCCAAGGGGCTTGGTTTTCTGAATCCCAGACTACATAATAAAAGAACAAAAGAGGTATGGCGAATTAAAGTTGCCGAAGTTCAACAAGAGGATTACTATTCCACAGACTCCAATGAGTGGGAATGGGGTTCAGACAAATCCTCCAGTGACTATGAGCTCACCGAGACATTCAGAGAGCCAGATGAACCCATAGAGGAGGAGGAAGTTTACAAAAAGTTCAGAGTTGGTCAAGAACCAACCCATAAGGATCCCGCACAAGCTTCGTTTCAAGGTCCTAGGTCAAAATCACATAGGATGAGGACACCTGTCCTAGAAGGCTCTACTAGTGATGACAATTTGGATTCGCTCACGATCGAAACTGATGAGGAGAGTGCCATCGATGACCTCGACGATTGCCTTGACATACCTGAATATAACCACATCTTCACTATTAGTCCAGCAAACTCTGAAAACACTAATGACCTTCCCCTTGTTCACCCCCAACTCATTGACTGGGATCATGAAGGACCAGCACAATTTGATACATTTCAAAATGACGAAGCTATTGTCGACTATCTTGGCATTCGAGATGATCTTCCCCCTGGAGACCACAAAGCAGGATACGCCATAGAGCTCAACAACATAGCATACTTTGGTGAGGGTGTCGGGCCTTCTAGTCGCAAAAATGTGAAAATAAAAACAAAACAAGGGTCTTATGGCGAAAACCACACTGTGGCGCTATCTGACTCCAAAAAAGTAAAAAGAAAGGACGTATCTGAGGGTGAAAACCTCTCTGAGGCGCCCGAAGATGGAAGGCTCGACATTCTCCCAGCATCATACGAGGAAAAATCATCCATGTTGGTAGAGGAGACTATAAAGACAAACATTGGTACAGCAGAGGTTCCACACAACATATTTTTGGCTCAATCATTGACAGAGGCTGAGAGAGCAAAATTCATAAGCTTCTTTAAGGGACGACAAATCAACTTCGCATGGTCTTACGCGGATATGCCTGGGCTAGACCCGGATTTAGTGATGCATCATTTAACAGTCAAACCGGGGGCAAAACCAGTAAAGCAGAAATTAAGGAAAATGCATCCACAAGTGGCATTGCTAGTCAAGGCAGAGCTAGAGAAATTACTGAATGTCGGATTCATACGCCCAATTGATTATCCCAAATGGATTTCCAATTTAGTACCTGTCAGCAAACTGGATCGCAGCATCCGAATATGTACAGACTTCAGAGATATCAACAAGGCTTGTCCAAAGGACGATTTCCCATTACCAAACATTGACTTGATCGTTGATCTCACAGCAGGCCATGAAATGTTATCTTTAATGGACGGATTTTCTGGATATAATCAGATCAGGATTGCACCTGAAGATCAACATAAAACATCATTCACTTGTCCATGGGGAACCTTCTGTTGGAATTTCATGCCCTTTGGGCTGAAAAATGCAGGTGCTACTTATCAAAGGGCGATGACCACTATTTTTCATGATCTCATGCACATAACCGTGGAAGATTATGTTGACGATCTTTTGGGAAAGTCAATAGACAGAGATACACACTTGGACATACTTTCAGTTGTCTTTGATCGGCTGGAAAAATACAAGGTGAGACTAAATCCAAAGAAATGTGTCTTTGGAGTAACCTCCGGGAAGCTCCTAGGATTCATTGTGTCTAAAAGAGGAATCGAGGCCGATCCAGCAAAAGTCAAGGCTATCTTGGACATGCCGCCACCAAGGAACATCAGTCAACTTCGATCTTTACAAGGGAGACTCCAATCCATATGAAGATTCATAGCACAACTTGCGGATAAGTGTAACCCTTTCCAGCACCTGCTACATAAAAATATCAAGTTCAAATGGGATGAGAACTGTCAACAGGCTTTTCAGGCGCTCAAAGACTATCTTTTGAACCCGCCAGTTTTGATGCCACCAATTCCAGATCAACCATTGCCACTTTACATATCTGCTACTCCAACGGCACTGGGGGCACTCCTAGCACAGCAAAGACCTGACGGCAAGGAAAAAGCAGTCTACTATATCAGTCGCACATTGGTGGGATATGAGCTAAACTACACACCAATCGAGCGTGCATGTCTCGCTGTGGTCTTTGCTTCACAAAAATTACGACATTATATGCTCACTCACAAGACTAAGTTGATTGCCAGAATTGATCCACTAAAATATCTTCTCAACAAAGCTACACTTACTGCGCGACTGGCCAAGTGGGTAATGATTTTGAGTGAATTTGACATTGAATACGTGGATAGAAAAGCTATAAAAGGACAAGCCATTGCAGACCAATTGGCAGATGCTCCCATGATAGATGATGCTCCTCTACAGTCAGAATTTCTAGATGAGTCCATTCTAACAATATCACCTGCAAAGCCATGGCAATTATATTTTGACGGCTCATATACACAGCATGGGGCAGGAGCGGGTATACTCTTTATAACTCCCCAAGGCGATTCTATACCAAAGTCATACCGCTTATCATTTCCATGCACTAACAATATAGCGGAATACGAGGCATTAACAACTGGGTTAAGAATTGCAGTTCAATGGAAGATCCAAGAACTTCGTGTTTTTGGGGATTCTCAACTTGTCATCCGTCAAGCAACTGATGATTATCAAACAAAAGATGAAAAACTAATGCCTTACAAACAACTGGTAGATGATCTGAAACAACACTTTGCAAAGATAGAGTTTGAGCAGATACCAAGAGAACAGAATCGCGCTGCTGATGCCATGCCTACAATTGCTTCGCTCATTGATCTACCGCAAAATGAGACCTGCTATGAATTCCTGGTAGACAACCTGTTGATTCCCTCATATGAAATCACTCCTACGGAAATGATATGTGTTGTTGGTCCTAAATCCCAGTTATATGGTTCCATATTCACATACCTTCGCGACAATATCTTACCTCCCGATCTATCGAACAATCAACGCCGTACTTTCATTCGCCAATCCTCTCGATATGTCATTTTAGCAGATATCCTATACCGACGAGGTCTAGATGGCACCCTTCTTAGATGTTTAGAGAGTGACGAAGCTCAGATTACGTTACGAGAAGTGCATGAAGGGATATGTGGTCCGCATACTAGTGGTCCTACCTTGGCCAAGAAACTCATCAGGACTGGATATTACTGGCCTACTATGGAAAAAGATGCATATCAGTTTGTCAAGAAGTGTAAGCAGTGTCAAATTCATGGAGACCTCATACATGCACCAGCACAGGAACTACAACCACTTGCATCTCCTTGGCCCTTTTGTCAGTGGGGACTCGATCTCATAGGCAAGATTCACCCTCCTTCTTCCAATGGACATAAATTCATTATCACAGCCACAGAGTATTTTACAAAATGGATTGAAGCCGTGCCTCTCACACAAGTTACTGGGAAACAAATCGCTACCTTCATCTTGAACTACATCATTTGCCGATACGGGATTCCTACTTCCATTATTACTGATAACGGGCGTCCTTTCAAAAATCAGGATGTTCGTGAACTCTGTGAGCGCTTCCATATTGCCCATCGTTTCTCCACACCATATTACCCCCAAGGTAATGGCCAAGCTGAGGCGTCTAATAAAACAATTCTCAAAATCCTTAAAAAGACAGTCGATGACGCTGGCCGTAACTGGCACATCCAACTCAATCCTGCACTTTGGGCCTATCATACAAGTGTCCGCACACCTACAGGAGCTACACCCTACTCACTTGTCTACGGCTCTGAAGCCATCTTTCCTATTGAGGTCGAGCTACCTTCTTTACGGGTCTCCTTGAGAAACATAATCAATGATGAAGACTACAGGGTCTCTCGCTTACAAGAACTAGAACTGCTGGAGGAACGAAGACATACTGCTTTTAATCATCTCAAGGCTTACCAACAAAGAATGAGTCACAGCTACAATCACAAAGTCAAGCCTCACACATTTGAGGTAGGTGACTTAGTCCTCAGAGAGAACCCCAAGAATCAGCAAGACAGAGATAAGAAGGGCAAGTTCGAACCAAACTGGCTTGGTCCTTACATCATCACAGCGGTATATGGATCTGGGGCATATCAGATCTCAACTACAGAAGGTGAACCCTTAGAGGATCCTATCAATAGCATGCACCTTTGCAGGTTCTACACATAAGCTCTTCGGAACATCCTAATTCAAAAATACAAAAAAAATTATAAAACAAAAAAATCGTTACTTGGTGAAAACCTGGCAAACAGGCGCCTTGTGACACAAAAAAATTGAAAAAAAAAAAAAAAAAAAGTAAAGAGAAATAATTTCGTCCAATGGTGAAAACCACTTCGGTGGCGCCCTGGGCAAGTACCATGGTGAAAAATGGGTCACCAACGCCATGCGTAGAGACATTGCTCCTCCCTCCTTCAGGATTCTCTTTCATCATTTCACTTTGCACACACTCACGACCAATTCGTTCATAATAAACTTACCCATTCCCATCATGGCTTGTTATTGATCTACCTAAGATTGGTTAGCCATCCATAAACCTCCCTTTTCACATCCCTTTCCATCCATAATAAATTAGATCCTATCTGTGACTACGGCCAATTCCTACGTCTAGTGATGGGTGTGGAACTGAGAACATCACATGTTTTGAGGAGTACAGTTTCTTCCAGCTTCCTTCAAGTCTATCCGCGCACAATCCGCAATAAAGCAAAATCTGCATCACAGATCCGCAATAAAATTTCATCTTCTCCGTAATAAAGTATCAGTTTCATGGATTCAGTCAGTTTTAGATGAGACACGGCAGCAACAATGGGCTTCAACAAATCAAATCTTTCAACAGACTCAGACAACATATGGTTCAGTTCTATCTATCCTTTTTGTGAAAGTAAACATTGTGACCATAATCAAATAAGACTTATACAAGTGACAAGAGACACTAAACTTGAGGACTACAGTGGATGTTGGTGTCGAGTCTTGGTTTTCTTTTGATTTTATCTTTTGGTGACATGTCTTTTAGCTTTTCCAGGATGTCTTTGACTAGAGATTCTATCTCCAGGATGTCTTTGACTAGAAAGGCGAGGATGGGGTATCGTCACCTATTTGCATTTGCTGTCTGTGGATTGTCTTTTAGTAATGCTATGACTTGTCCAAGGATATGAGGACACTGTGAGTCTAGTATGAATTGGGGCATTCCTTGTTTGTGACTGTCTTATCTCCATGCAAACAGGTACAATGACTTTCTGGGCCGAACAAATGCCTCGATTGTCATAACCTATTCTACCATAATAAAGCTCAATGATGATAACGCACAAGAAGCTCTTTCACGTTCATATCTTCTGTCTTCCATCCCCCTTTCTTGATTGACTTCCATTGTCCTTCTTGAGTCCGCGTAGCCCGCTATCACATGACTGAGTATAATGACACACCAAAAATATTTGCATTTCATATAGTTACACCTACATCACCACATATAAGCATTTCATACATACATATAGATATCACAATTGCATCACATCCTGCATACAACACATGTTAGCACATGTCACATTTTCATTATGTAAATAATCATTTGCATTATCATATTCATCTGCATTACATACATTCACATTTGCATCACGCATCACATATACAACATAAAAGAACAAAAATATATTGCATTGCATCATATAAGCATCCATATCATAAAACATGTATCAAATAAGAAACATCTCATCACATAAGGTACACATGCATATAGCTGCCGCAAAAATGGATCATCTCATATATAATCAAAATGTGTCATGATATAATGATGTCAAAAGAATCATATGGCTACAAAATCACCCGCAGGTGTCTACAATACAAAAAAAATGGTACATATACTGATACAAAGGGGAGCCCTCTATGGCTATGATGAACTCCCTCCCTCGGAGCCGCCTGGCCTCGACGGAGTCTGAGCTCTAGATGGTCCCGCTCCAGGATCCCCCTGTCTGTCTGGTGGTGGTGGAGGACCCATGACCCCACCGCTAGATGCCTGCCTCCTACGACTCTCTCCCATAGCCGTCGTTGTGCGCGACAATCTATGGAAGCTCCTCACTCGCTGATCTGCTGGCACGACACCATAGTACAGATCCCTCCAGTAGGCGATCTCCTCTCCGGCTCACAGCACATATGCGTAGCCTGCCCCTGCATCCTCTGCTGCCCGCCTCCCTGCCCTCAGAGCTGTCTCGACCTCAGTATATCACTGGATGGCCTGGTCTCTCTCTCGCTCTGTGTCCCTGAGCCTGATCCTGAGGCGATCCCTCTCCCGCTCCAAATCCGCAATCTCGTCTGCCTGGCCCTGGCAGATCTCTCTCAGCTCTAGCAGCTCATCCTCCTCAGGATCTCCACCCTCAGCCTCTGCCTGTGGCTCCTCCTCTGCAAGTGCCTGTATCTGTGCCTCTCCCTGTACCTGTCTAGGTGCCTGAATAGGTACCTGTCTCTGCACCTGCTCCTGTCCCTGCACCTGTCTAGGTCCCTGTGCTCTAGGACCCTGTGCTGCTGGTACCTGTAGGGGTAATCCACCCCGACCCCTCACCACCTGGGCTGCTCTCTCATGTCCTCCCTCCCTCTGAGGTGCTACCCGCCTCTCCCCCACTACTCCCCTCCGCCTCCACCAGCCCCTACCTCCATCTCCTCCACCATCATCATCATCATCCCCTCCCACCTCTCCCTCCAGCAGCTCTCCCGGATCTGTCAACCTCAGTAATGGATGCTCTGCCCAATATGCAAAATACTCTGCATCCATCCCTGCATCCTCTACCTCCGGCCACATGTCCCACGGTAATGGCATCATCTCGGCCATCTGTGTCACGGCCTGATCATATGATAGAAGTGGCCCGAACTATACCTGATCTCTGACTGTACGGGCATACATGCCCGAGCCTCGCGGCATCCTCTGGATCCGACCGAACTGTCTGCATACCCTGTCAACAAGCTGCCTCTCCAGAATATAGGGCATCCGCCCAATAAGATACCTGCTCCTGAATGCATAGGGCAGCTCCACTGCGTCGTCATCCCACTCCTCGCACCCCAGGTACGGCCTCCAGATAACCATATCAATGTCATCTATGACGCGTCTCCAATGCTCCAATCGACCAATCCGAGGCTATGATGTAATCATATCGTATAAATGCACAAAACTCCGTCCATGCCCTCTGCCTCTGAAGTGGATAGGTCGTGTGATAGGAAGGTGCTCATATGCCCACACCTGTAGGAGAGTCACTCCGCAGCCCAGTCCCACTGATCCATGGTAAACAAACTGATGCAGCTCATAGTATAAATGTGCTAGGATACATGGCCCCCATGCATATCTGGTGTGCTCTGTCACCAGTGTCTCCAAGGCTCCTCCCCAGCCAACTGCCAATCCCCGTGTAGCTCTGTCTGGACACAAGAAACCACTGATGGCTCCTCCAATAATAGCCGGCAACGCTAGCCCTGTTGCGGTCATGGTATCCCATGCCACGTGACCTGCTCTCATCTCCAACCCGGGATCCTGGAATACCCGTCTCAGTGCCTCTCTATCTCCGTCTCGATCGTATGGAATCAGCTCTCCATCGATCGAAATATGCAAAATCCTGTAGACATCCTCCAGCGTCACTGTCATCTCCCCCATAGGCAAGTGAAACGTGCAAGTCTCGAAGTGCCATCTCTCCGCTAGTGCAGTCAGCAAACCCATGTTTTCCCGAAACTCAGGCACATATAGCACATGTGTGAGACCCATCTCCTCAATAGAAATCATGTCCTGAATCGACAACTCTGGTCGCAACCTCTGAGTCGATGGGAATCTCTCCCGTGACTCCAACATAAGCAAATACTCCTGCAGTCAAAACAATCAATCATGTCAGTTATCGTGACATTCACTGTTTATCACAAAATGCTACTTGCTATCTAAATGCATATGGCTATCTATCCTAGTGACACTCACTGTTCATCACAAAGTGTTGCTATCTATCCTAGTAGTACTCCCTGTTCATCACAAAGTACTACGTGTGTGACATTCCCTGTTCATCACAAAGTGTTACTCACATTCGCACTCCCTGTTCATCACAAAGTGCTGCTTATCTTGGTGCTCCCTGTTCATCACAAAGTGCCTTGATCTATCCTAGTCTTCCTAGAGGACCTGCTTGAGTGTATCCTCTCAGCAACTTATCCAATCGACAGCGTATGTTCATCACAGAACTACCGATTTGACCTAAAAAGACTCAACCTATGCATTTTGCAACACAAACGCGCTTTACACTCCTAAACGCGCTTATAGACTGCACAAACGTGCTTCTGCAACACAGACGCGCTTCCTGAACACATACGTGCCTATACCATTCACAAATGCGGCCAGGGAACACAGACGTCCCTACAGGACATAAATGCCCCTACAATTCTCAAACGCGTCCGCATTCAGCACAAACGCGGTCCCAGGCATAGACGCGCCTAGACCCGACACAGACGCGCCTGTTGGACACAGACGTGCCTGGCACTGACACAGACGCGGTTGCGCATTTTTGCACTTTTTAACTACCCTATTCCTAGCACATTTATTGCTACCTAACATGCATTAATGACAAAACTTAAAATGCGTGAAAGTACGAGGAGGTTTTCTGGTACTTACCGGCTCTCCTGCATCTGCTGGTCGCTGAAATCGGCGAACACGGTCGAATCTGTGAATGAAAGCCATCGCTACTGACTGCTCCTGCTCTATTTTCGCTCTGCACTTTGCTCTCATGGATGTGTAGATGACAATGAGGATGTCTTTTGCCCGTGGTCTATCTTATAGCCTACCCTAGCCTTCGCCCTCATTTCCCGCGTCAGTATTCTCCTTCCTGTGACTTTGTCACTTTATTCGGTCAGCCCATTCTATCCCGTCTTTCTTATCGAGAGATTGTCTGCAATCTTTTCAGACATTTTCATCCAATCTCTCGAGGGGGCATATTATTCCCATACTGGGGCAACTCTGTATCAGTTCATCTTATCTTCTTTGAAACAACGCGACAAGCCGCATTGTCTCAAAGAGGGGCAAAATGTAGACACCTAAAATTGTCCAGTCTAATTAAATAAATATTTTATTTATTTAATTACCTAAGCCTAATTCTTCTATTAATTAAATAAATCCTTATTTATTTAATTAATTCATTTATCCTCTTCTAGCCTTATTTTTCATTTAAATAAATACATTTATTTATTTAAATTATCCCTTTCTTAAATTAAATAAATATTTTATTTATTTAATTGTCCTACTTCTTCTATTAATTAAATAAATCTTTATTTATTTAATTAATTCATTATCTTTTTCTACACATGACACATGTCATTCATCTCTTAATTCATACACTACCTACCTCTTTCATTATTTTATTATTTCCTTTACCTACCCTCTAATCCTAGCCGACCTCTCTTTTTACACCTCTCAATCTTAACCCTCCATTTCTCATTGTGTCTTCTATTTAAGGAGATGCTTTCTTCATTGTCTAACCCTAATGACACATCCTAATGACCTAATGACTGATTTTGAGTACTTGGCTACACTACGATCCTACTTGCAACCACATTCCGTTCTTTGTTGAGCTCTTGTGCATACAAAAATCTGAGAGCAAGTATATCAAACAAGATCAATGGAGATAGGAAGAATGGAGATCAAAACCCTATTGGACATGTGATGGTATAATCTTTGTGATTTTGAGTTATTTTGCATTGTCTTAGGTTATCTTCATATGCTATGGTGGATCTTTGTTCATTGTTAGGCTAGGGTTTAGTGGTTGGATTCATTTTAGCCTTTCAATATTGTTAGTATTGTATCCATTTTCACCATAAACACCTACATCTAGTAGCTTTTTCAACTCAACTTTGACTAGTAGAGCTATATGCGGGTGCATTTTTCTCAACTTTTGCTTTACAGGCTTAACCCTGGGAGCTATGGATAAATGATGCATGATTAAATCAGGATCTAAACCAAGCATATCCACATATGACCAAGCAAAATTGATTTGGTTTTCTCTCAAAAAATTGAATAAATTTTTCTCTCTTCTAGTGATAATGATGTTGCCAAATGAAGATTCTTAGAATTATCCTTTGTTCCAATGTTAATAGATACTATTGGTTCTATGATGATTGAAGATCTTTCTTGATATTCTAGCTAGGGAAGAATGTCAACCCTCTCATCCTTTGGTGCCTCAGAAAGGCTTTCACCATTAGATACGTCTTTTCTTTTTACTTTATCAAGATCTTTGAGTTTGAGATCTGTGTATGGTGAAAATGGATAGCAATAAACAACAATATTGAAAGACTAAAATGGATTCAACCACCAAACCCTAGCCTAACAATGAACAAAGATCCACCATAACATATGAAGATAACCTAAGACAATGCAAAATAACTCAAAAATCACAAAGATTATACCATCACATGTCCACTAGGGTTTTGATCTCCATTCTTCCTATCTCCATTGATCTTGTTTGATATGCTTGCTCTCAGATTTTTGTATGCACAAGAGCTCAACAAAGAACGGAATGTGGTTGCAAGTAGAATTGTAGTGTAGTCAATTGATCAAGTAGTTAGGGTATGCCCTTAGAATGCTTGATTAGGGTTTGACAATGAAGAAAGCATCTCCTTAAATAGAAGACACAATATGAAATGGAGGGTTAAGATTGAGAGGTGTAAAAAGAGAGGTCGGCTAGGATTAGAGGGTAGGTATAAGAAATACCAAAATAATGAAAGAGGTAGGTAGTGTAGGAAATAAGAGATGAATGACATGTGTCATGTGTAGAAAAAGATAATGAATTAATTAAATAAATAAAGATTTATTTAATTAATAGAAGAAATAGGATAATTAAATAAATAAAATATTTATTTAATTTAGGAAAAGGATAATTTAAATAAATAAATGTATTTATTTAAATGAGAAATAAGGCTAGAAGAGGATAAATGAATTAATTAAATAAATAAAAATTTATTTAATTAATAGAAGAATTAGGCTTAGATAATTAAATAAATAAAATATTTATTTAATTAGACATGACAATTTTGAGTGTCTACATTTTGCCCCTCTTTGAGACAATGCGGCTTGTCACGTTGTTTCAAAGAAGATAAGATGAACTGATACAGAGTTGCCCCAGAATAAGGAATTATATGCCCCCTCGAGAGATTGGATGAAAAGTCTGGAAAGAGTGCAGACAATCTCTCGATAAGAAAGATGGAAGAGAATGGGTTGAGTGGATAGAGTGACAGAGTCACAGGATGAAGAATACTGACTCGGGAAATGAAGGCCAGGGCTAGGGTAGGCTATAAGATAGACCACGGGCAAAAGACATCCTCATTGTCATCCACACCCATAGAAGATCACAGTGCAGAGCGAGTAAAGAGCAGCAGCAGTCAGCAGCGATGGCATTCGTTCATAGATTCGACCGTGTCTGCCGATTCCAGCGATCAACCGATGTAGGAGAGCCGGTAAGTACCCGAAAACCTCCTCGTACTTTCACGCATTTCGAGTTTTGTCATAAATGCATGTTTAGGAGCAATAAATGCGCTAGGAATAGGATAGTTTAAAAGTGCAAAAACGCGCAACCGCGTCTGTGTCAGCGCCAGGCGCGTCTGTGTCCAACAGGCGCGTCTGTGTCGGATCCAGGCGCGTCTGTGCCTGGAACCGCGTTTGTGTTGAATGCGGACGCGTTTGTGAAATGTAGCAGCGTCTGTGATTTTTAATAGCGTTTATGTCATGTAGGGACGTCTGTGTCCCCTGGTCGCGTTTGTGTCTGGCATAGGCACGTGTGTGTTCAAAAAGCGCGTCTGTGTTGCAGAGGCGCGTGTATGCAGTCTATAAGCGCGTTTATGAGTTAAAAGCGCGTGTGTGTTGAAAAAGTGCGTTTGTGTGTTTAAATGCATGGTTTTAGTCCTGTAGGTCAAATCGGCAGTTCTGTGATGAACATACGCTGTCGATTGGATAAGCTGCTGAGAGGATACACTCAAGCAAGTCCTCTAGGAAGATTAGGATAGATCAAGGCACTTTGTGATGAACAGGGAGCACCAGGATAGGCAGCACTTTGTGATGAACAGGGAGTGCGAATGTGAGTGACACTTTGTGATGAACAGGGAATGTCACACACGTAGTACTTTGTGATGAACAGGGAGTACTACGAGGATAAATAGCAACACTTTGTGATGAACAGTGAGTGTCACTAGGGTAGATAGCCATATGCATTTAGATAGCGAGTAGCATTTTGTGATAAACAGTGAATGCCACGATAACTGACAAGATTGATTTGCTTGACTGCAGGAGTATTTGCCGATGTTGGAGTCACGGGAGAGATTCCCGTCGACTCAGAGACTGCGACCAGAGTTGTCTATCCAGGACATGATTTCCATTGAGGAGATGGGCCTCACTCATATGCTCTATGTGCCCGAGTTTCGGGCAAACATGGGGTTGCTGATTGCGTTGGCCGAGAGATGGCACTCAGAGACATGCACGTTTCACCTGCTGATGGGTGAGATGACAGTGACCTTAGAGGATGTATATAGGATATTACATGTTCCCATTGATGGAGAGTTGATCCCCTACGACCGTAACGGTGACAGGGAGGCCTTGAGACGGGTTTTTCAGGATCCTGAGTTGGAGATGCGAGCAGGCCATGTAGCCTGGGACACCATGACTGCCACAGGATTAGCATTGCCGGCAGTTGTTGGGGGAGTCATCAGTGGATACTTGTGTCCAGACAGGGCCACACGAGGATTGGCAGTGGGTTGGGGAGGGGCCTTGGAGACGCTGATGGCAGAGCACACTAGGTATGCATGGGGGCCATGTGTCCTAGCACATTTGTATTATGAGCTGCATCAGTTTGTATACCATGGATCAGTGGGTTTGGGCTGCGGTGTGACTCTCTTACAGGTGTGGGCCTATGAGCACCTTCCCATCACACGGCCGATTCACTTTTTTCAATTTTTCAATTTTTTTGTTGTCACAAGGCGCCTGTTTGCCAGGTTTTCACCAAGTAACGATTTTTTTGTTTTATAATTTTTTTTGTATTTTTGAATTTTTTTGATTTTTTTTTTGTATTTTTGAAATTAGGATACTCAAAAAGAGCTTATGTGTAGAACCTGCGAAGGTGCATGCTGTTGATAGGATCCTCCAAGGGTTCACCTTCTGTAGTTGAGAGCTGATATGCCCCAGATCCATATGCTGCTGTGATGATGTAAGGACCCAGCCAGTTGGGTTCAAATTTGCCCTTCTTTTCTCTGTCTTGTTGATTCTTGGGGTTCTCTCTGAGGACTAAGTCACCTACCTCAAATGTGCGAGGCTTGACCTTGTGATTGTAACTGCGACTCATTCGTTGTTGGTAAGCCTTGAGATGATTAAAAGCAGTGTGTCGTCGTTCCTCCAGCAGTTCTAGTTCTTGTAAGCGAGAGACCCTGTAGTCTTCATCGTTGATTATGTTTCTCAAGGAGACCCGTAAAGAAGGTAACTCGACCTCAATAGGCAAGATGGCTTCAGCACCGTAGACAAGTGAGTAGGGTGTAGCTCCTGTAGGTGTGCGGACACTGGTACGATAGGCCCAAAGTGCGGGATTGAGTTGGACATGCCAGTTACGGCCAGCGTCATCGACTGTCTTTTTAAGGATTTTAAGAATTGTTTTGTTAGACGCCTCAGCTTGGCCATTACCTTGGGGATAATATGGTGTGGAGAAACGATGAGAGATATGGAAGCGCTCACAGAGTTCACGAACATCCTGGTTCTTGAAAGGACGCCCGTTATCGGTAATAATGGAAGTAGGAATCCCGTATCGGCAAATCATGTAGTTTAGGATGAAAGTAGCGATTTGTTTCCCAGTAACTTGTGTGAGAGGCACAGCTTCAATCCACTTTGTGAAATACTCTGTGACTGTGATAATGAATTTATGTCCATTGGAAGAAGGAGGGTGAATCTTGCCTATGAGATCGAGTCCCCACTGACAAAAGGGCCAAGGAGATGCAAGTGGCTGTAGTTCCTGCGCTGGTGCATGTATGAGGTCTCCATGAATTTGACACTGCTTACACCTCTTGACAAACTGATATGCATCTTTTTCCATAGTAGGCCAGTAGTATCCAGTCCTGATGAGTTTCTTGGCCAAGGTAGGACCACTAGTATGCGGACCACATATCCCTTCGTGCACTTCTCGTAACGCAATCTGAGCTTCGTCACTCTCTAAACATCTAAGGAGGGTGCCATCTAGACCTCGTCGGTATAGGATATCAGCTAGGATAACGTATCGGGAGGATTGGCGGATGAAAGTGCGGCGTTGGTTGTTCGATAAATCGGGAGGTAAGATGTTGTCGCGAAGGTATGTGAATATGGAACCATATAATTGGGATTCAGGACCAACCACACATATCATTTCCGTAGGAGTGATCTCATATGATGGAATCAGCAGGTTGTCCACCAGGAACTCATAGCAGGTCTCATTCTACGGTAGGTCAATGAGCGAAGCAATTGTAGCCATGGCATCAGCAGCATGATTCTGTTCTCTTGGTATCTGCTCAAACTCTATCTTTGCAAAGTGCTGTTTCAGATTATCTACCAGTTGTTTGTAAGGCATTAGCTTTTCATCTTTTGTTTGATAATCATCAGTTGCTTGACGGATGACAAGTTGAGAATCGCCAAAAACGCGAAGTTCTTGGATCTTCCACTGAACTGCAATTCTTAACCCCGTTGTTAATGCCTCGTATTCCGCTATATTGTTGGTGCAAGGAAATGATAAGCGGTATGACTTTGGTATAGAATCGCCTTGAGGAGTTATAAAGAGTATACCCGCTCCTGCCCCATGCTGTGTGTATGAGCCATCAAAGTATAGTTGCCATGGCTTTGCAGGTGATATTGTTAGAATGGACTCATCTGGAAATTCTGACTGTAGAGGAACATCATCTATCATGGGAGCATCTGCCAGTTGATCTGCGATGGCTTGTCCTTTTATGGCTTTTCTGTCCACGTATTCGATGTCGAATTCACTCAAAATCATTACCCACTTGGCCAGTCGCCCAGTAAGTGTAGCTTTGTTGAGCAGATATTTTAGTGGATCAATTCTGGCAATCAACTTGGTCTTGTGAGTGAGCATATAATGTCGTAATTTTTGTGAAGCGAAGACCACAGCGAGACATGCACGCTCAATTGGTGTGTAGTTCAGCTCATATCCCACCAATGTGCGACTGATATAGTAGACTGCTTTTTCCTTGCCGTCAGGTATTTGCTGTGCTAGTAGTGCCCCCAGTGCTGTTGGAGTAGCTGATATGTAAAGTAGCAATGGTTGATCTTGAATTGGTGGCATCAAAACTGGCGGGTTCAAAAGATAGTCTTTAAGTGCCTGAAAAGCCTGTTGACAGTTCTCATCCCATTTGAACTTAATGTTTTTGTGTAGCAGGTGCTGGAAAGGATTGCACTTATCTGCAAGTTGTGCTATGAATCTTCGTATGGACTGGAGTCTCCCTTGTAAAGACCGAAGTTGACTGATATTCTTGGGTGGCGGCATGTCCAAGATAGCCTTGACTTTTGCTGGATCCGCTTCTATTCCTCTTTTAGACACAATGAATCCTAGGAGCTTCCCGGAGGTTACTCCAAAGACACATTTCTTTGGGTTTAATCTTACCTTGTATTTTTCCAGCCTATCAAAAGCAACTGAAAGTATGTCCAAGTGTGTATTTCTGTCTATTGATTTAACCAAAAGGTCGTCAACATAATCCTCCACCTTTACATGCATGAGATCATGGAAGATAGTAGTCATGGCTCGTTGATACGTGGCACCTGCATTTTTCAGCCCAAAGGGCATGACATTCCAGCAGAAGGTTCCCCATGGACAAGTGAATGATGTTTTATGTTGATCTTCAGGTGCAATCTTGATCTGATTATATCCAGAAAATCCGTCCATTAAAAATAACATCTCATGGCCTGCTGTGAGATCGACAATTAAATCAATGTTTGGTAATGGGAAATCGTCCTTCGGACAAGCCTTGTTGATATCCCTGAAGTCTGTACATATTCGGATGCTGCGATCTGGTTTGCTAACAGGTACTAAGTTGGAAATCCATTCAGGATAATCAATTGGGCGTATGAATCCGACATCTAGTAATTTCTCCAGCTCTGCCTTGACTAGCAATGCCACCTGTGGATGCATTTTCCTCAATTTCTGTTTTACTGGTTTTGCCCCCGGTTTGACTGTTAAATGATGCATTACTAAATCGGGGTCTAGTCCAGGCATATCAGCATAAGACCATGCGAAGTTGACTTGTCGTTCCTTAAAGAAGCTTATGAACCTTGCTTTCTCGGTCTCTGTCAATGATTGAGCCAAAAATATGTTGTGTGGAACCTCTGCTGTACCAATGTTTGTCTTTATAGTCTCCTCTACCAACATGGATGATTTTTCCTCGTATGATGCTGGGAGAATGTCAAGCCTTCCATCTTCGGGCGCCTCAGAGAGGTTTTCACCCTCAGATACGTCCTTTCTTTTTACTTTTTTAGAGTCAGATAGCGCCACAGTGTGGTTTTCGCCATAAGACCCTTGTTTTGTCTTTATTTTTACATTTTTGCGACTAGAAGGCCCGACACCCTCACCAAAGTATGCCATGTTATTTAGCTCTATGGCGTATCCTGCTTTATGGTCTCCAAGAGGAAGATCATCGCGAATGCCAAGATAATCAACAATAGCTTCGTCATTTTGAAATGTATCAATCTGTGGTGGTCCATCCTGATCCCAGTCAATGAGTTGGGGGTGAACGAGGGGAAGGTCTTGAGTGTTTTTAGAGTCCGCAAGGCTAATAGTGAAGATGTGGTTATATTCAGGTATGTCAAGATAGTCATCGAGGTCGTCAATGGCACTCTCCTCATCAGTGTCGATCGTGAGTGAGTCCAAATTATCATCACTAGTAGCACCCTCAGGGACAGGTGTCCTCATCCTATGTGATCCTGACCTAGGGCCTTGAAACGAAGCTTGTGCGGGATCCTTATGGGTTGGTTCTTGACCAACTCTGAATTTCTTGTAAAACTCCTCCTCCTCTGTAGGTTCATCTGGCTCTCTAAATGTCTCATTGAGTTCATAGTCGCTGGAGGATTTGTCTGAACCCCATTCCCACTCATTGGAGTCTGTGGAATAATTATCCTCTTGTTGAACTTCAGCCACTTTCACTCGCCATATCTGTTTTGTTCTCTTGTTTTGAATCTTGGGATTTAGAAAACCAAGCCCCTTGGAGCGTTCCCTTCTTGTAGTTAGCTCAGGTTGTAGAGGCTCCATGACACCTTCTTTGCGTAGTCCAAGAGGACTTTTTCCATCATACCCGAATCTCTGCAGAATTTTGAAACCTTTACCATAGTTTTCACAGGGTATTATAATTTGATCATGTGTATCATCTTCAGCGTCCTTATATAGCATTTTATATAAATTTTCTTCCTCTAGTTCGCCCCATTTTTGAAAGACGGTAGGATCCCATTTGAGTAGCATGATGGAGATTTGCTTATTAGGATGTGGCCTCCCATATTCCTTGGGGGAGTTCATGACTTGTCGTAAGAACATTGTTTGATTCAGAGTGTATTCTCCCATGCCTTTGTCTTGAAACTTGGCTCTAAGTTCACCTTGTTTAGATGTCGAGGGCTTTAATGACTCAGGATCAATATATGCTGAAGAAGGAGTAGCCTCACGATTGCTAGGAATGATAATCTCAGTATGTGATCTCAAGTTATTGCAATATATGAATGGATTTGGATCACCATTGACCGTTACCTCGACTCCATTATGAGGAAACTTTATGCACTGATGGTATGTTGATGGGACCGCTCTCATTTCATGAATCCACGGACGCCCTAGCAATATGTTATACGTGAGGTCTAGATCCAGGACTTGACAAATCACGTCCTTTGTGACTGGCCCTATTCTTAGTGGTAAGATGACTGTGCCCTTGGACGAACGCTCTTCATCATCATAAGCCTTAATAGTGATTTGGTTTGTAGCATTCACAGCTTTGTCAGAATATCCCAATTGTCTGATGGTGCTCAATGTACAAATATTAAGACCTGCTCCTCCATCTATCAGGACTTGTTTTATTCGGTGTTTATGTATGAAGGCTTCAATATGTAGAGGTGCATTATGAGGCTGACTTATGGAGGCGTCATCGGCTTCTGTGAATGTGAGGGAATGTGGAACAGATAGGTATCCCACCATGGCTTGAAACTAGTCCACGTTCAGATCAGTAGGGACAGCAGTATCTCTCAAGGTTTTGTCAAGGACAGCTTTATGTGCAGGAGATATACGTAAGAGCTCAAGAATAGAGATGAGTGCGGGTGTTTTCCCTAATTGCTCTACAAGATCGTACTCAGGCTTAGTTGACGGAAGATTGGTATTCTTAGTAGAGGTTCCTGGCAATGTGATCTTACCTCGACGGGTTGTAACATGACATTCGGAGGTAGATGCGGACGAAGATCCCACACCTTTTAGGACAATTTTAGGTCGCTGAGGAGGATTCTCAGGAATTTTATTTTTGATAGTAATGGTAGAAATATGATTGTCCATTGAGATGTGATTAATAGTGGAATCATAATTGTAAGATGTTCTGGTGTAATTGGCTTGATCATCTGTGACTTTGCCTTTTCCCTTGTCATGTTTTGGGAATGGTTCCTTAAACACCTCATGCTCTTGGTTAGATGAATGTCCCTCAATCTCAATATCTCCTCTGTCAATGAGATCTTGTACAATGTTTTTCAATCGATGGCAATTACTTGTCTTGTGACCCTTGCTCTTATGAAACTCGCAATATTCATCATCATTCCACCAATTCGGTTTGACCTTTGGTTCATATGGAGGAAAATCTGGGACCGTGATCACCTTGTTTGCTACAAGCTTTTTGAATACTGATTCAAGTGGTTCTCCCAATGGAGTGTACTTCCTTCGTGGTTTAGCAGCCGTTTGATTGTTCACTTGATTGTTGGTAGAATTTGATCCAGAAAAGATGAACTTTGGTCTCACTGTGTTGGCGTCAACAACACCATCATTAACTGTGTTCTTGTTCTTGTTCCAAAACTTTGGTTTGTCCTTTCCCTTAAAGTCCTCTTTGTTTTCTTTGAATAGTTTGATAACTCCTTGTTCAATCAAGACCTTTTCTGTTGCTAGGCCCTTTTCAATGACATCCTTGAATGTAGACAAACAAGCTTTTCTGAGATCATAGCCAATAGCCTTGTTAACATTTTGTGTGAACATTTCCACCATTTGTTTTTGCGGGATTTCACAAGAGCATCTGCTAGCTAAGTTTCTCCATCTTTGTAAAAATGACGCAAAAGATTCTCCTTCTTTTTGTTTCGTATTGCACAAGGTAGTAACTGAGACATCTGTTTCAATGTTGTAAGAAAAATGCTGAATGAATGCTTCTGCTAAGTCGCCCCATGACTTAATACCAGGAGGTAATTGAGAAAACCACTCCATCGCTTGATCTCCTAAGCTCTGTGGGAACAACCTCATTAAGTATGTTTCTTCTGCTGCTACCTCAATGCAAGTTGTGAAGAATTGTCTTATGTGTGCCTTGGGGTCTCCTCTCCCTCTATATTTGTCAAATTTCGGTGTTGCAAAGTGCGGAGGAAACGGAGGCATTGGAATGCTCTTATCAAATGGATAAGGGCATATATCTCTCATAGTATATGTGGGTTTTGATGTGCCCATGTCTTCCACTTTCTTTTGTAGATATCTAATTTGTTGCTCCAAATTATTTTTGGGAGGATATGGATTTCTTGTAGCATATCCCATGTTTGAAACACCCATTTGAGGAGGAGCTTGTTGCATATATGGATGATACTGATCGTAGACATGTCCATATGGAGGTCTATATTGTTGCGACATGTATGGAGCACTTGGCATAATTTCTTGTTGAGGGACCCCATATCTGTTTTGTGTATATAAACCATATTCAATAGGCCTTTCATTTTCCATTGTGTTGCCCCCAATTTTGGCATGAGGTCTCCTTGTGTCAAAATTTTGAGGAAGTCCTTGAGTATCCATTTGTCTTGGTTGACCCATATCTTGAGCATGTGTTTGAACATAGGGCCTCCATGATGGTCTTTGAGTGTAAGTATCATGCATTTGAGCTCGTGTATGTGGGATTGCTGGTTTCTGAAGCAAAACTGATGGTGACTCCGGCATCATATTATTGGTTCCTCCACTATTTGGTTGAGTTTGTTGTGAAGGTCTACTTTCCATAAGTTGAGATAAGTCAAAATCATGTGGTATTTTAGCTCCACTTTGTGCCATCATGTTTAGAAAGTATTGACGATCTCTCCTCATTATCTCTTCAACCAATCTATTGAATTGAGGATCCATTATAGATTCTTGTATGTCTGCTGATAGTATTGAAGAATTGTCCACATTATCATTGTGTGTAGCGTTGTGTATAGCGTTTGCGCTTTCCATATTTGGATTGTGTCTATAAACATTCATGTCTGGTAATGTAGTGTGCTCAGGATTGTAGAAGACATCATTGTCATACTCATAAGAACTCATGTTTACGGACCCTTGAGCTTCTTTAGCTTTTCTCCTAGATTTTTGAAGACGGGTTTCAACCATGAACTAGGTGTTTAGCAATATGTGAGAGACTTAGATGAAAATGACAAGAGTATGTAAGACCAAGAGTTGTATGGAGTGTAAATGAATCTGAAGTTTACTTGCAATGTCCAAAGTGTAAGACCAAGTATGTATGTAGTAGAGTAGGTGTGACTTCCAAAGAGAGGATAGTTTCTCTTGATGAGGTAAGCTGACCTTGACTCTAAGTAAGACCAAATGAGACCCAAAGGTAAGAAACCTTGATGAGGGACCACTTAGCAAAGTGTTGTTGTATGTTGACAAAGTATGATGAGGACAAGCAAGTGACCTTTTGACTCAAGTTTAGACAAGTATGAATGTAAAATGAGGTATGAAGCAATGATGGACTGTGTAAGACCTTAGAACAGGCTGAATGCCAGATGAAACCTGAAGAGACAACCTAGGAAGCTCAAGTATGCCGAAACTGATTTCTTTGTTTGCTTGACTGTTAAACTTTTCAAATCCTGACACAGACGCCTCTGTATACTTCACAGACGCGGTTTTAAGACACAGACGCTATTCTGTTTGACACAAACGTGATTCTGAGATTTCCTGTTGATGTTTGCTGGGACTGTAACAGTTTTTTGCAATTTGTGGACACAGACGCGCCTGTATACTTCACAGACGCGATTTCCAGACACAGACGTGTCTCTGTTTGACACAGACGCTGATAAAAACACAGACGCTATTATGTACTTCACAGACGCGTTTATCCGACACAGACGCGATTTTAACCGACACAGACGCGTTTCTGCAACCTTAGTGCAATCTTTCCTATCTGTGAATTTGTTTTGCTGTGACCAAATCTGATTTTTCGACTGTTTTTCGTGACAAGAGGACACAGTGTTGATGACCCAATGTTTGCAGACTGTTTAGACTCCAAAAAGTGTGTTGTTTGATGTAAAAAGTTTTTGCATACACTTGAAGACACAAAAGACACAATGTTTTGCTGTTTTGTCTTGATTGTTTGAATGTTTATCATAAGTCAAGCACAATTCTTATGGCTGGCCAGGACAATAATTGTTGATCCCACATGGGGTTTTACCCCCGAGGCTACGCTATTCAGAGCGGATACTTAGATGCTTGACCTCACTGGCTCCACCCTCGGCACTCACTTCTCGGGTCAGCCAAGCATCAGTCCCCATGAAAACTCCCCATGGCGAACTTTGTATCTCTACTAAGAACCGTATGTGTGTGGGCCGCTACCAGAGGTCCGACCTCCTGCCTCAACAACTAGAAGGATTTGGGCATCTAAAACAATGAGGTGCTAGTAAGGGCATCCGCTCGTGTGGCCGTACATGCGGCACTTTCAGCTCTGTAAATACAGAAGGCTCCCAACCGGTAGGGGTTACGCCCTACAAATGATCAAATAAATTTGATCAAACGGGTTTATGGGGAGACATAGTGTCGGTATGAACTAATCAGCACACGTTATTCATAGTTTTCACCATGAATACATTTGATTATAGTGGCTTGGAAGAAGATGGCTTTTCTTTTGCTACCACTTGGGTCGTTCTCTTCTCACTAGTAGTCCTAATGACCACACGGGAAGACAGGCCCTCTAAAGAATAAACAAAAAGAGCCTATTGCTCAAGACACAAAAGACAATGGTTCAATTTTAGTGCACCAATTGAAGTGTTTGCTAAGCTATGAAGACAAAGCACACAAATAAAATTACAAAACCCTAGTTAAGGCCCTGCAACAAAATTGTTAGTAGTTTGGGTTGTTTCAAATGATAACCCCTTCCTGCAAGCACACAAGTTAGGTAAATTTTAAGAAAACCCAAAAAGACTTTGTGAAAAGGGGCCTTCAACAAAAACGTATTTGCCTCCAAAGCAAGCTGCACAAACAAGGTTAGCTAGATCTGCAAAAGTTAGCCGAAAATAAACCAGATCTGAAACCCTAAGTACAAAAATCCGAAAACCCTAATCGAAAAACTTGAAAAATTTGCAAAACAGAGTGCACAGACGCTGTTATACTAGACACAGACGCGTCTGTCCGACACAGACGCGGTTCTGTTATTCACGGACGCGGTCTCAGAACACAGACGCCTCTTTATTCTGCAGACGCGATCAGATGGTTCACAGACGCGATTTGGGATCACAGACGCGACTTTCGGAAACCTGCAAAAATAGAAATGACAGAAACACAGACGCGATCGAAGATATCACAGACGCCTCTGAAATACAAAAACGCGATCCGAACACTCGCAGACGCGAAAAAACCTAAAATGTCGCCGAAATCATCCGATCTGCAACTTCAAAAATGCAAAATCTGCAACAAAAATGTTAAATGCAAAGGGACAAGAGTCCCACCGGGCGTGCCAAAATGTGTATGGTGAAAATGGATAGCAATAAACAACAATATTGAAAGACTAAAATGGATTCAACCACCAAACCCTAGCCTAACAATGAAAAAAGATCCACCATAACATATGAAGATAACCTAAGACAATGCAAAATAACTCAAAAATCACAAAGATTATACCATCACATGTCCACTAGGGTTTTGATCTCCATTCTTCCTATCTCCATTGATCTTGTTTGATATGCTTGCTCTCAGATTTTTGTATGCACAAGAGCTCAACAAAGAACGGAATGTGGTTGCAAGTAGAATTGTAGTGTAGTCAATTGATCAAGTAGTTAGGGTATGCCCTTAGAATGCTTGATTAGGGTTTGACAATGAAGAAAGCATCTCCTTAAATAGAAGACACAATATGAAATGGAGGGTTAAGATTGAGAGGTGTAAAAAGAGAGGTCGGCTAGGATTAGAGGGTAGGTATAAGAAATACCAAAATAATGAAAGAGGTAGGTAGTGTAGGAAATAAGAGATGAATGACATGTGTCATGTGTAGAAAAAGATAATGAATTGATTAAATAAATAAAGATTTATTTAATTAATAGAAGAAATAGGATAATTAAATAAATAAAATATTTATTTAATTTAGGAAAAGGATAATTTAAATAAATAAATGTATTTATTTAAATGAGAAATAAGGCTAGAAGAGGATAAATGAATTAATTAAATAAATAAAAATTTATTTAATTAATAGAAGAATTAGGCTTAGATAATTAAATAAATAAAATATTTATTTAATTAGACATGACAATTTTGAGTGTCTACAAGATCAATAACCACCTCAAGGTTGTCTGGTTCATCCGATATCCAACCATCCTTCGGAGAGTCAGTCATAGCATTTTGTGGTTCTTGCTCTAATGGTCTAGAACTTGAACTAAGTCCCTCATTGTCTTGTCTATTGTATGAGTGAATTGCGTCTATTTTCTTGTCTTTAGAAGACACCTTGGAAAGCCCTTCCCATTCATGAGAACCAATTTCACTATTTTTTTTCAATTATTGAATCTTCTCATACAAATTACGTGTAGCCTTTTCAATATCTTCATTATATCCCATTCCTTTGTTTCATTAGGATCTTGTGAAGTAGCTTGTATAGGTTCTACAATTCCTTCCTTTCTTATACCAATGGGACTATGGCCATCGTATCCCATCTTTTGCATTATAGTGAATCCTTTTCCATATTGTTCAAGAGCTAATTGAATGTTTGGTTATGATGTATTTGCCTTGTCTTCTTCTTCTTTATATAACCATGCCTTAATATCTTTTTCATCAGTCTCCTCTGATAATGACCCCCATCTAATAAAAGTGACGTTCGACTGTCTCCTATAATAAAAAGATGTTTGTCTACCCAACACTAGCTTGCCATAGGACTTAGGTGAAAGTGAGAGTTGTGAAACACAAAAGGTTTACTCAATAGAATATTCTCCCATACCTTGATCTTTGATCTTAAGCTTTGGTTCAACTTCTTTATATTTGGATTCATTTGCTTTAGCTGTGGATTCAGCTGCTTTAGATGTTCAAGGTGTTGAAATTGGATCATCTTGTAAGATATGAAGTGAAACTAGGTGATTATTCAGAGAAATTACTTCAGGCTTTGGCTTGATGGTATTGCAATATTGGAAAGGATTGGGATCTCCTTTAATTGTAATCTCTTGACCATTATAAGGAAATTTCAAGTATTGATGATATGTGGAAGGGACTATTTGCATTGCATGTATCCAAGGTCGTCCAAGGAGTATGTTATATGCTAAATCAAGATCAAGCCCTTGGCAAACCACATCTTTTTCCACTAGTCCAACTCTAATGGGCAATACAATAGATCCTTTTGATGCTCTCTCTTCTTCATCATAGGCTTTGGTTGTGATCTTTTTCTTTGGATCCATGACATTCTCTAAAAACCCCATCGCAAGGACTAATTTAAAAGTACATATATTTCAAACCAGTCCCTCCATCTATTAAGACATGTTTTATTATGTGCTTATGTACAAGGACTTCTATATGAAGAGGGGTGTTATGATGTTGGGTTATAGCAAGATCATCATGTTCGGTGAAAGACAAGAAATGAGGTGTGGTTAAGTGTCCTACCATGGCTTGAAATTGTGTAGGATCAAGTTCTCGGGATACGCTGGTTTCTGGTAGAGATTTATCTAAAATTTCTTTATGAGTGGGTGACAAACCTAAAAAACTCTAGGATAGATATATGAGCGGGTGTTTTCTTAAGTTGATCAAGGACATTGTATTGATTAGTCACGGAAGATGGTTTAGGCGGTGCTCCTTGAAGAGTGACTTTTCCACGTCATTTTGTCACATTGCAATCAGATTTATTATTGATTGTAGTCACATTCACATGAGAATCACTTTCAAAAATATGATTTATAACATAGTCATAAAACTCATTTGTATACTTCACTTTCTCATTTCTTGATTTAGAGGAATTCCTTTCTCATAATTCGGAAGAGGATCCTTAAATGCCACATGTTCATCATTGGATTTATGACCATCTATGTATATGTCTCCTTTATCAATCAAATCTTGTATGGCATGTTTCAATCTCTGAAAATCATTGGTCTTATGCCCTTTACTTCTATGAAACTCACAATAGTCTTGAACATTCCACCATGCAGGTTCAACCTTTGATTCATAAAATTTTTCTTTGGGTAAAGTGATGAGATTGTTAGAAATAAGTTTCCTCAAAGAAGTTTCCAAAGGTTCACCTAGTGGAGTGAATTTCCTTCAAGGAGGATAAGAAGTTTTAGGCTTGGATACATTATTGTTGTTCTGATTGTCTTTATTATTTTAAGGTTCTGATAAGTTTAAGATGGGTTGTTTGGTTTTTAGATTTTGTGCATCTACTACCATATCATTAACAATGTTTTTATTCTTGGTCCAAAATCATGATTTATCATTGTTATTACTTGAAGCAGCATTATCTTTGTAAACCTTAATCACTCCTTTATGTATCAATGCTTTCTCAATGGTAAGACCATTATCTATCATTTTTGCAAAACTAGGAGGACATTTAAGTTGCAACTAATAGCTCAATTCAGAATTCAGGTTATGAATGAAAATTTCCACCTTTTGATCTTTAGGTATATCATGGGGACACTTACTCACAAGATGCCTTCATCTTTGTAAAAAATTTGTGAAGGATTCACCATTTCATTTTTTTCTATTACAAAGATCTAGCATAGACACTTCATGTTCGATGTTATACGAAAAATGTGTAATGAACTTATCAACAAGTTCACCAAACGATTTGATGCCAGGTGGTAGATTATAAAACCATTCAATAGATTTTCCACCCAAACTTTTAGGGAATAATCACATCAAATAGGTATCATTATGAGCAACTTCCATATAGGTTGCACAAAACTCTTTGATATGATCATGTGGATCCCCTTTTCCCTTGTACTTACCAAACTTGGGAATTTCAAAATTCAGGAGAAATGAAAGCATAACCAAGCTTTTGTCAAATTTATAAGGAAATATGTCCTCAAGTGAATATTGTTAAACAAATGACCCTGATTGTATTTTGGCAACTTGATTTTTCAACTCTTGTATTTGTTGAACAAGAGTACTCAAAGTATTTATGAGGGAACTTTTATCTTTCCAATTTTTATGTGATTCAACTTGATTGGTTCCATAGTTTGTGTTGGTATTGGTATCATCATTTTTATCTCTATTTTCCTTAATCTTGGATACATCAAAATCAAATGGAATTTTTAAACCCTACTGTGCAAAGTGAAGAAAAAATTTCTCTTTTTCCTTCTCCATAACCTTTTCCATGAGTTTTAGAAATTTAGGATTTTGCGATGCACCAAGGACTTTTTATTCATCCACATCACTGTCACTATCATCATCAAACAATGGATTTGAGTGTTGTCCAAAGAGATCAGGATCAAAGGTATTTTTGTTTCTATCCTGGTACGACATTGTGGATTTACTGGCTCTCTGAGTTCTTGTTTCAACCATACGGGGCTCTTTCCAAACTACGTTGTATGTTTGGAAATCTATGTTTGTTGCTTGTTATGACCAATGTAAGTTTTTGGTATCAAGATTCTTGGTCTACAAGTTTTGATTCATTCTATGACATTTGACAATCTTGGACTATTAAGAAATAGTGATATCAAAGCAAGCCAATGTTAGGAGATGATAGATCTCTAAATGGTAATAACTCACTTTGTCAAGATTTTTTATTATAGCTCATATGTTGGAAGGGTGATAAATCCTGATACTAGAACTAAATCAATAAAAGGATAATACAAATCTTAAGGTCACCAATGTTTATCTTGATCTTGGATGTATTGACTATATGGTCTTATGTGTGAAGTACTCAAGAAACCTGCTGGTTTAACTAGATATGCAATCTCTAATAATCAAAATGAATCCTTCTCTGAAATGGGTATCTAAATCTATTTTCTAAATTTTTGTCAAAGCGAAGGAAGTACCCACTGTTGTGAAAGCGCTAAAATAGATGCGCTAAATGATTTTGCAAATGCGTTATTGAATTGAATGAAAGCGCTGCACTATTTTTTTGAAAGTGTTGTTTTGTTCCTTAAATGTGCTAAGATTTTTCTAAAAGCGCTAAAATATTTGGCACGACGCTAAAGTGTTCAATGAAAGCGCTACGCTATTTGACAAATGTGATATTCTATTTTACAAAAGCGCTAAACTTTTTCACAAAGGCACTAAATTGTGTTATAAAGGCATATGTTGTTTGCAATGATTTTGATCTATTCTGATTGAAAACACACAAAAGACACAATAGACACAATGTTTTAAAAGTGAAACATTAAAGGAAAAGAACAAATCTTAGTGGCTGGCCAAAACAATAGTCATTGGATCTTACTTGGGTTTCCCCAACTACACTTGTTCAGAATGGATACTTAGATGCTTGACCACATTAGCTCCACTCCATGACACTCACTTCTTCAAGGCAGCCAGCATCAGTTCCCCATGGCAAACTTTGTATCTCTACTAAGAATCACAAGGACGTGAGATGACATAAAAGGTCTGACCTCTTGTACCAACAACTAGAACATTTTTGGTCTCTAAGCACAAATTTTTTTAGTCAAGGCATCCATTTAGGTGGCCATACATGAGGTGTTTCACTTTGTTAAGGAGGCCTCCCAACCTGTAGAGGTTACACTCTATAGCTTTTACGTGTCACACATACACTAAGCGAGACTTACGTCGGTATGACACATCATCACCTATTGCCTATGAGTTTCCTCATAAACGCATTTATTTATAGTGGCTCGGAAGGACTTGGCTTTAGTCCGTTGCCACTTGGGTCATTTCCTCTAACTTGGACTTATGGGCTACTTGGGAGGTAGGCCCTCTAATGGGTTACACAATCTAAAAAGTGGGTGTGGTCTTCCGATCACCCAATTAAGGTGAGAGCATAATCACATATCACTTTGTGCAGACAAAGAAAATAATGATTAATTTACCTTCTAGATTATTCTAAGTGCAGCTACTTTAAGAAGACAAAGATGCAAGATTTGTTTTTTTTCAAAATGTTGTAAATTAACTACCTACTTAAACTATGTGAACAAAATGATCAACTTATTGCCTCCTAATTAATCTAAATTCCTAAATGCATGTAATACACTTGCAAAACCACAATTTAGTAGTTTCCCATGTTGAGTCTTTGACGGTCAAAAGTACTTGTCACAAATTTGTTAACTGTGTTTTGGGCAAATGCGCTAAAGAAGCAGATGCGCTAAAATACTATGCAAAAGTGCTATTGTATTCAGCAAATGTGCTATCCTAATCAACAGATGTGCTAAATAAATTTGCAGAAGCCCTAAACAATTACAGATGCGCTATAATGATATCCAAAAGTGCTAAAAGTAAGAACAAAAATGCCACTATAATGGATAAAATCACTAAAACAAAGTATGCAAGTGCTAAAACTTTGAATAAAAATGCTAAACTGCTAGACAAAAGTGAAAATGTGTAAACTACCTGCACGCATGAACAAGAAAAAATGAGAAAAAGTGAGACTCGAGCCCCATGGTGGGTGCCAAAAAGTGTAGCCTATAAAATAAAATAGAAACTAAGAAAGCTCCTAAATTACCAATGAATCAAAATACAAGAAATAATTTTGAAAGAAATAAACTCCCCTTTGTTGTCCCATTGTGTCTTATCACCTTCTACTCTTGAGTTATATGACTTGATTGCTCTCAAATTGCACTATAATGATCTTCAAGATGACAAAGATGAACATACAATAGTCTTTGATTTCCAAAATGCAAACTAAATATGCAAAATGATATTATGAAGCTATATGATATCTAAGCTAAGCCAAAGGCACGCTGTGAAAATGCTCAAAATGCTCTAAAATGAATGGACTGCAAGATTACGATTAGATTCAAACTAATGAAAAATATAGCTTTTATAGATTTTCCATGACCAAAATCCCATGTGGCAAAGATCAATGGTTGAGAGTGAATCTTGATAAGTTAATGGACATGATTTGATTAGTTGAGATGTGAGAGAAGAATTTGGAAGATGTTCCTCCTACACATACAGGATCGAGGAAAAGGTGGGAAAAAAATTCAAGTGGCAACTTGCTAGAGTTGACCACAGTTACAAACTCCAAAAATATAGGATAGTTGGAGACAATCTAGGAAATGCAAGACAAGTAGATTTTGACCAAGATGAGGTGGACACAACCTCCTCCAAAGATATAGGAGTAATGGAGGGAATATAGGAAGTGGGAGTTGAAGATAATGTAGCTAATTAAAAAAAAAGGAAAAATTAATATTTAGTCACATGAAGAATGAGTTGGCAGGATAAGCTGATGTGGAAGAGAGTGAGGTAGAAAAGGCGAATAATTAAATAATTTTGAATTATTTAATCAAGAAGACTTTAGGAAGATATTGAATTAAATAATGAATATTTAATTAATTAATTGAAAATAGAAGAATATGATAAATGAATTAATAATAAATAAACTTTTCAATTTATTTATTTAATAGAAGAATAATCATTAAATAAATAATAAATATTTTTATAATAAATCATAGCCATTTTTAGATGTATACACCTACCAACAATCAAGTTTTGCAAGCTAATAGCCAACATCTCCCTTCCACCAACACCACAACCAATACCACAAGTACCACATCAAGATCATCAAATACAAATATCAATCCTTTGAGCCAACCAAATGTCAATCAAGGTACTATTGGGACTTGTGAAATTTGTTAGCATACTTGCCTATTTTGCTTGTTTTGAAACCCTAAAACTAGTCGTTCTTCACTTTGGTTTTATTTAGGTGTTGACCTTTGTTACCCAATTGCAGGTTGTTTAAGTTACCACTAAGGGTGTAAATTTTGTCAAGTATATTTGCCCCTTCACATTATAACTCCAGTAAATTTTGTCAAGTATATTTGCCCCTTCACATTATGACTCTATCATGTTATCGATTATTAAAGGTTTTCCATAACCTATGGTGTTGGTTCAACTTGTTGTTTCCTAGGTCTTGATCCCACGACCTTGTGACCCTTTTTTAAGTCTCCATCTGCATTTTTGTTTCTTGATTGAGTCTTTTTTCATATCGGTAGGTGATCTCTTTAGTTTCAATGACTCAACGATCGGCCTTTTGATTATTTGGAGATTAATTTTATTGTTGAGTCGTTCTACCACTCAATAAATCAGTTATTCATTGGCTAGCAAAGACAAGGTGGGCCTCGCATCGATGGATTTGATTTGTATCATTGAGAGGGATTCTCTCTTCTTAGCAACTCAACGATAAATATGCAAAACAATTATGGTGGGACCACTTAGGAAAGATCGATTGCAGTGACGTGGCTTTCAGATGTCTCTGTCAAACTGTCTAGGCCCAGTATTAGCAATAATTAAATGTATCATTGGGATTCATTTCAAGGCCCAACGATAGTGGGACTGAGGATGAATAAGCCAATTGGTAACTTGACTTGACAAAAGGTTATCATTGGGATTCAATTTGGAATTCAACGAACTAATGATAGCATGTGCACCAATGGGAAAAGCTTATCACTGGGTGCTCTCATAAGCCACCAATGACTCAATGACCTATTAAGATAAAGATGATCATATCGATGGTGATATTAAAGATATGTCAATAGTCGTTGATTCCTTTTGATCAACGATAAAAATTTAAATTGACTAGCTACTCCACTGACAGTAATAACACTCACATGAACAAGCATTGATGAACATAGTTGTGTGAAGTCAAGTAGATGATGCATTTAGTTACAATATTGAGTAGCTCAAAGACTTATATGCATCTATCCAAGTGATAGAAAACTATAAAAGAATTCAAATTCAAGGAGAACTAGCTTTCGTGAAGTTTAAAAAGTGATCAAGGTGTTGTTGAGGTAAGTATCTAGGATTACACATCTATTTTGCTAAAGTCTCTACTAAAATAATATGGCGAATTATTGTCTAGGGTTTGGTATTGTTTCTTTGTTGTGGTGAATAAATTTGAAGGGAAGGATTTTTTATTTTGCATTGTTGAAATTCGATTGTTATGAGAAAACCAATCAAAGATGATTAACTCTTCTGAAACCCCTACTCCACCAAAACCTAAGAGGCAAAAGAAGGAATCTAGGGCTGAAAATCAAGATCTAATTGATCAATTTCCCAATTATGTTGCAAAATTGAGACAATCTTAGGAAATAAACCCTAATGCAGAGATTAGAAGATTGACATAGGGGTTTAAAGGATGCTTCGACCTTACACCAAGGATGTGATACTTTCATATACCACTATAAGAAAATGTATAGGGATAGGCTAATTTCTAATCCCTGGAGAATAAATTTGGAAAAATTGGCAGTCCCTAATGTGTTTGTGAATGTGGAGTTCATGAGGTCCCTAGCCAAAAATTACAAACCTAGAAGAAGAGCAATTTATTTTGTAGATGGGTCTGAATTTGTTCTAATAACTAGGGACCATATCTGCAAGGTGTTTGACTTGGACACAAGTATGGATTTCAAGCTTGATTTGGGAGTTGTTAGAAATGAGTATAAGAGATTAGAAAATGACTATAAGAGGTGGAAATTACCTTAACATAGACCCAAGTACAATGGAAAATTAAGGGTATTTTATAATTATGAATAACCACCCTTCTCAATGAAATTGTTTCATGAATAATCATCCTTCTTAGTGAAATTGGCCTATCATTATTCTTCTTTGTGACAAGAATTGGGTTTCAATGCCGAGTGATATTGGTTGTTGACATTCAAAGTCATGATGCAAGGTCATACGATTATGCACATTTGGACTCTATCAAGGGAAGTAATGATATTATTGTTCTCAAACACTATTCAGTGCCGATGCATCTCATTTTGTATGAGGGTTGGGAGAAATGGATATGGAAACCTCTATTAAGGATGAACGATCAATATGTACATGGAAATTCGCACAATGTTCAAATGTGAACTGTCATATGGGATAGTAGATGTTATGGATCACATTATCTTCATTTTAAATAATTCTTTGTGTAACATGTATACATGGATCTTAGTCATCCTTGAGATTATAGTTTGTCACCTACAATTCTGAAACCCCGGGACAAGGAGACAAGGGTGATCACTAACCACAATTAGGGAGATTGGTATTCTTTTGAAGATTGCACTAAAAAAAAAGTTTGTTTTTGAAGGAGCCCCTTATTTGCTACCCAGGACAATTCCTAATAGAGTTTCTTACTTGGAAATTGTCAAGCAGATATCTACATCTAACCATATGCACCTTAAGTCTTTCAACAAGCAATCCTTTTTGCCTAGTGCACTAAATTTTGGCGATTTCAAGATTACTTCTTTTGAGGGATATCCCCTCATTGACAAAAAGATTGAATATTATCAAATGTCATTTGGTAAGCCAAGGGAAGCATTTGACCCTAAAGGATTTATTAACAAAATAGAGGCTACATAGAGATTAGGCAGTTACCTTCACCAATGTTTCATGCATGATGATTTGGTTAGAAATCAAGAGGAAAACCATGTTGCTCAAAGAATAAACATGTACAATATATTTATATAGCAGTTGAGGGATAGAAGATGAGGAGGGATCCCACATACAAAGAGGCCTTTATTGAAGAAAAGGATCATATATTAAGAGCTGAAAGAATGCTCCAACAAGAGCCGAAATTGACTTGTGGTGTGCCACCACATGTTTTCAGAGGAGTATGTAATTCTCACAAGAACATGATGTGTGGCACGTGGAGATGGAGGTTGTTCCTCCTATTAGGCATATTTCCTCTCAACCCACTCCTAACACACTTTTTTCAGTTAATGTTAATGACTCATAGGATGAAGAAAGTGATGATGATGCGGAGTATATAGAAAGGCCTATTATTCATAACTATAAGATCCCAGAAGATAAGGGGGTAATTGAAATAGAGCCATTAGATCAATTATTTGATGATGTGAGACATCTTGTAAGCCAAATTTTTATTTTTGATGATTCTTTCATTAGTTCTAATGAATTTAGAACATTTATTTTTGAGTTTAAGGGTAGACAAATAAGAGAAACGATGAAGAATATACATCAAAAGTGCTTCTAGAGCTCAACAAACAACTATGGAATGAAGTGGGCAGAGAAATGAAGACTATGACTAGAGAAAAGGAAATATAGTTGCTAGAAGAAGCTGGTGTAATGATTCTTCCAGGGTGGTACATGTCTTTTTTTGTGGTTTTTAATCATTTAAGGTAAAATTAGAATTTGAATGTAAAAATGAGCATTGAAGCAGTAGATAGTGTTTATACAAGATCAGGGTTCAACCCTGACGACATGTCTCTAATTGTCTGGGCACTCTATTGACCTAGAAGGAGGCAAATAACCATTGAAGACCCAAGAAAAATGTGTGGACAACTTATGTCAATATTCTTGAAGATGTTGACCCTATTGAGGCAACAAACTTGACAATTTATGCAGCCAAGTTCACCAAAACTCATATATAGAAGATCCAGTAAAAAAAATAGATGGTATATAAAGAGAAATGAGAAACTAAGATGAAGAATGCAAGTTTGAGATATCAAATGGTATCCATGCCAAGGTCATATGCACCTAGCACTTCTCACTGGATAATTTATTATTTAGATAAGGAGAAGGAGTTGATTAAAGTCATTATAGAGAGAACTCATTGGACAAAGGTGGCAGAGAAGTCCTAGGAAAAGGTAAATCAATTAGTTGCAAAATTGAAAACTATTAAATATGATATGGCTTCAACATTGGTGAATAATATATTTGAAAGGATGATTGCATTGGATAACAAGTTTTGGGTCATATATGTTAGAAAGCATAAAGCTTTGAAGGAGCATCATAGGTTGCGAGAAAGACTACAGTTTATAAAAGATGAATTGAAAGGGGAAAATGTTGAAGATTTTTTGAAATCAATAAATGAATGGATAAACAAGCATGAAGTGTATCAAAAGGATCTTGTTGAGGATCTAAGCGAGTATCACCAAACGTAGGACACACCTCCCCCATCTTTCTCAAAGCAAGATGACAATCTCAAAGAGCGGAGGGAAGTGGAAGAATGAATTAGCGTAGATGTTAGCCCGAGCATTAGATCTTATAAATGATGAAGAAAAAATTATGAACAACATAGATATTCAATTGGAAAAGATGTTTTCATTAGAGTTTGGAATGAGGAATCTCAATGCTTCAGACACTATACATTATAATTAGGCATATATTGACCACTTGTCACAGTTAAACTTATTCTTGGCTTAGTCAAATTGAAGAATATATGTAGTTGAATGCATTGCTCGATAGTCATAGTACCTTGCTAGATCTAGAGGTCATGGGTATCTATCGAGACATGATAGAGAAATGAACGTCATCGATGTGCATCTATCACCATGAATATTTTTATTGTTGTTTGTTTAAATTATCTTGTATGAAATTATAGAAGTTTTTAGATTATATAAACTAATTTTGACTCTTCAAAACTATTGATCTTTAGTACTCAGGAGTCACTTTGTTTATTTTCATTCAAGAGGGGTAGTTAGATAGTTTTGTAACCAAAGGATGTGAATGGTCTAAAGGGATCCTTCATTTTCTATAAGAAGAAAATCAAGACCGTATAGAAAAGTTAGGATATTTTGGGGTAGGGAATATTGTGTAAAATTCTAATACAACAATGGAGGATGAGCAACAATTTTGTGTTCTGATAATGGTTTCAGTTGTTTGTTGATTTAGATGAAAGGACACTGTTGAACCATCCCCAAAATATACTGCTTTTTTATATGAATCAATATATCAAGGATATGATTGATATGTCATTGCACTCTTATTTTTCTATGTAATTTGTTTGATGGTTTTTCTTAATGAGGAATTAAATTATGTTGAATAGATTGTTGTGACTTGGAGGAATCAATAAGGATCAATAAATAGGCTTCTGCAGTTGATTTATTTGTATGTTTATGTAAGGCAAAAATATCTAAGTGCCAAGAATTCAAATTATAGTCATTGGATGAACACAAATTAGTTTTAAAATTGACTTCATTGCCTTGGATGAAGGCATCGATTATATTTCACTCCAAAAAATTAATTAATCAATCTATTTCTTTAATTTTGTCGTAGGATTTTGTTTTAGTTTTGTTTTCTATTTCACCTCAAGCTAGTGTATATTAGAAAACAAGGGGATTGTTGATAAAAATTTAATTAAACAACCCTTTGAAAATGTGTGTGAGGTTTCATATGCTAAAACACCATTGATGAATATTGAAAGATGTCTAAATGATGGTAATTTTGGTTCACCTACCAAGGTATTGCAAAACCTAGAGAGTGGAGGAATTTAACCATCTTGGTTGATCATGTTCAGTGGCCAAATCCTACACTAAGCCTGAATAAAATAAATTGGCACATCTTTAGGGTTTAGTGAATCTATTGATTTGGGAGCCAATGGGTACAACCAATCCTTCATCAAGTCAATTTTTGACCCAAAATGTTCTACCGCCCGCTTGAAGTTAGCATGCCCATACAACTAGTATAACACACTATCAAAATCTTGTGAACACTCTTTTTTGAAATAACAATCCCCCACATAACACACTTCCAACCTATCAAAATCAATATCCAAGGGCACATCATCAAAACTAGGGGCCCAATCAAAACATGACCTATCCTCCACACCTAAATTGGAACTTGTTTTACAACCAATATCAAATGCCTCTATCCTCAATGCATCAAAATATCAACTTTGGAATCAATCCTCTTGGTTCTTCATTTATGACAATATCAAGTAACAACATGTATCAATTCCAGAATCACAATGTCAATCCTCCTCTTCAACCAACTGATATATTGCGTCAACAATTACAGAAACTTCAACAAAAAATAACGAACATGAAAATGGGACAAAACAAAGCAACATACTTATTTGAAGATATTTGACCCTATCCTTTTGATAGAAGCATACCCATGCCTCCTTTTCCTCCAAACTTTGACATAACAAAATTCAAAAAATAAAAGGGGAAAAGTGATGCAATTGAACATGTCAAGGAATTTTATGTATCATGCCCAGAGATTTCTTACAATGATACATGATTAGTGCACCTCTTCCCACGAAATTTAGGTGGTTAGGCAATGGAATGGTTCTCCCATCTCCTTCATGATATCAAAACATTTTGAGAACTGATTTGTTAGGATATATGACGGTTGTTAAGTAAATGTTAGCTTATACAAATGAGTAACTGATGTCTGAAACTTAATTTAAAAGTTCTTTTAAAAGACATTAAAATTATTAAAACAATGGAAATAGGGGACACAGAAGAGAAAATGAAGGCAATTACGTCTCCAGGTCCCTCTCCAATGAATGGTCGATCCTTGATTTCGCTCCAAAGCCTTGATTACAAGGAACCATCAATCTAGTACAAAATCTTTAGAAAGTCTCCTTAGATGATAATGAAGTTTAGTAAATACCCCTCCGTCAAGTACCAATTAACTTGGATTTAAACCTTTCCTAGATATTTGCACAAAGTTAAATTATTTCACCATTGTTCTCACAAGCCCAAAAATCCTCCTTTAAATACAACTTTATATTCTATATGGGGGTTAACAAATGATTATCCCATATATTTCCATGTCCCTCAAATTACCCTTGTCCTAATTAAAACCCTTTTAAAATATTTAATTATTTGGGCTTAATACATGGGTTCTAATATTTTAATGGCTCCATGTAATTTGAGCCCCCTATTATTATCGGGCTTATCATGCATGGATTAAGTCGTGGTTTACATACGGGGATCATGTTTCCCTTTTACTTTCAAATTACCACAAGAATTTAACAAAACCAACATCCACCAACAACACTCTGGAAAAGACCAAGGGCACACCGGTGGAGAGGAAAATGCGGAAGGTGCGGGTTGGCGGTTCGAATCACCCGACCTCCCCAAATCTGGTGATATCAATTTTAAATACAACCCACGCCATGTAGATGGAAGATTGAATCGCCGTAATGTGGTGAGGCGGCAATTTCATAGACGTGAGGTTGTGGGTTCAAACAGACCAACCCATCCGCGATTGAGTTGACCGACATGGGTGCCACGTGCCGCCCAACCATTTGGCCACATGGAACCTTATTACTTTCCCATGAAAGGACACGTATCAGTACTGTATTGATCCACATCAGCACATATGTCAGTCCCTCATTGGACCAAGTAAATGTCGGATAGTGCCAAGTGTCATCTTCTGCGCTTTCTGTGTGTCATGTTGACGTCATGCATGCATGTATACCTAGTCAACATTTTCCTACACAATTTTGACCGGCCATAACTTGCACATACAAACTCTAATTGATGCAATTCAAGTGGCCTTAGAATCATCTTGATGTCCCTTCAACGTAGCGCCATCGTGTCATCTTCACCTTCCGTGTGTCATGTTGACGTCATGCATGCATCTATACCTAGTCAACATTTTCCTACACAACTTTGACCGGCCATAACTTGCACATACAAACTCTAATTGATGCAATTCAAGTGGCCTTAGAATCATCTCGATGTCCCTTCAACATAGCGCCATCGTGTCATCTTCTGTGCCTTCTGTGTGTCATGTTGACGTCATGCATGCATCTATACCTAGTCAACATTTTCCTACACAACTTTCACTGGCCATAACTTGCACATACAAACTCTAATTGATGCAATTCAAGTGGCCTTAGAATAATCTCGATGTCCCTTCAACATAGCGCCATTTTCATCCGATTGTGAGATGTTAAATCCACTGGCAGGAGTATACCTAGTAGCAGACCCAGGACTAGAGTGCATGTCCCAGTTCCTGATCGTGATCGAGCTTATGACCTTAGTTCAGATCCAAATCCATAGCCCACAGCATCCCTTCCACGAGTCATATCAGTTGATCCAAACTCCTTTTAACATGATTCAAGTTGTGTTAGGTTCGTATCGACAAGCTATTTGACATGGTGCCAATCCTTGGAGCATCTGGAACAATTGAATTTTTTGTGAAAATATCCACCTAGATGAAGAACTCGCTAAAAAAATTCATTACCCAATTTTCTTATAACATTGACCATGAGGTGTCTTTGAGTGATCTTTATAACACCAAGAAAAAATCTAGGGAATCCTTTTCCTCCTTGAAAAGATGGAGGATTCTTTATAGTAAATGCTCATTTGATATACATAAAAAATAAAAGGTTCATATCTTCATACAAAACTTGACCCCCGAAATGACATTTTTATTAGATGTTCAAGGTCTCGACAACTTCAAACAAGTTATTGACAAATGAATTAGGGTTGAAAAGGCTCTTATCAATAAAAGAACTATCAAAATCTTCAAAGACAATAGAGATCATTCATCTAATGACAAATCTGAATTCTGGAACAAGAACAAGAACAAGAACATATGTAGTCAATGACGGCGTGGTCGATGCAAAACCTATTAATAATGCTCAACCCACGATTACTCTTCAAGGAGGTTCCATATCTCATTCTCAAGGGTCCAACTATGCTCAAACATTAAATGTTTTCCAAAAATACTCACGAAAGGGCTCTAAACCAAACTTTCCAAAACCTAAATATACACTATTGGGTAAGACTATTAAATCAATCTTTCAAAAATTGATACAATCTAATGCAATCACACCCTCTGAAATTAGATAGTAAGAACCTCAAGTCAAACCTACATGGTGGAAAGATACTAATTTATGTGATTACCATAGAACAAAAGGGCATAAAACCTCCAATTGCTCCATATTAAAAAACATCATTCAAGACCTCATTGACCAAGGTGATATCACAATTGAAAAACCCTGACAGGAACATCCAATAGTGACCATGTGGTTTTCAAGGATCCCTTACGTGATCATGGAAAGGGAGATGCCTCTAATCAAGGAAATGATAATAGTGCCAATTATTCCAATGTGAGTTATGAGTACACATTCAATCGAGTCAACCAAGTTGATGACCATGTTTCAACCATTACTATGAAGAACAAAAATCATGAATATGCAGCTATTACCGGTAGATCCAAAGTGACCCTTCAAGTGGCCACTTCCAAGTCACAACTCTCTAGTCTATACAACCTCCTAGACCACTTGGGAAAGAAACCAACACAAATATCTATCCTTGAGATCTTACGTACCTCTCCTACACATAAAGTTGTCCTTGATAAAGCACTTTTATGATGCATCTATACCACCTAACATAAATGTTGATCAGTTTCAAGCCATGGTAGGACACCTCACCACTTCCCACAGTATTACCTTCACTAAAAATGGCATCTCGTCTCATAAGTCATGTCATAATGATCCCCTCTACCTATAAGTCTTCATGAACAAACATAATATTAGACGAGTCTTGATAGATGGAAGAGAGGGCTTGAATATTTGTACTTTGAAATTGGTGAAAATCTTGGGATATTCTGAGGATGTTATTAACGTCTCAAGGAGAATTATCATCAAAGCCTATGATGATGTTGAGTAGACTTCCAATGGAGTGATTGTCCTACCTATCTAAGTTGGTCCTAAAGTCCAAGATACCCTATGTCAATTTTTAAACCTTGAGCTTGGTTATAATCTTCCCCTTCGATGCCCATGAATTCATGATATGCAAGTTGTTCCTTCTACTTTTCATCAATGCTTGAAATTACCATTTAATGGAACTGAAATTACAATACCTAGTAATCTTGATCCCTTTCAATATTGCAGCAACCTAAAAAGAATACCCGCATGCCAAGTTCTTATCAATGTTCAAGCTTCATCCTCCACATCTTTTGTTAAGTCTTCCATTGCTTTGACTTCCAAATCTAAAATCAAGGTCCATGTCTGCGAAAGGGGTTGTGGTGAATATGATATGAGTGACACCCTTTCCATTGGGAAATTGTTGCTAGCACCTAAATCTAAGGTAAACCACAACTGATAAAACTCGATCCCAAAGTCATCATGCAATGTAAACCTACCACATTCACAAAATGTGGTGACCTATATAAAGAAGACATTGATATTGATATCTTTAAATGGGTCTATAAGGATGAGAAAGATCAAGAAACTGTAACACTACCTATTGAAAAGTATGGTAAATGATTTTCTATCATGGAACAAAAGGTATATGATGGTCATAGCATCCTAGGACCTCATAAACAAGGTTCAAAGAGCTCTCCAGACTAAGCCACAATGTGTAAAAAAAGGATTAGGGTGTGGACCATTTGTAGTTCTTGTCGGTCATACTAAGTCATCTTCTAATGAGGGTGTTCACACTTCCGACAAAGTCAAGACTTCTAGTGAGGCTACAATACCAATCTTTGATCCCCCTTGCAAAGATAAAATGGCCATTGACCATACCTAGACTAATTCCTTTTGGGATCTTGATAATTTATATATCTGTACCTTAATTATGTATCCCTAGCCTTTGCAAAAACTAATGATCTTTTCTTTAGTCCACCTTAAGCTTATTGATTGGGACCAACAAGGATTTCTAAGTTAAGATGTGTTTAAAAATGACGAGGCAATCACTGAATTTATAGAGCTTCGTGAAGGAACCCTGTAGATCATAAAGCAGGCTTTACTATCGATCTTGATGCTACAACATACTTTGAAGATTGTGTCAATCCTTCCAAACACAAAAAAATCAAAATTAAAAATGTCTTCTAGTGAAAACCAAAAGTCACTTTAGACTCTGAAAAAAGTAAAATTAAAGGACGTGTCCGAAGTTGAAAACCTCTTTGAGGTGTCTAAGGATGGAAGGTTTGCACCACTCCCCATAAATAAAGAGAGATCGCCACTTCTTATAGAGAAGACATAAAAGATCAATTTGAGCACACCAGAGACACCTAAAATCATGCACTTTGCAGAATCTTTGTCACCAAAGGAGAAAGAGGATTTCATGGAATTATTTATACAAAGAATGATTACTTTTGTATGGTCATATGCTAACATGCCTATACTTGATCTTCAATTAATATTGCATCATCTTTTAGTTGCTCTAGGAGCTAAGCCAGTTAAACAATAACTAAGAAAATTGCATCCCTAGATTGCTTTATTAGTCAAAATGGAACTTCAAAAGCTCTTGGATGTTGGATTCATCCAGCCAATTGATTACGCAGAGTGGATTTCAAATATATTTCTTGTTACCAAACTCAATGGGGGAATTTATGTGTGTATTGAGTTTAGAGATCTAAATAAAGCTTGTCCTAAAGACAATTTTCCATTTCCAGATATTGATATGATATTAGATCTTACATCTGGACATGAGATGTTATCTTTTATGGATGGCTTCCCTAGTTACAACCAAATTAGAATTGCTCTTGAAGATCAACATAAGACAGCTTTTACTTGTCTGTGGGGAACTTACTGTTGGAACATGGTGCCTTTTGGTCTTAAGAACATCAAAGCTACCTACTAAAGAGATATTACTATAATATTTCATGACATGATGCACACCTTTATGGAGGATTATGTTGATGACCTATTAGGTAAATCCCTGACAAGAGAATATCATCTCAATGTGCTAGACAAGATCTTTACCTAGTTGGAAACATACAAAGTTGGATTAAATCAAAAAAAGTGTCTTTGGTGTGACATTAGAAAGTTGCTTGGGAACTTGGTTTCATGTAGAGTACTATAAGTTGATCCCATAAAGGTTAAAACAATAATGGAAATGCCTCCTCCTACCAATTTGTGTCAGTTTTGTAGTCTACAAGGTTAATTAAAGTCTATCGGGAGATTCATTGCTCAATTAGCAGATAAATGTTAACCATTCCAACATTCGTTACATAAAGGTGTTGCATTCAGAAGGGATGATAAATGTGAAGAATATTTTCAACAATTGAAGGATTATCTAATGCCACCACCAATTTTGATGCCCCTATTTATGGGAAACCCTTACTCTTGTATATCTCAGCTACATCATCAACACTAGGGGATCTCTTAGCACAACATGATTATCCTAATGAGAGAGATATCCATTACATCATCCGTACCTTGGTGTGATATAAACTTAATTACACACCTATTGAATGATCTTGCCTAGTAGTTGTCTTTTCTTCTAAAAAACTTTGGCACTATATTTAAGTCACCAAACAAAACTCATTGCAAAGATTGATCCCCTAAAATACCCATTGAGTAAAGCTGCACTTATAGGAATATTAGCTAAGTGGGTCATGATCCTTAGTGAGTTTGATGTAGAATATGTAGAAAGAAAACAAATCAAAGGACAAGTCATGGCTAACCAATTAGTAGATGCACCAATAGTCTCATACCATCCATTAGTATCAAACTTTCCAGATGAATAAGTTTTCACAATGACATCCTCGATATAATGGCAATTATATTTTGATGTATTACCATTCACTCATCATGTATTTGGTGTAGGATTTTTATTTATCAGACCACAGGGACATTGCATTCCTAAGGCATACTGATTGGAATTTCCTTGTACCAACAATATTGTGAAACATGAAACCTTGATAATTGGATTGAGAATAGTTGTGCAACAAAATGTTCAAGAACTTCATATCTATGCTAACTCACAATTGATCATAAAGAAAGTAAATAATGAGTATCATACAAAAGATGAAAATCTTATTCCTTAAAAGAGAATGGTTGATGATTTCAAGCCATATTTTTCTTTTGTTGAGTTTTAGATACCCAAAGAAAATAACAAGGTGATTGATGCTATAGCTACAATTGGATCTCTATTGGATGTGTCACTAGATGTTCCTCATTGTTAGTTTCTAGTGGGATATGTGCTCACCCCAGCTTCCAAAATTCTTCATACTGAACTTGTGTGAGAAAATTGTGTTCCCAATTCCCCTTGGTATCAAGACACTTATAATTAGCTTCATGATCAAACCCTTCCCCTTGACCTATATACCAACTAGAGAAGGAAATTTATTTCTCAAGCCTCCCATTGTGTTATCATCAAGAAACCCTATATTGAAAAAGTCTAGATAGTACCCTTCGTATATGTTTAGATGATGTCAAAGCACAGACTAATTTATGAGAGGTGCACAATGGTATATGCAGTGCTCACTCTACTAGTCCTACCTTAGCTAATAAATTAATGTAGACTAGTTACTATTGGCTTACTATGGAACATGATTCTGACTACTTTGTCAAGAAATAACACCAATGTTAGATTCATGGAGATCTTATTCATGCACCAATGCAGGAGTTTCATCCAATTAGAGCACCTTGGCCTTTCTCTCAGTGGAGACTCAATCTTGTAGGAAAGTTCCATCCCTCCTCTTCTAATGGACACAAGTTCATCATTACAACCACTACAAGCTTCACAAAGTGGATTGAAGCCATACACCTTACCTACATCACTAGGAAGCATATTCCTAAGTTTATCATTAACTACATAATTTGTCACTATGGTGTCCTTTCATATGTTGTCATGGATAATAGTCGCCCTTTTAGATATCAATGTGAACTTTACTCCAAATTTTATACACATCATCACTTTAATCCCTATTAGCCTCATAGTAATGGTCAATTGAGGCATCTAATAAAACTATACTAAAGATCCTTAAAATGATAGTCAATTAAACTCGTTGTGATTCACATCCTCAACTTAATGTAGCTTTATGGGCTTACCAAACTAGTATATGCACCGCTTCAAGTGCCACTTCCTACTCCCTGTTTTATGGATATGAAGTTATTTTAACTATAGAGGTCAAGTTACCATCTTTGAGACTCTCCTTGCAACAATTCATTGATGGTGAAGAATATAGAGTTTCCTAATTGCATGAGCTAGAGTTGCTTGATGAGAGACACCAAGAGATGTTAAATCATCTTTAGGCTTACTTGAATCATCTCCGTCATAGCTACAACAAGAGAGTTAGCTTACCTAAATCATCTTTAGGCTTACCCTAAGAATCAATAAGAAAGAGAAAAGCCAAGAAAGTTTGAACCTAACTACATAGGTCCCTATATCATTACAATAGCTTATGAATCTAGTGCATACTAGCTTGCCACACCTAAAGGGGAGTCTCCTTAAGAAACACTCAACAAAATGCACCTCAAAAAATTTTACGCCTAATCCTTAAAGTATCTCATTGAAAAACTAAAAAAAAATGAAAAATGTCAAAAAAAAGTTTTTAAAGTAAAAATTAAAACAAAAAACAAAAAAAAACGCCACCTTGATGAAAACCTGAGAAACAAGCATCATGAGTGACACAAAAAAAATATATATTTTTATTTTTTTTTGGCAAAAGTGGATGAGCCACAAATATATATTATATAATAGTAGACTGGTTCAAGAGCTCCTGGAGAAAAGAACTAGCTAAGAAAACCTCCATTCCTCGCTCAAGATTACAATGCATAGAAGGAGTCCACCGCTGAGGATGAAATCTATATACCTATGTATATAGAAATATGCTACATCTCAAGTAACCTAATTGATGTTCAAAATTTACCCAAAAAACACCAAAAACACTAGTATATCCAAGGACTAACACAGTCCAAATATGACAATATATACTGGTCATGAGTTAATCAGCCCAAATAGGCCATTCAGTAACCATAATAAAAAGCACCAGATAATCAATATTTCTTACACGATGTGCATATACAAATATCATCTTCCCTCCATAATTACAAAATTGGGCTACCAAACAAAGCTAGGAATGGAAAGAGGGACATAAAATGCTAACCCAAAATTATGTATGAAAAGCCAAATTTACTCCTCCATAGGCTGTGAGCCCGAATTTAAGCCTTCTCCAATACTTAATGCAGCAAAAGAATTTACCAGTCCTTCGACTGGTGATCATTGAAGCTCGTTGACGTGGTTGAGAGTAATCCTCTCAGGTGGAGAGTCTTGGTTAACCTACATCGCAACCTCATTACCCATTTGCAATGGCGGACAAAGAACATAGGATCATGTTTGTCCATGTTCATGGCCTAATATCGCTAATATAGCATGTATCTTCAAAAATATTCGGCTCTTCAAATCTGAACTTAAACCTCTACCAACATTGCAGACAACTATCTGGAAAGGTCTTACATTTTGAAGAAAAAGAGACCGCTTGATACTGTCAAAAATTAGGGGAAATTCATCATGATTTAACAAGAACTGCCTGGGAAATAAACCTCCAACTTTCGCTTGACCGTTCCAAAGATCATAATGGCAAATGGCTTCTAGCAGTTGATTATCGTCCAAAATCTCTACCCTAACGGTTTTATGGATGATGTTTTTTAAGGGATCCCATGACTGTAACACATCAACTACGTTGGACAAGAAAATAGAAACTAGTTGGGAGGGAAAAATAAACCTTTTTTTCCCACGGGTAAAGGACTTCATCACCAATTATCCTCTGAATGCTACGTTTGCAATGTTGATAGGAGATGTTGAAGGTGATTCCCAAATTCTCCTCTGTGATATGATCCTCGAATGACATCTCCCAAGCAACAACCTTCAAAGGCACTCTGTAATTTAGCGATGAGAACTCCATTGTGCATTAAAACAAAGCAAGCTATAGAGGAGGAATGCAACTAAAGTAGCGACACTTCGGCAATAAAATAATCGTTATTTTGATAATAACATTTCCCATCAAAATCATTACCAATTCCCCATATGATGTCAAATGATTAACCAGTCTGAATTACATGCGTGAAGCCGAGTCATGTAATTATAATACAAACTAGTTGGTGGTGCCGCATGTATGAGATCAAATGAGGAAATAACATCAATCTCACGATACTCATAAGTTAGGCCACCATCGTATTGTCAGGAAGGAGGAGGAATGAAAGATCAACACTCATAAGTTAGGCCGCCATCATACTGCCAACAAGGATGAGGAATGAAAGATCAAGCAGCTTGAGGTAATAAAAGTGAATATGGAATATGTATGTTAGCTCGTAATGTGCAATGCAAACCTTCAAATCAACATGCTACATATTGAAAGTAATCATTATCTAATCTCTTGAGATAAAACAAAAATCTATTCCATCATGAAGAGACCTAGGATGATGAGAATGAAGAGTCTGCCATCCATTCAAATATTTGTTTTTGTAGAATTGACAATGTTTTCTAGTTGAGGAAAATTTTCTATATTAAAATTTGAAAGTGAAGAATCCACTTCCAACTTGTCACAACCCAGATTAGCTAAGGCATCTGTTGCTCTTTTACCTTCCCTGAAAACATGAGAGATGCAACATTCATCAAACAGGTCTATTAACAACCATGCTTGACTTAAAATGTAAGAGATTAAATGAACATCTAGAAACGCAAGCTTTAACAATAATATAAGAATCTCCTTCTACATGGATCTTAGAGAAACTTAATTTTTTTGCCAATGTCAATCTAGATAATAGGGCAAGAGCTTCCACATAATTATTTGTTCCAGGAGGAATAGGAGAAGATTTAACTGCCAGGAGAAGACCTAAATGATCTCTAATATAAACCCCAATCCCTGAGTCACTAGGGTTTCCTCTAGAAGAACCATCAAAATTTAATTTGATAAATCCAAGTGGAGGAGGTTTCCATTTAACTAGTTCTCTGTTAATTGAATGATTTCCCTGACCAAATGTAGCACAAAAAGAAGGGATAATTAAACCTTTCCAAACCTTGATAATGCGACCATCACAAGATGAACAATTAAAGTTTCTATTTGTGTTCTTGATGTGAGCATTAACCTGTTCTTAAATATATTTCTCAATTCCCTCTAGAACCAATTAAATTGGAGAATCTACCTGTCTAAAAAATATTTTATTCCTTTCCCACCAAATTGACCATATCACTGTTGTCGGGATACATTTCCAAATGCTTGCAAAAAGAATTAATGAATAGAGAAGGCCAGGATTGGAATAGCTCCCATAAAGTATAGGGAAGCGGCATAGATAGATTTAACTTTTCCAAAACATGAATCCAACATTGATGAGGAAAGGGACACCTTAGGAGTAGGTGATCCACAGTTTCAGTTTCAGCTTTGCATAATACACAACTGAAAGAGTTAGCAATATGTAATCTTTCCAGTTTATCACTTATTAAGATCTTCTTTCTCAAAGCTAACTAGGCAAAGTAGTCTGCTTTAGCAAGCACCGCACTATTCCAACAAAATGAAAAGGCTCTACTATTAACTTGTTGGTTTTCCATATGTCGGGCAGCCACGTAACCATCTTTAACTGAATATTTACCATCATGCACTGGAGCCCAGATCAACTTATCTTCTTGATTTGAAATATACACTCTTCTTTTTGTCAATAGCTCTTGAAAACAAATCCTTTGATCATCTGTAATAGGTAAATCCAAAGAATCTTTCCAAATGGCTTTCCCTGAAAAGATTTCCACTCCAGTAACATAATCTATCAAGAATGAGCCCCAACAATTTTTTATAGTTTGAATAGCATCTAGTAGAAGCTCTGAGAGCTTTAGAGGAGGCAAACCATTCCATGAGTCCTCCCAAAATTGAATTCTCTCACCATTGTCAACCTCCCAAGATACATATCTTGTAATAACCTACCTACAAGACATCATGAAGTTCCAAACTATTGATCCCTTTGGAGGATCAAGAATAGTTATGACATGGGAAGGATTTAGAGAATACAAATACTTTTCCTGCATGATTTTGCACCACTTAGTGTCTGGTTTGGAAACCATTTTCCACACAAGTTTACCCCCAAAGGCAATGTTCATTTTAGATAAGTCATGTAAACCTACTCCCCCTCCCCCCTTGTTGTTAGCCATTTCCTGAATTGAGATAAGTGGGATATTTTTTTATTCTGACATATTGTCCCTCTATAGGAAACCTCTAATAAGTTGCTAAATCTGTTGAATGACTCCAACAGGGGTTTTGAGGACTGACATGTAATAATTAGGAATGGTAGACAAGACTGTTTTTATTAGGAGTAATCTACCTGACAGAGACAACCAACAGGCCTTCCATGTGGAGATGGCATTCTTGATTCTATCAATAATAGCTTTCCAATAATCTGATTTATTGGCACCCACGAAAAAAGGAATGCCTAAGTATGTGGAAGGAAGGCATTCTTGTGAGAACCCAAAGTATCAACGATTTTCCTGGTGACAACATCATTTGTATTAAAACATAGATCTTTGATTTCTGAGTATTAATTCTTTGTCCCGAGACTACCATGTAAAGATCTAAAGTTTGCCTGATTTGTTTTGCCACCTGAACATTTGACTTACCAAATAACAGTGTGTCATCAGCAAATAAAGAGTGTGTAACTGAAACTGTTGTTCCTTCAATATGAGCTCTCCTCCAAAGCCCTTGATCACGTTTAGACTTAATAATTTTGCTAAAAGCTTCTGCCATGATTATAAATAAAGATGAGGACAAGGGGTCTCCTTGTCTCACACCTTGTGAGGCAACAAAGAAACCAGCAGGAGAACCATTAATTAACACGGAAAAGTAAGCTCCTGAGATACATGCCCTAATCCACTTACACCACTTCTCAGCGAATCCAAATTTGCACAAGACTTTAAACAAAAATGACCAATTAAGTTTGGCATACGCTTTCATCATATCCAATTTCACTAAAAAAGAAGAAGCATTTTTGGAATGGATAGAGTGCAACACTTCATGAGCCACTAATGCACCTTCCATAGTCTCTCTCCCTGGTACAAAACCACCCTATTCTAGAGATATGATTTTAATGATCAATTTCTGCAATCTCAAATAAATGGCTTTGGTAATAATCTTATATATTGTATTGCATAATGAAATGGGCCTAAATTCTGCAAAAGATTTTGGCTCTTTGATTTTGGGAATAATAGAAATGTTAGTGGTATTGAAATTTTGAAGAATGGAAGAACTCTTTCTCGATTCCTTCAGCATTGCCAACAATTCAGAACCCAAAACATCCCAATATTTTTGGAAAAAAAGGAAAATTGAATAAAATAAAGGGAATAATTTATCCTCTAGTGAAAACCACTTTGATGGTGTCATAGGCAAGTACCATGGTGAAAACATGGCAAATAGGTGCCACACATAGTAAGTCAGGCTTCTCCATATATCATTATTCTATTTGGTCTTTTATAATCAACCTTCATCCTTGCTTCATAATAAAATTTTGTCTTCATTAATAATAAACCCCTTTTTCATACCTACAGTGACATGATACTTGTCAATGTTCAATATCTTTTATCCATATCTTCCCAGAGAAACGCTAGTCTTTCCCCCTTTATCCTAGTACCAATAAGCTATATTCCTAATTTTTGGTACCTCTCTGACGTAGTGTTGTGGACACAATTCCTAAGAATTACAAAACATTAGAAGTTCTATTATCCTTAGTCACATAATTTTGTATCACAATCCATCCTATCTATCCACCTATTGTAATAAACCTACACTTGCACTATTCCTCACCTCATTATCACATTCCGCAATAAATTACCTATTTGCTACAATAGTGACATTTTAGGATAATACAAGCATCACATTGCAACATCTTTATCTTAGACAAACTGCCAGATTGTCCTATAGTCTAAACCAATCAATTTCCTTATCGACTTTATCCTATATCTTGATCATATTGTCATCCTTTATGGACATATTGATCCTAGAAAAAACATCCTATCAATCAAACAATCAACAACTTATCCAACCATCAACCTATCTATCCCTATCTTATTTGAAACAAATATTTGAAGCACATATCTTTTGGCAAGATAATCTAAATGGATGTTGACTTGTTTGGTCAGCAAGTCTTTTCTTTGTTCATCTTTTTCATGTTAGGTTCTTATTCTACTCAAGGAAATCCTTGTGATTAGACGAGAGAGGATGGAACATTGCATGAATTTTCACATGTTGTGTTCTTAATGTTTGTGTTGGCACATTTCATCTAGCATTGTCTTATATCCTCTACAAAACAAAGCTCACCTGATTTTTTCTACACGTGGATCATCATGTTTCATGGTTGTTGCACATACCTCAACCACCTCAGAATGGATAGAATCATTCCTTTCCTGTAATGTATCTGTCTATAAAAATGATATCATCTTCACCTGGGTCATTTCATGTCTTGTTGTATGTTTATCAATTTGGAAAAATTCAAAAATACCAAATGACTAATGATAAAAATAAGAACTTTTACATAATCTCACCATCCTCATCTCTCACATCTCTCCTCTCCACCCATTTCATATTCTCTTTCTTCTAGCCTATTCTTTCTACTCCCCTGATTTGTCCCTTTGTCCCTAACCACCCTAACTTTCTTCACTTCTTACTAATTTATTCTTCTATTTTCCTCTTACATTATGACACAACAAATATAATTATCCATTGTATATTATACTTTTCATACATACATATGTGATCATTGTTTCAAATGTAATTGTCGATGGTATTGTTAAGTAGTTGTCATTGATTTCAACATATTGGTTGACATCGATGTCTCTGTTGTTCCTGATATTGGTGATCCAGAATATGTGTTCCTGGAATCTTTGGTGCTTTGAAAGATGTGTTGGTGACCCGGATAGTTCAAGTTATTGAATATAGTGTTGATCGTTGGTATTAGTATGTACCTTGGTCCTATTCTTACTCTTGTTGCTTTGAGTGATGGTGTTTGGGTCTGGATTAAGTTCGGAATTTGAGGATAAGAAGAAGCTTGTTGTGTAGCATGTGTATCATTATTTTTGGGTCCTTAATTTGTAATATTTTTGTTTATTTTTAATGTGGTATGGTCTACTACTTGTTCCTTCCCACCACCAGAATGTTTAGTGTTGACCTATTTTAGATCCTTGTCTTGACCGACCTAGAAGACCATGCTGACCGGAAGATAATATATATATGAGAATAGAAAAGTGTGACATTGTTTCAAAGATGTGTGAGACTAGAAAGGAAAGATCCGACTGTTGATGATATGTGAGGGTGTGTTGGTATTGAGGGACCGAAAGTAGTCCGATTTTGCAGATTGTGTTTCAACAGTGGATTCTTTCTTTCTTTCTCTCTTTTTTCGACTGTGAGCCTTTTTTTGAGTAGTGAGCCAACCTACAATGAGCATTCTAGTAGTGAGCCACCCTTTGTAAAAATCACCTTAACTAGTATTTTTATTGAGAACTAACATTCTCTGTGGTTTTTCCCTTCTAGGGTTCTCCACATCATATCTGGTGTTCATTGTGTGATCTAATGTATGTTTCTATTTTCATGTTGTATCTGTATTATTTAACTCTACTAGTTTGGATCTAGAGGTGAACAATATAAAAGTAGTTATTTTAAGTAATCAATTGATTCACCCCCCTCTGAGTTCCCCGAACATTCAACATCATGTTAGGACATTATAGACATAAACATCATAATACATTTTCATGCATTCCACAATCGCATCACATCTAAGATTAGCCAAATAAACATAAGCATAATACATTCCATTTTCATACATAACATCTCATCATATACATTTGAATCATATAAGCATTAGGTTAGACAATCATTACATTGCATTACTTTCATAAACATGTAGTTATTTTATATAATCATATCCTACACCCACAAACACATTAGCCGTATCCATTTATTGCATTCATGCATTCATAAATAGAAATTAATATCAATGCATACACATATAGAAAATCCAAAAAGAGCATCATATACATATCCCACTTAATGTGTCATAGTATATAATTAATAAAAATATATACATCATCACATCTTGTCAAGCTATGAAGATGAGCCACCCTCTGACTATGTTGGCCTATGCTCCTGAGCTCTAGAGGAACCTACCCTTCCCTATCCTAAACCTCAAATGATGGTCATTGTGGGGACCTCACCAGTCCCACAATTCCCTAAACCACCCACATAAAAGGCAGTTGTCCTACGATCTGTTAGTATTGCACTCCCATACAAATTACTATAGTGTTGCATCTCCCACACATACTTAACCATCTCCATGACAATATTAGATGATGGTCCCTATACCATCTTCCTCTCCCTTGACATCACCTACTTAGACCTTTGCACTCTACTCATTGCCTCATCCCTCTCAGTCTACAAACCTACTACCTATGATAATGGTGTATCCCTCTCCTCTTGCATTTGATCTCTCTCCCTCCTAACGGTATCTCTCTTTGAGAGTGTGGTACCTAAATAAACCTAAAATGCCTCTTGCCTATTGTATGCAGGAAAAGCGGGTGGATAGAACTCAATATGTGAAAAATGTTCTAAAATACCTGTCCACACACACACAGAGGACTTCTTGGTGCAAGCTATGGAGTAATGAAGTATTACTCAGCTTCCCAAGGTTGGTCCCATGGTTCTCTATCTTACAATGTCCCTCAAACCAATGTTTTTGCTCTCAGATCACTGAGCAAAATGGTTTAGGGATGGCAAATGCAAGAACGAGGGATGCTTTGATAGATTTTAGAATGAAATGCATGTTAAGCTATGCATGATTCTAGAAATGCAATAAACTAGATGATAAGATGACAAGGTTAGTATGAGTATAATCCTAACATGATATATTTAGTCTATGATTGAGCTAAATGATAAAGAAAATATTCTAAACATGCATATTTAGACTAATTCCTGATTTCAAAGAGGCTAAAATGATGAGCATAAAAATGATATGAAAGCTTGAATGTATTTGAGCATAAGTGTGATACTACAAATTTGGAGGATGATAAAATGGAGGAATGAGAGCTCTATTTATAGCAAAAATAGGGCAATGGATGGTCAGGATTGAAAGAGTTGATCAAAGGTTGAGTTTGAAAGTTGGGGATCCATGTTTGCAATTTGCACCAATGAAATGGTGACAAGTGTCAACATAGGGTTGGGTTGAGAGAAGGGGTAGGAGACATTAAATGCCTAAGAAGACCTTAGGGTTATCTAGAAGGTAAGGGTCAAGTCTAAATTAAGATTACCCACTGGATTAAGAGTTAATCCAAGGATAAACCTTTGTGCAAATGATTAAGAGATAATCATGGTCAAAGCATTAAATGCTTGATGAGACCCTTGGGTTGGATAAAGGTTGAGTTAAAAGAAATTATTTAACCATTTAAGAGGGTTTGAGTTAACCATTAATGGTTATGAAGACTTTGGGGAATTAAGTGGTTGAAGGTTTGAAGCCTTTAATGGTTATCAAAGACTTTGAGGAATTGAGAAGTGACCTCCCCTTTGCTTAGGGATGTGACAAAGTTTAGAAGAAAGGTTATGCTAATTAGAAACGATTAGAAGAATCTAGAAGAAATTAGGAAGGGGTTTAGGAAGGCAAGTGGGAGATGTAGGATTTTGCAAGTGGATGGAGGGATAATAGGATTTAATTGATTTAAATGATTTATTCAATTTGGTTGTAATTTGGGGAAATTAAATAAATTAGATTTATTCAATTTGGTTGTAATTTGGGGAAATTAAATAAATTAGATTTATTCAATTTAGGATAACTATTTAATTAATTTTGAATTTAATTAAAAGTGGATACGGGGAATTTAATTGAATAAATAATTTATTCATTAAATGGGTATAGTGAATTTAATTTAAATAAATTGAATAATTTATTTAATTAAATAGAGGAATGCGGGTAATTTAATTAATTGGATTTAATTAAATAGAGAAATGAACATAAAATATTCATTAGGAATATGGTCATTTTTATACGTCTACACCTATCTCTTGCTCCTTATCCCCCATCTCTTCTCTCTTCTAGTTGGTCTTTAGGTTCTTGTCTTATCTATCCCTGATAATTTACCCTCCTCTCCACTATGTGGCCCATAACGCGCTCCTCATGGAATTGTCCATGCTCATCTATAGTACCCTCAACAACATAGTCCTCATCTACCATATTGTGCCCTCACCTTCAGCCCTATATGGCTGTACCACCTCTACCTCTCTACCATTCATGCCTTGGTACCTCTGTTGGATGTGTTACATCTCCTAGCCCTGTCAATCATGGTGGTATGTGTGATAAGAACCACCTCTTGTACTCTGTAGTGCCTCCTGGATCTACTATGTCTCTCTGCATATCCCAATACACGGGTCGGTCCACTACTATCTCAAATTCAAATATAGTTGAATTTGCATCAATATTGGGTCCCCAATCTATCTGCTCTCATTGTGTGTGAGAAAAAAATGTCATACCCTGAGGTAGTCCCTACAGTCTCCCCAGTTGCCTCCACACCTGTCCTTTCAAGAAACACTCGGTGATATATATATGGTACACCCTATCAAAAAATGAGGAGAGTAGCAATATGGAAAATATACGCTATATTCTCACCACTCCTTGCAATCTAGCCACATTGGTCTCCATATCAATGCATCCAAGTCATCAACTACTCTGCTCCAATACTCTAAGTATGGCTATCCTTTAGCCCTCTAACTATGCATCACTAGCCAACTCATTACAATATGCTCCCAGGCCCATATGTGAAGTAAAGTCACTCTTTCTACCATGATGGTAAACCCCCAATATACAACCTCATGCATACCCCTATAAAGGTGTGCTAAGATGCATGGACCCCATGCATACATGGTACTCTCCAAGACAAATCCCTTTAGTACATGGCCCCATCCAATGTAAAAACCTCGTGACCTCCTATCTGGAAATAGAATCCCACCTATGATACCGACCACCACTAGTGGATAAGGCTCACACTACTTTATGGCTGCATAAAAATCAAACTTTGTCCCAACTACATAAATCTCATCCTCAAAAACATTCTCCATAGCTGCTAAACTTGTCTATGTGTCATTCATGACCCTTTGACCATGTATCAGAATCCATAAAATCTTGTAGACATCCTCTAAGGTAACAGTCATCTCACCTATAGATAAGTGAAAACTACTTGTCTCACTATGCCATCTCTCAACTAATGTTTTCAACATACTATGATTTTCCTGGATGTCAAGCATCTAAGCCACATGCCATAAACTAGTTGTAGCCAATCCCGTATGATCATCCTCTATCGATATTGGCATTACTTCCTACATTGGGATATGTCTCTCCCTCAATTGCATGCAATATAAGTTCCCCTACATTTCAACATGAACCCTACGTCAATTACCCAACTTGAACCCTAAGTACAACCTAGGTCAACCTATGACACCTTTTGATTTCAACACATGCATGTAAGCCTAACCTAAGCATCCTAATCTATCAACTACGCCAAAATATAGAAATGGCACCATATCTTAGCAACTGCACCACAGTATGGCAATAACACCACCCCTCATCAATAGCACCACAATAGCCATCAGACATGCACCAACTTACTAGATGCGCACCCTAATCAATCAATTTCGCCAAACCCTAGTCTAAAAACCTCATTTCACTCCAAAAATATAAAAAATGTGTGCAAATACTTAACATCAAATGCTAGAAAACACAAAGTTGGGCTCGAACGACTCACCTAACGGTCCCTCGCTCGCTTTTCTTGATGATTTTCCACAGGAACACCCTCCATCACTCTCAAAGTACACTAGTTTACTTTGGATATGTAAAAGTGAAAAGTGAAAATGATCCTTGTGGACCCCCTTACTTTCCTCTTAACCCCTCTTGTTGCTCTGATTCTTTCTTATGGAGCTCCTTGAGTCTCCCCTAATCCTTGACTTTACCTGTTCTAACCTCATTCATCTGTTCTCTCCACCTCACCCTAATTTCCTAACCTTATCTTTCTATCAAGAAATTGACCTCCTTTAATATTAAAAAAAAATCATCATCCAATTTCTCGAGGGGGCACCATATCTTAGTTCTCTAGGGCACAGTAGGGAATATTCCTCTAAATTTTCTTATTCTTCTTTGAGACAATGCTCAAAATTGCATCACCTCAAAGAGGGGAAAAAGGTAGACACCAAAAATTAACCTTCCTCTATTCATCACTTTTCTTCCATAATTAAATATTTTTTAATTATTTAAATCAACCTACTAACCTTTCCTTTCATGTATCAATCAAGTAATTTATATTATTTTAAAAAATTATCATTTTCCCATAATTAATTCATTTTTAATTAATTAATTATATTTTTTCATATTCTTCTAAAGTCTCTTTATAATTAAATAATTTATATTATTTAATTATCTAATTATTCCTCCATGATAGAATAAATAAATCTATTTATCCCTCCATTCACCTTTTCTCTCTCCAGTCCGGTAAAAGGATAAAACATCTATTTATTGTTACCCCTTACTCATGGAATTAAATAATCTTATTATTTAATAATCATATTTTCCCACTCACCTCTCCACTCTCTCCACTTTCTAACAGTCGTCACCACTTGTCCTTTGATTCCTTTCACCAGATTCTTCGTTCTCTCCCTATCTTTGGCAAAGTTTCTCCTGTGCAATTTGAGTCATTCAATCTCTTATGTGTCCAATTCAAACTTGACCATTGATCAAATTCCATCCAAGTCTATATATTTGAATCTTTGTCTCTCATTTTGGGTTAACCACTATACTTGATATTTCCTTTTGTCATATACTTGTGCTTGTAGTTTTCTGAGGCAATATTATCAACATTTTGAAGGAGACTTGATGAGCATGCAATCCAAATAATACTTTACCAACATCTCCATCTATGATGACAATATGTCGATTTTACTACTGTTTTTTATCGGTAATTTTTTGTTTATGTTATTAATATAAAATATTTAAAACATACATACTATAATAGCAGAAGCAAGGATTAACCCATGTTCAAGTCTCAAAGCATGGAGAAACCCCCCAACTACAAACCATTAACCCTTCTATAGCCGAATTGTTATATCACCTACCATCAAAATTTAATACTGTAGACGTATAAATCTGACCACTTTCCTAAATAAATATTTAATATTTATTTTAACCCCGTTCCCCCCATTAATTAATTTCTATTTAATTAAATTCCTTCATTTTCATCTATTTGATTAAATGAATTACTCAATTTATTTAATTAAATTCACCTAAACCTTTTCTAGATTTTAATTAAATAAATCACTTTATTTAATTAATTCCCCTTTCTCCCTTTTTAATTAAATTTACATTTAATTAAATTGATCCTTGCAAATAAATAAATCTAATTTATTTATTAAATTCCCCCACTTGTATTTATGCAAGTTGCATCTATTTTGGTTGAAATAAAGTAATTTTATTTTAATTAAAATCCCTTTTCCCCCACTTGCATTTTCCTACATCTCCCACTTGCCTCCTAAACCCCTTCTAGATTCTTCTAATCACTTCCAATTCAGCCTAATTCATCTCCTAATTATTGTCACATTCCTAAGCAAAGAGAAGTCACTTCTCAAATCCTCCAAAATCTTTGAAATGCATTAAAGGCTTTATGTCTTCCACAAGTTAACCCTCAAAGTCTTCCTAACCATTAATGGTTAACTCAACCTCCCTTCATGGTTGGAGACTTTCTCTTTAACTTAACCCTTAGCGAACCCAAGGGTCTCATCAAGCATTCATGGCTTTAACCTTGGTTATCCTATTAACCCTTGCACAAGAGTTTACTCCTTGGGCAAAAGCTTTATCCAATGGATGACCCTAACCTAACCTTAACCCTTACCTCCTAGGGTAACCTTCATGTCTTCTCATACATTTAATGCTTCTTGCATCTCCTCTCAAGCAACCTCTTGTTGATAATTGTCACCATTTCATTGGTGAGAATTATAAACATGGATTAATTAACTTTCAATCGTATCCCTTGTTAAGATTATTCAATCTTAACCATCCATTGCCCTATTTTCCCTATAAATAGAGCTCTCATTCCTCATTTTCATATAAAAAATCTTTCATGCATCTACATTGTAGTCTAATTTACTAAACATTTTAGCCTCTCTTTGTTAAATCATCATAAATAGCATTTAGGAGTATTTTTCATATCATAGAATATTCATGTTAGGATAGTATATCATGTTAGGATAAATTTGCTAATCCTTTATCATACCATCATCTTCATACTAGCTTAATCATCATAGTTCTAAACATCATATATCTTAGAATGTATTCATGCATATAAATCAAACATCACTCATTATTGGAGTTGTCATTCCTAATTTATTTGCTGAATGATCTGAGAGAAAAACATTGACTTTAGGGATTATGTGAGATAGAGAACAATGGGACACCCCTTGGGAAGTTGAACTATTTCAAATATTTCATATACTTGCACCAAGAGTCTCATTGGTGTGTGGGTCTTTTGGATTCGAGTTATCCGTTTTCATTGCCACATTTTCCCACATACAAATACTACCTGCCTACAATCACACCTACCTCTATAAAATGATGAGCATGCAATCCTAATAATACTTTACCAACATCTCCATCTATGATCACAATATATTAATTTTACTACATTTTTTATTGGTAATTTTGTATTTATGTTATTAATATTAAATATTTAAAGCATACATAATATAATAGCAAAAGCATGGATTAACCCCTGTTCAAGTCTCAAAGCATGGAGAAACCACCCAACTACTAACCATTAACCCTTCTACAGTCGAACTATTATATCACCTACCATCAAAATTTAATACTACCCACCTACAATCACACCCTACATCTATAAAATGCAGTATGTTACCATAATCACAGAGCATCATCTACCACATACATAACAAATCGGGACAAACCCATCAACCCCATTACAAAAGAAAAAAAAAAACTAGATTTTATTTTTCTTCTTGTGGGGGTTGTTAACCCAATAGTCTTCATGGACGAAAATAGGTTTTTTCTCTATTCCCTTCTTCTTGGCTTTCCTCACCAGTTGCAACTCCACTTCTCTCTCTTGAATGAATTCCTTGAGAGCCACCCATCCTAGGCTTGCCTCCTCCATCTGTGTCTCTCTGTCTACACCATCATTCCAAAGAATGAAGGGTGAAATTATGCTTCCACACCCTCCGACATGATGCCTTCACCAAATGGGCATCATAGCTCCTTCCCCACCACCGTCAACATCATGAGAGATGTTAACCCACACAAGGAATGGTCCAGAACACATGCTTTTGCCATCCAAACCACCTCCTCTCTCAACCCAATAACGATCCTCCAAGCCACCATTATGGAGATGATGTCAGTATTTGTCCTGTAGTAGAATTTAGACTACAAATAGTCCTCACCAAGCAACAACTCAATAATTTGTAGGAAGGAGGGGTTGTAGAACTTGAAAATTCCCCCAAGACATTTCTCTAAGATCTTGTCGAAAAAGGCAAGATGTTGCTTGATAGAATGAAGAAATAAATTCACATCCATCTCACTTAGTAGTAACTCTCTCAGGCATCCTCCTTTAACAATCTCACCAGCTTCCTCAACACACCTACACTTGGAGGATACAAAATAATTGTCCCCCACATTTGCATTTAAAAACACCAACTCACCTCCTATCATATTAATCATTAATGGCCATTGAAGCTCCCATGTTTGGTAGTGTATCCATTACCCTTCGGCCCACTCGGCATCTCAAAAGTCCTCCCACACTCCATCCTCACCCACTTCATGCAATGATGTAGCCATTTTAGAAAGTACATCGGCGACATCATTGCCTTCTCTCAATACATGAGATATTTTTAAAGGATTTGAAGGATTTTAATTCCTTCATAATTACTTGGATAAATTTATTAATTTTCCAAGTTGTTGCATTGCCTTTTAAAAGGGAATTCACAACAATCTGAGAGTCCCCCTCCAAATGTAAACATGAAATTGATAGGTGCTATGTCATTCTCACTCACCAAAACATTGTCTGCACCTCAGGTTCATTGTCTGTCCTATCAACCAATCTCTTAGCTCCAATAGCCAAAATATTCTCATTCCAATCATGAGCAACGAAACCAACCTCGAAAGGCCCCAAATTTCCCTTTGATACCCTATCAAAGTTCACATTTATCCAACCAATATTTGGATTTTGCCAAACAATAAATGTCGTTATATCCCCTTTGCCCAAAGACACATCCAAATCCACCTGGAACAACCCATTAACGGGATACCAATTTCACTACAAAGCTCATATATAAAGCTTGAAAATTCTTCCAATGAAAAGGAGGGAGATGGGAAACCAACACTCTCTATGGAAATAACTTGCACCTCTAGACTATCTTTAAAATTTATATATGACACCAACATGCCCACAACCTGGTTCAAATGGTAAAAAGATTTTGAGGAGCTATAAATGAACATTGGTATAATAATTGCTTTAGCTTGATTTTCACCCCTCAACATTGATCTCCCAAGAAAATTTTGAAAAACCTTATCCTAGATAAATCCCTACAAGAAAAATTATAGCTATCAGTTGAAAGTACCACAATGTGACATAAACACACCATCTCAATGAATATATGGTTGAGTCTCCATCACAAGCCTACAAACCAAACCTAAGGAAATTCTATATAACTATAATTACCACCATATTTCATAAAATAATAGTGTACCTTGACCACAAAACTCCTTGTCGCTACTTGGCTCAAGACATAAAACCATGATGAAATGCCTAATCATAAACCATGCAACTTGAGTGTCACTATAATGCAAACATAAATTCACATTTCCTAGTATCTGCTACCTCCCTTCATATGTAATCTTGACATGTCATGTTTAATTAAATGAATTTTCTTTTAACTAAGAATAGTCCCATGTTCTTCACCCAAATAATTGTTATCAATAGACCCTTGATTGTAAATATTTGTGCCATCAGTTATAGGGAATAGTACAATGTAATTATTAATCAATCCAATATCACCCTTTCCACCACTTTTCTCAAGAAAATAACCAAAATTTTACCTTTCTCAAGCCAACATTATAACACATGTAAAAAAAATGCCCATCAATATTAATGATAAAGCTATATAGAGACACTCATCCCCTCCCAAAGTGTAGAGAAGTTTAAATGAAAGGTTCATATCTAAAATTTCACATGAATCTGCACCATGACTATATATAGCAATAATCAATTACTGTTTTACCCCATTTTCCAAATAATCTACTACAATATTAAAAATCCTTTTGCAATGAGTAAATGTGATAAAGCCAAGGAAATGTTTCAGATATAGAGCAACTTTATATACATGTTCATCTTCTAGATTATACTTTTTCTATAAGCATTAATTTTATTACAATAATTGATTCCCCTTCCAATATAAAACTATTAGTAGATTACAAATTAACAATGTCTATCCCTATTATTAAGGCTTCACATTTTTTAGTGTAAACAATTCGAAAAAGATAACCATATAAATACTCTCCTAGTGAGTTAAATATTTCAAAAACACCTCTTGCTAGTATTGGGTTTCTATACACCATCACATTAAAGTTAAATAACTAAATCTTTTAAGGGAGAGAACTAAGAGATTTTACTATAACCTCCTTCATTCTTCTAAATATGTATGTCTCCTAGATTTGGAACCATTGAATTTCATTTTTTTGGGTATTGTTAAATCAACTAGATACATATGAATAAGTTTCATAGTTTATTTCTATTTTTGTGAAGGCACATTTAAAATAAACTAAAATTTACTATGTTAGGTCTATATGTATTTGTTATTGGGAAATAAAAAGGTTCAATACCAAAGATTGTGAAGATTCATCTATATACATTAAACCAATCAAAGGATGATATGAAAGGATTGGACATCTACAAAATAAAAATCTAAAACTTATATGCAAATCTGAAAATTAAGTTTCTTTAATGTGGAAAACCATGACTAGATCCTTCTTCTTAATGATGTGAAAGATCAACCTACATATCATGCTTAACATTCCTACCTTATGTGAACTCATAACAGCAAGGAATAAAGAATCACATCACCATAAGATAGAAAAAATGAGGCACAAATCATCAACATAAGAACACCACATAACATAGGATTTTACGTTGATAAACCCTTGCGAGAAAAAACTCCACCAAGAAGAGAGACCAAGTAGGCATTATCAACAATAAATGTGACTACAATGCAATGGCTTTCATTATTCTCTTTGCCTCTAACATGGAAGCACATGTGTACTTATGAATAACCTCATTGTGCCTCTCATGTCCTTGTTCCTACAAAAAAACTCTACATTCAATTGTTCTTCATTTACATACTTTCTACATCCAAAGTAATGAATTTATAGAATGGAAAGAGCTCCAAAACCACCAATAAAGGTTCCAAAGAAGGCTCTTCATTAGAAAAAACCACAACTCTTGGATTCCCTCCATGGAAGCTAAAAGGACACTAGTTTTGGCTCCAATAATTTCCTTCCAACTCGGGCACCCAATCTTGCAAGATAAACATTACTTGAAATGTTATAAATGATAGAATACCAAGAGACACATATTCCCTCTTCCAAAAACTCACTTAGAAAAGCCCAAAGGTCACTCATTTGTCCTCTTCCAAATTCATTAATTATCTCATTCTAGGAATCCACTTGTGGGAAAAATAATATTAAATAATTTTGTCTGCAACATATCTTTAACATTGTTAGTGGAACCCATAGACCCGAGACTCACGCAGACCCAAACATGGGCTCATATAAGTCCTCGCGAGTATTGTATAGACTCGTGGACATGGCTCAAACTTGACGAAAACCCAATGTTGAGACTTGGTCGGCGCAACAAATTTAAAAAGTTAAAATTAAAAAATTTAACTTTTTTTTTTGTTGTATATTATATCTACAACCCTAAAAGTAAGTTCATTTCATTGTGTTGGAAAAATAGGAGGATAAAGGTGAGTTGTGAGGAAAAATAAGAGTGCATTATAGAGCAATCAGCAAGGAGGAATACTAAGAATTCATCAACGAATTGCATTCAGAAAGCTTAATACTCTCCTTCAGTGCATCAAGAGCTATCTACCAATAATTAGAAAGAGGTTGCATTTCATTTCAAGTTTGTTCTAAGAGGTAAGATTGATTTTTTTTGTTTGATTTTTGTTTGTTTGTTTTCTAAACAGTTTTTTTATTATTTTTTTGTTAAAAATCTTTATTCATTTCCTTTCAAAGAAAGAACAAACCCTACATTTTTTTTGGAAGAAACATATAAACCCTACATTTTGTTTTGCAACAAAACCCTGTATTATTTTCTTGAACAAACCTTAAATTTTTTTAAATTAGTTTAATAAAATTACAAATTACAATATACAAATTTTATTTTTTTGTAATTGTGCCTTATTGCAGCAGCCTTGAGATTTTGAGTTCATATTTTTCACAATGTCTAGTCCTAGAACCCCAACTAGAAAGGACTCAACTTGGAAACATCCTGAAATTTTTGGAGGGAAAAAAAAGAGGGGCCTAATGTAAATATTGCAAAATAATTTTTCATGGAGGCATAAATAGATTGAAATACCATCTTGCCTGCATACACGGACATGATATTGAACTGTGAAATTAGAAACATTTTAAATACAAAAGAAAATGAAGAAGAGGCAAAAGAAGGAGTTGTCGAGCATTGGTGGTGTTAGAGAGTCTTCTTTGAGACCTCCATTTCATCCTAGTGTCAGTGCTTCTACTAATGTTTGTGTAGGTACTTGTGTTAGTGCCAATGGTAGTGGAAGTATTAGCATTGGTCCTAAAGTTCGTAAATGTATGATGGATTCATATTTTCAACCCCACACTATTCCTTGTTCCCAATCATTGTTTGAGAGCATATGGGTTGGAAAACGGAGGTACATGATGCGGCTAGATGTGCAATTGGCCAATTTTGATACTATTGCACCATTCCATTCTTTGCAGCTAGGTAATTATTTTTTGGTGAGGATTAAGGATAGGATGAGGAAGGCATATGTTTGTTGATGAGGAGTAGACTTCCTCATCCTATGCTACAACCACTGTAGGGATTAATGTGGCAGATTGCATTTTTTATGAACCGTACTTTTGGGCTTCTTGTGCAGAGATTGTGAAGGTAATATTTTTATAAATTCTACGTTAAGTTTTAATTTTTACATATTTTTAATTTATTTGCTTATTTTCGTTCACACTTATGTTAAGTTAATTGTTAATGTTTCACAATAATTTTAGTTCATTAAGCCCTTATTAGTTATCCTACAAGTTTTTGATGGGGAGAACCTCGCAATGGGCTACATATATGAGGGCATGGATAGGACAAAGGAGACCATTAGATCCATCTATGGAGGAGACGAGAGTAAGTATCATCCCATATGGGAGATCATTGATAAGAGATGGCACCTCAAGCTTCACAAACCCCTCCATGTAGCCATTTATTTCCTCAGTTTGGTATTCCAATTATGCCCTAATTTCAAGGCAAATGGGGAGGTTCTTAATGGGCTCTACTTAGTTATAGAGTGGATATCACCTGGTAATACCAGAACTATAGTCCACGAGACAGAGGTCTTTTATAATGCACAAGGAGATCTCTTTTCTCATCAAATTTGTAAAGAAAATCAAACAAAATTACAACCAGTAAAAATATATTTTAAGGGCATAATTTTAATTTTATATTATTAAATTTATTAATAAATTTATAAAAAATTGAAACTTAAAGTCTTAAAGTTGGAAATGAGATTCTGATGAGGGCCCAACTCAAGAAACAGAAAAACACAGTGAATTGCAATAAAAGATACAATTGATTATCTTATTATTATCTGCAAAACATGCAATTACAAACATGCAAGTACAATCTAGAGGAACCAATCAGAGGAATCAATCCTCATAGGCTACAATACCACAACTTACATAGTTTTCTAGAAAACCCTTACAATGCAATTTCCCAACCCAGAACTAAACACCCAAAAACTCAACTCCAAAAACTAACTCGCAAGTTTCCACATATGAGTCCTAAATAGCCTTTCTTCCATTTTGGAGCTGAAATTACAATTCATAAATTACCAATTGGTGAATAAATGCCAAAACATGAAATTCAAAATATGAAAATACAGCGAGATTCAAAAATTGAAACTTTCTAAAAAATTGTCTAACTTCCGGCAGCCATAACTTTTGATTTGGGAATCAGATTGACGTGTCATTTAAAGCGTCAAAAATTTCTCTGAGTGAAGAATATGATAAGAATCCGCTCTTTCAATTCTCACGATTTTTGGGGTCGTTCGAAACCATTTAATGCCACAAATCAGACTTGGAAGAATGTTTTTCAAGAAACTAAAACTTTAATAACTTTCAAACCACTATTGATTTTAACTTGATTCTTTCACCAATGCATTTATTTTTCCATTCTCAATATTCCCCTAGAATTTGGGCTCCATCTGTCTTTAAATAAAAACCTGCTATTTTGGGCAGTCCACTAGAAAAAGCAACTTGTCAATTTTGAAAGTTGGAATCACTTATTTATACAAATGGGTACCCAAAAATGCAAAAACATAAAAAGAAAACTAACTAAAAAGAAATATTTTTGGGTGATGCAGGATTGCCCTTACACCACCGGATACTCCTACATCAGATTCATTTTTTTCTTTTTCTCATCTCAAATAAATGGTGGCAAATGTTTGGTCCTAAAACACCAAATCTTTAGAGGGTAGCCATTTGCATTTTGAGCCAACAATGCAGTGCTTTGGGTTGTGAGCACAATTGGAGTATGTTTGAGCACATGCACTCCAAGAGGCACAATAGACTACTTGTGGAGAGGTTGAATGATATAGTATATTTTTATTACAACCTCCTTCTTAGATAGAGATATTTTGGACCATGACTCCACCCCAATCACGCTACAGGAGATCGGTACAGAATCGAAGTGAATCATTGAGGCTACGAATCCTATCATTAGTGACAAGGACCTTGATTGGTTCGACCAAGCAGATAAAGAGGTTGAGGTTGTAGCCATGGTGGAAGAGGAGGATAGAGCATGAGAAGGCACAAGCACAACTAATGTTGGTGAGGTTGTCATGGAGTCACTAGCAGACATTATGGTTGTTGCATCATCCATGACCTACCTTAGATGCTTATTTAGGAGGAATGTAGGCTCCTCTAAGCCATAGACTTGTAGTTATTGTTTTGATATTTTTTTCAAATATTTGAAGTCATTGATTTCATATTCCATGAGTTTTGTATATATTTGACAATATTTATATATCTACGTCTGTTATTTCCTTCGACTACAATTTGTGTTTATACATATGAAAAAATGTACACTTGTCTATGTGATCGAATTAGCTTCTATTTGATGATGTTATTGTATCTGTAAGGTTTATTTAAGAAAGAGTGCATGAAACAAGTTTTAAATTCTTACAAATATTTAAATTTCTTAGGTTTTTCACTTTGTCAAGTTTGCATCATTTGTTTTTGCCAAGTCTCAAGTCATGAGTCGAGTCACCCTTGACGAGGTTGTCTGGAGTCTGAGTCTTGTTTCTATGATACGACCCATAACCCCTTATGAATGTATTACACGCAATAGTGAGAATAAATATTACAAATATAGTTTCCTAATACACCCTAACTACCTTAAGACAATTTCCAAGGATGTTTGAACCATGTCATAGAATTTACAAGGTAGATGGAATCTTAATAATAACATTCTCCCACTTGACATCATACGTTATAAATACACCCATAGAAATTAAAAAAGTAAAATCATCCCTTATCTATTTGTGTACCATTTGAATCCTCCCCATTCTCATGCTCTAACAACACACCTACAAAAGAAGCCATGATAAACACCTTCAAGCAAAAAAATCCTTACATCCTCCAACATGCCACATATGGAAGAAAAGGAACATACTAAGGTGAAACATATCAACTATAACTGAAACCTATAACAATATTTATATGAACATAAGCATCAGATTCAAATGATAACAAAGGCTCTAAGTAACTTCCTTACTCATACCACTTGGAATAACAACCATAACAAGTTTCAACTCATCCAAGTTACCATACCTCAAACTAGGGTATACCAACATATATAAAACTTTATGTCATCGAACATATCAACTCTAAATTGCAATCAAATATTTTTATATCCATTATGTTATCTTAATGTGACATACCAATGCAAAAATGACCATAGACAAGGCCAACTAGCAAAGTCTGCATCAACACTGAAATAATCTTGTGTATATAGGTAGTTGACATTTGATTTATCCCATTATAATAAATAGGTTGTACACACTTACAAATCGCATAACTCATAGATCCTAATCTAAAGAAAAATACAAACTCTTTATCACATCAATAATAAAAAATCCAAGATATCAAAGAGGATAACTAGACATATATCCAAAAAATCCCACTACATGAGTAATGCCAAATCCAAAAATAGATCAAAGCATACCAAGTCTATCTATATTACTTCACATAGAGGATATGGATAATTCCTCTATCGCATGATGTCAAGGAAACATACACTGATCTGGAAATCTTGAAACCAAATATGTTTCAATACCTCTCTCACCACCAGTCTCCATAACTCTTTCAAATTATTCATAGTCAAACATGTTAATAAAAACATCCAAGAAGAAGAGCAATACCAAAGAGAGAACCTCCATTCAAACCATATCCTTGTTCCACCCTAGTTCATGTACTAAGCTATGTAATGTAAGATCTAACATTCAAATTAAATGAACATTGGAAGCAATAGATGTAAACCTCTTATGCCAAAAACCACAAACCATTTCTTGTACCTCTCCAAATAGGTCCATAAAACTAGATCCATAGCTCACAAACAACAAGGAGAGAAACAAAAATCCATAAAACCATGAATCTTCTTCTCAACAAGTCAAAACCACTATATTCACTACTAGTTCACATGATACACACATGATAAGAAAATATACAAAAATAAAGAATGCATCGAGTAATGAGGCAATAGATGCCTCTTAGATCATTCACCTGATGAGTAGACCAAGAGTGGGAGACAATATTGGCATGAGAACACAACTCCAAGAAATCAAAGCTTATAATAAATGACAATCTTCTCTTCAGGCACATAATGGATTCATATTCATAACTAGGTGTAGGCTCCTCATTCTTTCTACTGAAATATTCATCAAAGAGTAACCATCTAGACACATGATTCCAAATAATGTGAGATCCCATATTGTCACCCACGTCTCTCTAGTCTCCATGATAATTCACCAATCAATCCATACTAACTTCAAATCCAACTCTAGAAAATCATGAAGCTCCATGAAAATGATTAATACTCAAATCCAAATAGAACTAACAAGACAATTGTCAAAGTTCCAACAGTAAGATTAGGAACATATCATGACATCATGATCTACAATCTCCTCAAAGGAAGATCATATGCTCCAAAAAACATATCATAAATTAACTCCTCACCAAAAGAATCAAAAGTCCTCCATGGAAAACCAAGATGTCACCATCTCCAAACCATGTGAAGATAACCATCTATCATCAAATGATGAATCAACATCACTACCAAAACTCCCACTAAGCTATGTAACGAATCTCTTTATACATCATGATAACCATTTCCTAATTAAATATCCTTCATGGCCTCAATATAATCAAATAACTCAACACCAACAACTCTCAAAGGGAAGAGTAAAACCACTATCTCCAACCCAAGAAGATACAATATTGTACATCCTTTTGTCAATAGAATCAAAGATGTCAAACTCTCACTACAATATAAAGACATGATCCAAGAGCTCCACATGGCACCAATAACCATTGTGAAAGATCATCCATCTTCTAATCAAAGAATGTCCACTGCAACAACAACTTAGAACCAAAATCTTGAAACAAGGAAGATAGAACACATTTTGTAACTACATAAAGCTTTCATTGAAAGTAATAACCGAGATATACATGCAATCATTTACAATATCACTACCAAAACTCCATTGAAAGTGAATAGAGCTTCACATGAACCATAATCTACTACTAAGATTCAAATGAGCGACTATGTCAAGTACTCCCAAAAAATACTTTTCTCACTGCAATCAACATACCAATGTAATAATAGTAACCAGCATATGGCCTACCAAACTGAATCCTCATCAACCAATTTGCAAAATTAACACATATGCAACATCTCAAAGGAGAAATAGATAGTGAGTGCTCCAATCTCAAATAATTGAAAGATTCATTTGCACATTAGTATCATGCATAACAGAGATAGTCAAGCATATCATGTAGATTTCAAAGACTCAAACACTAGAATCAACACTAGATCAAATTTTCCAAACAAACCCATTAGGAGTAACCATAGATCAATAAGAATATTCCATGAAACTATGCATATTTGTCTTCATCCAAAGCACCTTGAATACATTCTTATCACATATTTACATACCAGAAATTTTAGTTAATATGTAAACCTTGCAAAACAACATCCATAAATTTGAAATCCACTTAAACTCCCAGACATTCACATCATAAGTGTCATCTAAACAATGGAATAAGCACATGTCTAAAAATCCAACAACTAAAAATAAGAGAACACTCCAACCCAATAGGAAAAGAAAATTGTCCAACAACATAGAGCATATGAAACTTATCAGCTTCACAACTAATAAAGAGATTAGTGTCTTATCTTCAAGTTCTTCCATGTAACTGTATATGCTAAATTTGAACCCTATTTGCAAACCCTATAGTTTCAACCATATAACCCTGTATTTACAATGAAATTCAACAACACATCAATAAAGAACCATCAAACATACAAAATCATAAAATGATTCAAATGATACCTTCACACATTAAAATCGGTTTGGATCCTCATTGTTCTCCTATCTCCATTGATCTTGTTTTGATATGGTTGCTCTCAGATTCCTATGTTTGCACAAGAGCTCAATGAAGAATGGATGTGGTTGTGACGATGTAGGCTAAAGTATATTTGGAAAAATGTAAGTATGCTCTGAGATTTTATTATGAAAAATGAGAGGAGGAAGCCTCCTTTATAAAGAACATCCTAAAAATGGAGGGATGGGATTAAGAGTTGAGACAAAATATGGTCGGCTAAGATTAAAGGGTAAGTAAAGGAAATGATAAAATAAAGGAAGTGGTTAAGATGGATAAGGGTCCACTTGTCATTTAGATAAATGGAAGGGGAAAAGGTTAAATTAATTAATTAAATAAATTATGTAATTAATAGAAGAAGGGGCTCATAAATTAAATAAACAAAAGACCCGTTCATGGGTTTCCAAGGGTTCATCCTTTATGTAAAGATCATGGACAAAAGAAGAAAGTTTGGTCAAAGTCAGTGCAGGGATGGGTTAAGATCAACTTTGACAGGGCCTCTAGGGGCAATCGGGGTATTTCTAGGGCAGGATGTGTGGTGTGTGATGAAGGAGGGAAGGTTATTTATAAGGGTGCAAAGATGTTGCAAGATGGAACTAATAATGACGCAAAGGTGCAAGTTGCTTTATTAGCAACAAAATTGGCAATTAATATGAAGGTTTTGAAAGTACATTTGGAAGGAGATTCTCAAGTTGTGGTAAACACAATAATGAAAGGAGTAACCCCAAGTTGTAGATTAAATAAGTATATCACCTTAATCTACTCAAAATTAAATACCTTTCAATATTTTTGTATATCTCATGTAAGGAGAAGTGGAAATGTCATTGCTAACGGGTTATCAAATGTGGCATGCGATTTAGCTAAGGGAGAGGTGAGGTGGTAGGATGGTAATGATGTCACCATTCAATGGAATAGTTAAGGTGGCCTGCAAAGTACAATACCAATGATAAACTAGAAGTGTACAAAATATTTTTATCCTCAGACCATGTGCCTAGGATGGCTCGATTAACACTGGAAATTAATGTCGAATTCATTTGCAACGGTGGTTGGAGTTGGGAGAGCTGCATCAATAGTAAGAATGAGAATGTACACTCATTCATTGCAGTTGATGAGCAATCTTTGGTGTTGGAGAAAGTGGTTTCTTAGCAGAGATTGATAGTTTTATGGTGGATGTTTGAAATGGAAGCCAATTTCACACTCAAAACTACTAAACTTGTGCCTGCCTTTTGGGGTCCGATTCCAGTAAAATGACTGTAAAACATGTTTTTTGTGAAGGTTCCTCTATTCTTGATGGTTGTTCAACTAGTTTTAGGTGAGGAGGTGGTGGTTATTGGGAACAGGTACATAACAGGGGTAGATATCTACTTCTTAATTATGGCGTGGGGGCTTGAACTTGGTTTTTCCTATGCGAAGGTGAGACAAGTGATGATGGTAATAGTGTCGAAAGAATACATGATTAACATGGAGTCTATGTTGGAGTGGGTGGTCCCGAGATGGGTTTTTAATATTTCAGAAGGCATTTCGGATGAGCATGCAGAACTAAGAGGCAGACATATGCGGATTTCCTTCTTGAGACGCCGAGAAGAAGTGAAAGTCATATTTCATGAGGATGCGAGGAGGGGGTAGGAGAGCTTGAAAATGTATGCACAAATCATGAAATTGGAGGATATTATCAGGTAGGCATGTGTGGAAGTAGGGGAGGTGGATGAGGATCGAAGGAGGAGGTCGATAACCAGATGTTTATCTGCGGAAGTGGCCAAGCAAAACTTGTCGCTGGCAATTAGACCAAGGGAAGGAGGTGATAGGGTGGGTGGAGAAACGACCACCTCAGTTCTAGGAGTTGTGAAGAAAGGGAGATAAAGTTGTTATTGCGGGCTAGGGTACTTCTAGGTGCCAATTTTCTCTGTTTAGTTAAATTTTCATTTGAAAAACTTAAACTTTCTGGTGTTTCATTAGGAATTGTTTGAACAAAATTTGCTAGAATTTTGAATGGCAAGATGTAATATGTGAATTTCCATACTCGTAGTGTTGGGGTCTGGGGTTACTGCTTGCGAAGGTTACTGGTTTTTGGATTTCCTGGTTTTTGCTAGGTGGTTTGGATGAGATTTGTGGGTCATTTTTGGGGAAGTGGTTTGATAGCTAAAAATCTTGTTGTACTGTTTAGTTTTAATTAATAAAATATAAACATTACCAATCGATATATATATATATATATTTAATTTGGGAAAAAGAGAATTTAAATAAATAAAATATTTATTTAAATTGGGATAGAAAAAGGCTTAGAAAAGAAATAGTGAGTTAATTAAACAAATAAATATTCATTTAATTAATAGAAAAAGGGGGGATGATTAAATAAATAAAAATATAATTTATTTAATTAGGCTAGGACATTTTAAAGTGTCTACATTTTGCCCCTCTTTGAGACAATGCAGTTTATAATGTTGTTTAAAAGAAGATAGATTAACCTATACATAGATTTTCCCTGATAGAGTGATGGTATGCCCCCTCAAGAGATTGGGTGAAAAAGAGGAAGCAGAGGTCAAACAATCTCTTCACAAGAAAGAGGATAGGCTAAATGAGAAAAAGGCAAAGACAAGGTTAGTTTGGCCAACAATGGACCAAAAATAGGTCACGAGAGATCACATGGACCACTAAGGGGTAACATGGGAAATTAGGGTTACATCACCTATCAATGGGAGCTTGGGGGAAGGATCTCCTCATTTGCATCCATCACTTTCAGAGTGTAAGGCACAAAGCATATAGCAAGATGGCAGAATGATTCCATAGGTTTGAGTAGGTATGGAGGCATGAGTGGTGAGAGGAGTATGAAGAGCCAATAAGTACATCCTCACTTTCCCTTTACTATGCATTTATTGCATCATAAATAGAGGTCAAAACTTAGGTAGCCAAAAATGTTGCAAGATAGGGTTATGTTTAAAACATGTATAGGGTATGTAAAACTGTGTATATGGCATGATAACGTGTATATGGAAAATATTAGCACATATGCAGCTATTAGTGCATTTTCATCATGCATAACTATGTACATGGTTTTATGATGCATTTATGGCTTATGATCATGTATATGTTCAATCCCAACACATATAGGGATTATGTTGCATATGTGCAATGTAAAACTACATATATGGATTCCTAACACTATATAGTAAATGCCAACATGTATATGGTCAAAGTGGAGTCTAGGGGCTAGGAACGCTGCAAATTTGATAAACAACTACAATAGGTAAGATGACCAATCAAATTGATAGAATCAAGTTGTTGCCCCAGTAGGATAAACTAAATAGAAGCTAATAAAGTTGATAAGTTTTTAGATAGCATAAATTTGACAAATCTTGATAGGACTTGAGGAAGCTAATAAAGTTGATGCTAACAGGATTGCATTTGTGATTGTAGGCTAACTAGGCATCTTTAGATTCATGAGAGAGATTCCCAAGCACATGGAGATTATGGTCACAATTGACTAATGATGATCATGTGACCTAAGGAGCACTTGGACTATGGTACACTAAATTCATGCCCGAGATTAGGGAAAATATTGGACTACCTTCTATGTTGGCCAAGTGGTGGTACAATGAGACAAGATCCTTCCACCTTCCTACAGGAGAGATGTTTGTTACACTCGAGGATGTCTACCGGATTCTACATCTTCTAATACATGGAGAGCTAGTTGTCTATGATAGGGATGGCGATGGAGATTCTCTATGCCAAGTATTCAATGATGATTATCTAGAGATTTGAAGAGGGCATGTCAATTGGAACTATATGGTTGACTCAGGCACAATGCTACTAGTGACTATGGGAGGCGTGATCAGCAGATGCATCTGCCCACACAAGATGACACATGGGTTGTTTGTTGGATGGGGATGGGTTATGGAGATGATGCTCACTAAGGGGGTATGGTTTGCATGGGAGCCATGCCTACTCGCTCACTTATATCATGATCTATATTAGTTCATGTATCTAGGAGGTTATGGATTATTTGCAGGGTGACACTATTACATGTGTGGGCCTATGAGAATATTGGAGTGACTAGATGAGTGTGTTATAGGTTTTGCAACATGGAACAACCATATGTTAATATATACGACGTGATCATCTCCTAGCCATGGCTAGGTAAAATGGAGTACTAGATATAAGTGATAGATGATATTGACACTTCCATATGGAGACTGTACTTAGACTGTGAGGAGTGGGAGGAGGAATTTGAGGTGCTACTCTAATGCTATTAGACCCAGTGTTTGATTCAAAGGATGCCATATATCATTGAGAGACATGATCTACCAGACAAGGTTTCAAGGCATTTTCATCGCATTCAGGGGCAGCTAGTGGGATCAACCGAGTTCACAAGGACACAACAAAAGGTACCTTTACAGGACAGACACTATCCTATGAGGTGGTGATGGCAGAGTTTGCTAGTTCCAGTGTAGTGGGAGTTACGAAGAGATGTGGCAGATGTTGGGATGAAACTCAAGTTTGAGGCTTACTTTTGAGCACACCCCTTCCCACAGTTGACAGGTCCAAGTGAGTTATGCCCACAGATAGACAATAATACGGATAGAGAGGAACCTCACAGAAGGAGGAAACAAAGGGGAGGACAAGGAGGATGAGGCTGAAGTGGTGGAGGGGATAGAGATGATGAGGGAGATACAGGTAGAAAAGGACAACCACTTAGGCCACCTAGTAGTAAGGGGGGAAAGGACAGAGGAGCCCAGGGTGATCAGATACAGGGATAGAGATAGGTATGGGTACAGGCACCAGGACAACATGGTCCTTAGGAAGGAGAGGGTGGGGAGGGTCAGGGACCACAAGGTAAGTATCCGGTAGTGTTGCAAGTATAGATATAGATACGCAATGCACATATTTAGGCACAATTCATGTAGATATCGACCTTGAGATAATGAATGGAGACACCAATTAGGGAGATGGATATCCTCATCCAACGATATAGTATGGTAGAGGAGGCCATTAATCACAAAAGAGCCACACAACAAGGGGATATCAGCTTCGAGATGTATTTTGTGTATAGGTCATCCCATGAGATATCATACTGGCGACAGTTACATGAGGTTGTAGTCTCAACTTAGCTGAGGGCAAGGACCTTTGTCATGAGCTCATAGGGTTGGTCACGGAGATAGTAGAGGGTTTATGGGGCCACCTAGGGTACCATCAGGATGAGCAGGTACAATAGGTTGAGAACCACCACCTTTAGGGACAGGAGGTGTAGGACCTTCCAGGGCTTAGAGACCTTTGAGACCAGATGATTATGAGGGTGGAAACTCATCATAGTTCCATTTAGTCCAAATTTTGTATCAGTTTTTGTACAATGATATGCAAACACCTAGGGTGATCTAAGGCTTGTTTTTGACATCATTGTATATGACACATTATTTTTTGTTATATATATGACATGAGATCTATTCCTAGTGATGACTATATGCATGTGTTCTTATGTGATGTTCTTATGGTGTTCTATATGATGTGATGATTCTATACGCTTCCTATGATGTTTATATGATTATGTGATGGAGTATTCATGATATACTATGTGATGCAGTTATGACTCCTATTCTAATTTTATGATGAGATGCATTGGTGCTAGGATTTTACATGATGATTCCATATGATGTATGATTTCTACATGTATGTACTATCATGATGTACTTAAGATGTATGATTATGATTATGTGGATATTTATACTAACCTATGATGCATTACGATGATTATGTGCTAACCTATGTGGATGCAATATGTGTGTTATATGAAATACTTATTTATGCATGACTAACCTATGGTGATGCGGGATGGATGTCAATACATGCCCCTAGTATTTTTGGTCTATCATTATACTCATTCGATTGATACAAGACTAAATCAAACGAAGGAAAAAGGGGAGGGGACAGAAGGAATGGTGGAAGATAGAAGATATGAGAATGATGACATCTTGTGAATTTATCATCATTGAGCTTATTATGGCAAATGATTATGACGATCCAAATATGATTTTGACCTAGACAGTTGGCATACCAATTGCATGGAGATAATACGGAAACTAGGAATTCCCTTTTTCACACTAGACTCATTACCTCATCAATAGTCATAGGCCACCATATCCTCAAATGATCTATAGTGTTACTAGAGAACACTACACAAGCAACAATTAGGTGATCATGCCCCATCCTAGTCACTCTAGTCTTTAGACATCCTTGAGAGGCATAGTAGGCATGTTACCAAAGGATAAAATTAAAGAAAAAAATTAAAGACCTAAAACCAATAGACAATGAAATCCTCATGCTATAAATGTTTCTTGCCACAAATTTTTATGTTTGATCTAATCATATGTTGATAGTATCCTGATAAAGGACAGACAATGCCAAGGAAAATAAGATCATTAGTCACACTAGGATGTTGATCTATTCAAAAGATTGATTTAGTTGAAGCACAAATTCTACTCATGACTTGTCTGAAACTATCTCGCTCCATGAAATAGACGCTTATTGTGGAGAAAAGCAGAAACATTATTGCAAATTGGTGATGCAAGAGAAACTTTATTGTTGATTGCAAGTGAAATAAGGAAGGTATAAAAGAAATGTTCCTCATAACTTGTGATGACAAGGATCCAATATCCACACAAGGTTGAGGATATGCCCTTAGTTAGAGATGGGACTTGATTATTATGGACTAAGTAAGGGTGACAAAGGTTTATTATGGAAGGTGAGGACCTTAGTAGAACAATAACAAGCCATGATGGGGATGAAAAGTTAATTATAAAATGATAGGCTATGAGTGTATGCAAAGTGAAAGGATGGTGTGGAATCCTGAAGGGGGCAGGAGAAAAGTCCCTACACATGACACCAGTTGCCTAGTTTTCACCATGGTACTTGCCCAGGGCACTATTGAAGTGGTTTTCACCATTGGGTTAATTTACTTCTCTTTACTTTTTTTTTTTTTTAAATTGATGTTTTGTTATTTTTAAGGGATTCTCGGAAGGACTAAGTGTATAAATTGTGAAGGTGCATGTTGTTGATAGAATCTTTAAGTGGTTCACCTTCAAGGGTATATATTTGATAGGCTTTAGAGTCGTAGACTGTTGTGACAATGTAGGGGCCAACCCAGTTAGGTTCAAATTTGCCTCCCTTCTCTTGATCTTGTTGATTCTTAGGATTTTCTTTAAGGACTAAGTCACCTACCTCAAATGTGTGAGGTTTCACTTCATGATTGTAGCTTCAACTCATGGAATGTTGGCATGCTCTGAGATGATTGAAAGCATTAAGTTTACGCTCATCCAATAGTTCAAGATCTTGAAGTCAGGAGACTCTATAATCCTCATCACTGATAAGATCACACAAGGAGACCTGCAAGGATGGTAACTTAACCTCAATAGGTAGGATAGTTTTAGTATCATAGACTAGTGAGTATGGTGTGGCACCAGTGGGGGTAAGGACACTTGTATGATAGGCCTATAAGGCAAGATTAACTTGTATGTGCCAAGTCACAGCCAACGTCATTGACTGTCTTCTTGAGAATTGTTAGGATGGTTTTATTAAAAGCCTCGACTTGATTGTTGCCTTAGGGATAGTATGAGTGAAAAAATAGTATTGGATATGGAAATTATCATAGAACTCATGAACATCATTATTTTTGAAAGGATTCCCATTATATGTGATGATGAAAAGGGGAACACCATATACAATATGATTGAAGATGAATGTAGTGATCTATTTGTCGATAACTTGTGTAAGGGTAACTAATTCAATCCACTTCATGAAGTATCCAGTGGTGGCTATTATGAACTTATGGCCATTGGAGGATGGAGGGTGAATCTTACCCATGAGATCAAGTCCCCATTGACAAAAGGGTCAAGGTGTTGTGACCGGTTGTAGTTCTTGTGTTGGCGTATGTATCAAGTCTTTGTGCATCTAACATCATTTTTTGACAAACTGATAGGCATATTTATCCATAGTGGTCCAGTAGTAGCCAGTACTTATCCATTTCTTAGCTAAGGTTGGACAACTAGAGTGAGCGCCACATATACCTTCGCGTACCTCACACAACATGATTTGGACTTCCTCACACTCTAGAAATCTAAGGACAATACCATCAAGACCCCTATAGTAAAGGGTACTAGTAATGATTACATAATGAGAGGTTTGGTAGACAAAAGTATGGCATTGATTGTTGGAAAGGTTAGGTAGAAGAGTTTTGTGTGGAGGTAAGTGAAAATGTCACCGTACTAAGGGGATTTGGGACCAATAACACATATAAGTTCGGACAAAGGCATTTAATATGTGAGGACCAAGAGATTATCCATAAAGAACTCACAATGAGTTGTATTCTATACTATATCAATCAAAGAAGCAATAGTAGTCACCCTATCAGTAGCTCTATTGTTATCTTTGGGAATCTGGTCAAAAGTTATTTAGTTGAAGTATTTCTTGAATTCACCAACCATCTGCTTGTAAGACATCAATTTTGTATCCTTTCTCTGATAGTCATTATTTGTTTGTTAGATAATTAACTACGAATCACAAAAAACATGAAGTTCTTGCATCCTCCATTGAACTGCAATCCATAGGCTTGTAGTGAGTGTCTCATATTCTAATATATTGTTTGTACGAGGAAATCATAAGATATATGATTTTGGAATACAACCTCCATGTGGTGTGACAAAAAGGATTCTTATACCTACTCAATATTGTGTGAATGATTCGTCAAAATAGAGTTGCCATAATCTTGAAGGTGTGACTACTAGGATGGATTCATTTGGAAATTCTAAAATCAATGGGTTATCATCTATCATAGATGCATATGCTAATTGATCTACAATAATTTGTTCTTTGATGGATTTTTTCTCAACATATTCAGTATCAAATTTGTTGAGGATCATTACCCATTTGGCCAATTTGCCTATGAGAACTACTTTGTTGAGCAAATACTTTAGGGCATCAATCTTTGCTAGGAGATTTTTTTATGAGTGAGCATGTAGTGTTGCAATTTATGTGAGGAAAAAAACTATGACAAGACATGCACACTCAATGGGAGTGTAATTTAGCTCATGTATCCCACTAATGTGAAATTAATATAATAGATGGACCATTATTTTCCTTCAAAGTCAGTTGTATTAAAAGTGCCCCTAGTGCTATTGTTGTTGCTAATATGTATAGAAGTAGGGGTTTTCCTTCGATCGGTGGCATGAGAATAGGTGGATTTATGGGATAGTCTTTGAGCTTCTAAAAATCTTGCTGGCACCCATCATCCCATCTGAATTTAATATTCTTGTGTAGAAAATGTGTAAATGGACGACACTTATTTGCATACGCAATGAAACTTCTAATTGATTGAAGCTTCCCTTGTAATTACCTATATCGATTAATATTCTTTGGTGGAGGCATTTCTAAAATAGCTCACTTTAGTTGTCCATATTAATTTCAATACCTCATTGTGACACAATGTATCCTAGGAGATTCCCAGAGGTTACCCTGAAGACACATTTCTTGGGATTTAATCACACTTTATACTTTCCTAGTCAAGTAAAGATTTTGTCTAGAACATCCAAATTGCTTTCTCTAGTGAGTGATTTTCCCAAGAGGTCATCTACATGGTCTTCCATTAAAGTATTCATCATATCATGAAAAATTATATTCATAGCTCTCTGATAGGTAGCACCGACATTCTTTCAGTCGAAAGGCATATCATTCCAACAAAATGTTCCCCAAGGAGATGCGAAAATAGTCTTATGTTGGTCCTTGAGTACGATCTTAATTTGATTGTAGTTGGATAATCCATCCATGAGTGATAGCATTGCATGTCTAGATGTAAGATTGACAATTAATTCTATGTTGGGTACTGGAATATCATCCTTAAGACAAACTTTGTTGATATCTCTGAAGTCTATGCATACTCGAATACAGCCATCTAGTTTTCTCACAAGTACAAGATTTGAAATCCGTTTTGGGTAATCAATAGGTCTGATGAAACCAATGTCCGATAATTTCTCAAGCTCAAATTTGATAGAAAGTTCTATTTGTAGGTGCATTTTTCTTAATTCTTATTTTACTAGTTTTATGTTGGGTTCTACCATTACACGATGCATGACAAGATCAGGATCTAAACTAGGCATCACCAGTGGAACTAGAAGGACCCATTTGTAATGTTGCTTGAGATCTAGGGCTTTGAAATCTCGAGGGTGCATTTCTCAATCCTTTGGTCCTTTGTTTCTTAGGTACTAATTCAGGTTAAATAGGTTCCATGATTCATTTTTTTTGTAATCCAAGAGGACCATTACCATCATATCCCATCTTTTGTAAGAATTTTAAGCCTTTTCTATAGTTCTTAACAAGTATACTGGTGTTACCTTGAGTTGAATGTTCCTCTAGGTCCTTAAATAGCATTTTGAAAAGGTCCTCATCTTCCATTTCACCCCATTTGGTAAAAGGTATGGGATCCCATTTAATAGTAACTACTGTCACAGGTTGTGAAGACTGTGGTATGTCATAAATATTAGGGGAATCCATAAGTTGTGTAAGATACATCGATTACTACAAACTATATTCTCCCATTTCATTATGCTTGACCTTAGCCTTGATCTCAGGTTCCATGGAAGTGCAAACTTTCAATGACTCGGGATTAACATAGGATGAAGACAAACTAGCTTCTCGATTGATAGGTATTATAGCTTCTAGCTTAGGATTAAAGTTATTGCAATACATATATGGATTTAGGTCGGTGGGAATGGTAAATTATCTATTCCATTGTGGGAGAACTTGATGCATTGATTGTAGTTGGAAGGAACTGCTCTCATGGAATGGATCCAAGGACAACCCAAGAGGATGTTATAGGTGAGATCAAGGTCCAAAACTTGGCAGACCATGTCTTGTACTATTGGCCCAACTCTGATTAGTAAGGTGACTATTCCTTTGGATGAGTGTTCTTCATCATCATAGGCTTTGATTATTATCTTTTTCTTGGAATCGATAGTCCCTTCAGATAATCCCAATGCTAGAACAACTTTCAAAATAGAAATGTTTAGATCTGCTCCTCCATCTATCAAGACTCACTATTTTCGATGTTTATGGATAAATGCTTCAATATGGAGAGGTGTGTGGTGAGGTTGTTGGGGGTATGTATTAACTTGCTTGATGAAGGTAATATGATGTGGCGAAGATAAGGGTACCATCATGGCTTGAAAATGATCCAAATTTAGGTTGGTAGGTATGGAGGTTTCTTGCAATGTCTTGTCTAGGATGACCTTGTGTGAAGGGGATGTGCGCAAAAGCTCAATAATGGATATATGGGCTATTGTTTTTCCAAGTTTCTCAACAAGGTCATACCAATTAGATGGTGAATAAGGTTTAGATGTGGTACCTTGCAAGGTGACTTTACCCCAACGAGTTGTTACATTACATTTAGGGGTTTTGTTCTTGAGATTTATGGCAGACATGTGATGGTCCATCTTAGAAATATGGTTAACTATATACTCATAAGAAATATTGGCATAATTGGTATTGGGATTGAAATTGGTCTTAGGAGATTTTCCTTTGTCATGTTTAGGGAAATGATCCTTAAAAATTTCATGTTCTTCATTGGATGAATGACCCTTAACTTTGATCACACCATTCTAAGTGAGTTCTTGAATGAGATTCTTAAGCTTATGACAATTTCTAGTCTTGTGCCCTTTGTTCCTATGATATTCACAAAATTCATTGTCATTCCACCGTGTTGGCTTAACCTTTGGCTTAAAAGGTCAATTTTCTAGTAAAATAATGAGCTTATTAGCAACCAACTTATGCAACGTTGACTCAATTGGTTCTACCAAAGCTATGTATTTCCTTTGTGTCATAGGCCTTGTTTCCCTTTGGGTATTCACTTGGTTTCTTAATGAACTATTTCAAGGCTTTTCCTTTGTATTAGGATCATCTTTGTTTTCCTTAAAAAAATTGATAAGACCTTTCTCAAGAAGGACCTTTTCAATGGATAACCTTTCTCAACAACTTCTTGAAATGTGCTCAAGCATAACTTGAAAAGTCCATATCCAATTTCCCGATTTAGGTTCTTTTTTAACATCTCAACCAATAGTTTTTTGTGGAACATGACAAGAACAACAACTAGCCAAACTTCTCCATCTTTGTAAAAATGAGGAAATTATTATCCATTGTGTTGTTTGGTGGTACAAAAAGTTGCCATTTAATCCTCATGCTCAATATTGTAAAAGAAGTGTTCAATGGATTTCTTAGATAAGTCACCCCAAAAACGAATCCCAGGTGGTAATCATGAAAACCATTTCATAGCTTGTCCCCCTAGACTGCGAGTGAAGAGACACATTAAGTAAGAATCTTGATGAGAAACCTCTATACAAGTGCTGAAAAATTCTCTAATATGTTCCTTGGGATAACCCTTTCCCTTGTACTTGTAAAACTTAGGCACATCAAAATAAGGGGGAAAGGATGGCATGGGTATAGTCTTTCCAAAAGGATAACAACAAGTGTCCTCAAGTGTGTAATTCATGACAGGTGTATAGATGCTAGCCATTTGTTGTTGCAATTTCTTCACTTATTTTTGCATATCATCCATAGGATGTGTTGCATTTCTTCGGTTTATCCCTATGTCTAAGCCACCAGGTGGAGGAGGAGGGGAAATGAAATAATTGTGATGACCATCGGAATGAGGAATATAACCAGGATATCGAGTGCCAAGTGGAGGAAAGTAACTATATGAGTCATAATTGTGGTATTGAGGATAAGGCCTTGAGTGAGTGTGAGTATCATGACCATGAGTATGATTGACATTGAAAGCATGACCTTGATAGTGATCTTCAAATATAACACAGGGTTGTCTAGTATAACCATGATCACGATTATGGCCTTAGTGGGTATCTTCACGTTGGCCTTGATTATGATCTCGATGGTTCTCATCAAAGGTAGTACGAGGTTTTCTAATGGAAGCACAACCACAATTATGACCTTGATTGGTATCTTGATGTTGATCTTGATATTGGTCATTAGTATGTGTATTGGTGGTTCTTCGGCCATGAATGCCATTGGTATGAGATTGCTCACAGGTTTTCAAGTATGTGTTTGGATAGGAATATTTGGTTTTTGCAAAAAGAATAAAGGTGACTCAGACACAAGGACATCTCTATGCCTATTTTTTCTAGTGCCAAAACCATCTCAATTGTCCTCCACAAGTTTAGATACATAGAAATCGAGAGGTAACTTAACACCCTCTTGGGCAAGCAACATGGAATAATGTTGTGGGTTCTTGCGTAAAATTGTCTCAAGAAACTTGAACTGAACTTTGAGTCAGACAAATAATCTTTAAGTTCTGTTGAGGTCAATGACTCATCATCTATGTCTTTCCCACAACTGTGATTTTCAAATGTCTTGGTATTGTAAACCTTTTCTTCATCAAAAGTGTATCCATGTCTTGAGACCTATTTCTCTTCTTAAGTCTTTGTGCTATGGTTTCAACCATATAAGGGAGAAGGTTTGACTTGGTTGAATGGAAGGATGACTAAGGATGACGATGGAAAGATTTGAAAATGACCAAAAGTTGGGAGTTTGCCTTGCAAAGGTCTTAAATGAGGTTCCAAATGATGATAGGATTAGGACTATGATAGATAGCCACAAATCAATAACTCAAGCAATATAAGACTTCCTAGGAGATGAAAAATTCCAAGGTAAGGTATCCTAACTCATGGGACTATAATGGTATCCTAGATGATAGATCTAAGAGGGAAACCACCTAGTGATGACAAAGTTTTGATTGGAAGATAGTGAGGAAAACAAGACAACTTTTTGACTTTGGCAATGTTTATGTTTTTGGATGAATGAAGGTCTAAAGGGACTAATAATGGAAAGACAACAATGGTAAATTGATGGTTGACTAACTGGGAATCTTAAGGAATCAACCAGGAAGCTCTTTAAATCTTTGTAACCAAATACGCAAAAAAATACCAAGTATGTGATAATATATGCCAAGAATGCATTATAAAGATCCAAATATGTGATAATAATGTCTAAATACATAATTTTGCATAACCACAAACACAATAGTATGTCTCGGATACGTGATATAAAGTGCCATAGATGTAGCAATAATATCCAACTACGTGTTTTTGGTTAGACTGTGTTTTGCCTAGTGGTTGTCCAAATCTAAATTTTGCTTTTGGGTATCAATGTGCCCAAATCTAATTATTTGATGATTATTGTGGCAAGAAAAAACTACAAACAAGAAGACACAATGGTTTTTGTGTGATTAATGATAATAAGGGTATGGCCTATGCTCCTCAAATCCCAAATTTCCATTGGTCTTATCACAAAAGAATACACGCCAAACACTTCCTATGCATAAGGTTAATGTCCAATGGCAGCAAACTTAGGCCCACACTTGGAATCTCCTTCGATTGAAAAGTGCAACACCTAAAAGGGTGCTTTGAAATATTGTTTTTGTGAGAGAGGATAGGTACGAGCCTCCAAGACTAGAAGGATGACCTAATCAACCTTTCCTTGAGAGCTACGTATAGCTTATGCAAAGTCGGGGATTTCTGTCTCATCTCAAGGGAGCCATATGGTCAGTAACTTCAAGGTGTGATGCTACAACTTTGCATTGAGAGTGATACCAACAACTCAATCAATAGGGTGGTCCTCTAAATATAAAGTTTCTAGTCGTTGTTTGAGGGACTTGTGTGCCTACACTCACTAGTAACCCACTTTAGGCTTTAGTCAACCATGTGTGGCTCTTAGTCCACCCACAAATTAACACTAATAGTATACACCCCCAAATAAGGCTACAATTTTACCTTTACATTTTACATAGCGGCTCAAAGGAAAAACCACTTTGGGTTATTCCCCTTGGAGTGATAACTTCTCCAAAGGCAGGTCCTCTTAAAAGAAAAAGTAAATGCTTAGTGATTTCTCTTATACCCAATATCTATGAAGGTGAGGGGAGAGGATACATTAAAAAACACCTTAGGGTTCTACAACACAAAGCGTGCAAGCACACAAGACACTTTGAACAAGGGTTATTTTAATGCACAAAATTGAAATGTGAGCTATTCTATGAAATCACAAACACACACCTAGCTACCCCTACAAACAAAATGAATGAGTAGTTTCAAAAAATAACCCCTACCTACAGCACAAATATTAGAGCAAGATAATAACAAGTAATGAAAGGGGGCCTTCTACAAATCAATAAAAACTCCAAAAAAATAGGATACTTGCAAAACCACAGACGCAGCAACACAATCCAAAAACGTGCTAGGAGTTAGCACAGTATGCGCCAATAACTATCATATACATGGAAAAAATAGAAAATGCATGAATCAGAAAACCATAATTGAACCAAATATGCATCAATATGCACCATAGACGTGCCTAAATCTGCCACAGAAACTATAGAATACACCAAAAATGCAATTAAACAAAATTACAAAAAAAACAAAAATGTGACAATATTTGTCATATACACACTAAGAACGACCACAAACATGGCAAAAATGACCGAAAACGTGAAAAGAATAAAAATCTAACAATAGATACAAAAATGCAACAGAAATTGCTAGAAACGTAGAATCGGTCGAAAATCGACGTAAAATTTGGCCTGCTAATCTAAAAACACTAAAAACTTAATGAAAAATGTTAGAAACAAGAGACGAGTGTCCCACCAGGAGTGCCAAAATGTATATGTTGAATTTGAACCCTATTTGTTAACCCTATAGTACCAACCACAAAACCCTAGATCTACAATGAAATTCAACACATCAATGAAGAACAATCAAACACGCAAAATCATAAAATGATTCAAATGATACCTCCCCACATTCAAATGGGTTTGGATCTTCATTGTTCTCCTATCTCCATTGATCTTGTTTTTATATGGTTACTCTCAAATTCTTAGCTTGCACAAGAGCTCAATGAAGAATGGATATGGTTGTGATGAAGTAGACTTGATTGTGACGATGTAGGCTAAAGTTAATTTGGCAGAATGTAAGTATTCTCTAAGATTAAATTATGAAAGATCGGAGGAGGAAGCCTCTTTTATAGAAAACATCCTAAAAACGAAGTAATGGATTAAGAGGTGAGACAAAAGATGGTCGGCTAAGATTGAAGGGTAGGTAAACGAAGTGGTTAAGATGGATAAGTATCCACTTGTCATTTAGATAAATGGAAGGGGAAAAGGTTAAATAAATTAATTAAAAAGATTAAAGAATTTATTCAATTAATAGAAGGGCCACATAAATTAAATAAATAAATAAATTTAATTTGGGAAAAAGGGAATTTAAATAAGTAAAATATTTTTTAAATTGGGATTAAAAAAGGTCTAAAAAGGATTAGTGAATTCATTTAATTAATATAAGAAAAGTGGGTAATTAAATAAATAAAAATGTCTACTTAATTAGGCTAGGACAATTTTAGGTGTCTATAGTAACTAGGGGCTAAAACCATGAGCCCAACATAAGCATTCCAAATCTAGTCTAAGTAGTTAGCATTTCTCCATGTAACTAGGATGTCAAAGTACCCATCCAACATGAACAACTTATCATTGCACATGACCACAAGGTAAAGGAACAAAACCACCAAACAAGAGGATCCACATGTTATCAACAAAAGCTCCAGATCACCAAACCATAATCAACTCCATGAAGATCCATAATCATGACTTTCCAATGCCCAACATAGATCACATTGTCAATATACATTACTTCCAATCTCACAAATCTGCAAAACAAAGCTAACTCATAGAGCATTCAAATCAGCCCCATAAGCCTTTTAACAACCTTCAATTCCTTCTAATGGATTCCCACAAGCTTGCTAAGATAAAAAACCAGAAATAGAAGAATACCTAGAACCGGTTAAATATTTACCTCTAATACAAGAAGTTGTGAAATAAACAAGTTCAACACCAAAGATTATGAAAATCAATCTTTGTCCAATAAACTAAACAAAGAATGATATACAAGGCTTGGACAACTACAAAATGAAAATCTCAAACTTATATGCAAAATTGAAAATTTAGTTGTCTTGATGTGAGAAACCATGCTTAGATCCTTCTTCTTAATAATAATGTAAAAAATCAACCTACATATCATTCTTAAAAGTTCCATCTTATGTTTATAATAGAAAAGAATAACGAGTAACATCACCATAAGATAGCAGTAATGAGGCATAAAACAACAGCATAAGAACACCACATAACATAGGATTTATATGTGGAAACCCGTGTGGGAAAAATCTCCACCAAGAAGAGAGGCTAAGTATGCATTATCAACAATAAATGTGATTACAATACATTCACTTCCATTCTACTCTTTCCCTCAAACATGGCAGCACCTATGTACTTGTGAACAACCTCCTTATGCCTCCCACCTATCCTTGTTTTTGCAAAGAAACTCTACATTTAATTGTTCTTTATTTTCATACTTTCTACATCCAAAGAGTTGAATTTATAAAATGGAAAGAGCTAAAAAAATCACCAATAAAGGTGTACAAAGAAGGCTCTTCGTTCCAGATTACCACAACCTTTATTTTACCTCCACGGAAGTCAAAAGGACACTGGTTTTGGCTCCAATAATTTCCCTCCAACTTGGGCACCCAATTTTGCAAGATAAACATTACATTAAACATAATAAATGATGGAATATCAAGAGATACCTATTGCATTTTCCAAGCACCCACTCAAAGAATCCCAAAGGTCACTCATTTGTCCTCTTACCATAATTATCTTATTCTAGGCATCCACATGTGAGGAAAATAATATTGAATAATTGTGTCCTTAACCCACCTTTATCATTGCTAGTGAAACCCATAAGTCCTTATAAATGTATTACAAACAATAGTGAGAATAAACATTACAAATATATTTTTCCAATACACCCTAAGTGCCATAGGACAATTTCCAAGAACGTTGGAACCATGACATTTACAAGTTTCAAGAAAAATGTTTCCTTTGATCTTATCAAATTTTATAGAGCAATTTAATGATCAAAAATTAAAATAAATACATGCCATAAAAATAAACTTTAATTAATTAGACTAGCCTACAACACCTCATATACACTACCTAAAATTGTGTTATAAAGTCCAACAACAATAATAACTAGTCTCAAATAGAAACATTCAAATGTTAAAAAGGCTTTAGGTGTTGTTTGGAAAGCTCTCCATGTCTTTGTTGTACATCATGAGAATTCCTTAAAATTGTTTAATAACAAAAGGTTTTCCATTTCTTTTTACCTTCAAAACGTCACTCTTTTATTCTCAATGTATTATAAAAGAAACAATGCCCATAAATCATACTTAAATAATAATACCCCTCAATAATGATGATCAATGGTCCTAATAAAATCTATTTTATTTTTAATACAACATTTGACAATCCCTCCAATCATATAGAATTATTTTATTTTATATTTTTCAACTAATGAAGGCAAGATTAATTATGAATCATTGCTCCAAACTCAATTTAATCATTGCATTAATATTTGGATAGCCAATTTATTAATGTCTCTAACAACAATTAAATTAATATTTGCATAGTCAATTTATTAATGTCTCTAACAACAGTTAAATTAATATTAACCATTTTATATACATCGACATTTATAAATAATAATTTTAATAATTATATTTTACTATTGGGTTAGCCATCTCAAATATTACTTTCTAAATTTCGGAGACCGAGATATGATTCCTTTGGATATATAGTTTATACTCAAATATACATGGTTGGGCCAATATGAAAACATTAGGTAATTCACTTCATATTTTATTCATGGTTTCTCGTCTCATTTCATCAATAATCATGATTGGAACTATAGTATTTTCTTGCATATGACAACTAGAATGAAGAGCATGGATGCCTTTGGTAGGAAATCGTTGAAAACTAGTGAATAGTTCATATCTATCAATTTAATTTTGGTGAATACATTGCAACTGAGGGCACCAAATCACTTGAATTTTACAAATTATAGATCAAATACATTTTAATTCACCATTAATTTATTTGACGAGGCACATATAATTAAGAGCACATATAATTAATTCTTTCACCATAGTAAATTGAGTGTTCCTAATGGTGTAATTAACATTTTTGCATGGAATTTTAAATACATGTACTAATTTATCCACATATTTGCAAATACAATTAAGAGTTCACTACATATGATTACCCATTTCACCCGTAACATTAAAAATTAACTACATGTGAGAACCCATTTAACCAATACTAATATAACTATATGCTAATTCTACATCCATAATCACCTTGAAAATTACAATGTATGTGTTTTGTCAAGGTTCGAATCACCAAAAATTTATATGTATCATTTTACAATAGCATAAGACTCACTATACCATTTAAAAATCCCATGAAATTTGTCAAATATGGATTCATATAAATGCAATTAACACTCTAAATCATTTTCACACACTGTTCAGTTATGAGCTATCGATTCCTATCATAGGAAAGTTACAATTGCATGCATTGTTAAATTAGTGAGTCAATGAAAACCTAAATGTAAGTGATCATTTTTATAGTGATATAATATTAATAGCCTCTTTTCTATTCCTACTTCATTCTTACAAAAGATATTGAGTAGGGACACATCTAGGGCCCAAGGAATTAAGGGGCAAAGGAGCTTCTAGGGTTTCAACTCCTCCATGTCCAATCGCAATTAGAGCATCACGTATTGTAAATCGCAAGGAGGTTAAAATTGTAAATAATTTATGTAACTAATTGTCTTCATGACTACACTTTTTTTCAATCTTCAAGAAAAATCTTAAAGTTTCTTCTTGCCACATGTGCATGTGCTAGTATTAGATAATTGATGATAAATGCTCACATACTAATACATTACAAGATTTGTAGCTGTGTAATGATCATTTATTTATTGCATGTGGATTTTTACAATTTAGGGATGGATTATGGATATCATATTTGTGGTGTATGCTCGCATTCCTCCTTGGTTTCAATGCTTTGTCTTTTTGGTGTTTCTGCAACTATGACCCAATGAACTTGGCATCATGCCACGAAAGTGTTCCACCATGCACCTAACTTGAAAATGTTATTCACCAATAGATTAGGAGGAGAAAGTAGTGATCCTTAAATTGTTGTAATCGTAGAGTCATGTTGTGCATACCGACATCTTATTGTTATGTAGTGATGCATTTATTAACTTATATAAAAGTTATAGCACTAAGTTTGTCCTTGGTCTAGTGATAACTTTGAGGTAGTGATAACTTTGAGGTCAAACATACACCGAGTACTATTACAACAGTTTATCGATTTGTCTATTTTCAGTTGTATTTAATCCTATTCAAAATACCTCTAGGAACCCCACGAATACCCACCTTAACAAATTGGTCCAAATTGCCCTATTGATTATAAAGTTAAAGGCATTGCCTTGAATTTGACACCCTTAATGCTCAAGAAGAGGCTTACCCTTGGGGCTTTGGGAACCAAGTTTGACACCATCGATGCTCAGGAAAAGGCTTACCCTTAGGGCTTTGGGAACCAAGTTTGACACCATCGATGCTCAGGAAAAGGCTTACCCTTAGGGCTTTCAGAACCAACAACTCTGGCACCAACACCTCTTATTCCTCTACTCCGCTCTTCCGATCAAAACAAAGCTGACTGGACCAGTTGATGTAAGAATGCAATAAGTTTTCGTTAACATCTGATAGCGTAAATAGCAAAATTGCTGACCTTCTCGCTTTCACTATTTGTTCCTTTAAGAGGAACTGATTTATACTTCCAATCTAGAGCGTTGGCACTGTTACAACTATTTTATAATATTTTCTGCGAATCAAAAAAAAATGATCAGTAAACTCGTTGACAATAATCTTCCATTTTGATTTCACTAAAAGCTGGCAAAGGGCCTGTGGCCAGAAAGGTGCCCTTAATCTTAGACTGGGCAACAAGTTACTTCTCTACTGTAACAAAAATGTTTATACTGTTATCATAGGAATTTCCTTATGTAGCTCCTGAGGCTTCAATTATTTTCCAAAACACAAAAGTTTATACCACGGCAATCCAAAGTGAAGTTCAAGTAAAGGGAGCTGAATCACAAATTAAATGATAAAAACCTCTGAAATAATAAGCAGACAGTTCCACCATGAATTATCTTCTAAATATTTTACAAAAATGAAACAATTTACTCACATTAAAAACTAAAATATAACTCAGAAAACCACACTTCCAAACACCTTCAGCACATACAGCTATATTCGAGGAAGGAGAATAGCCCTACATAAGCAAAAATCATAATCAATTCAAGATTTCTTGAAACATTATTTAAGCCCTAATTGTTTAAGAGCACAAAACTACCATCCACCATTATACCTTTGCTTTCAGGCCATGGTATTTATGTTCTGGGAAAATAAAATTGCTAGTGTCAAAGCAAACTTTGTTAAGAGGGGAAACTGCCATTTTTTGGAATGAAAACCAGCAGATAATGAAAAGAATAGGGTGTTTATTAGGGCATTTCAGTTGAAAGAGGTGTTATCGGGTAACATTCTTTAACTATACCCCATTCAAGGGGGTTTGGAGCCTTTTAAGGATTTTTAGCATCTCTTTTTATAAGCCAAGAGGTATTCCAAAAAGCTGCAGACAAAGGGGTAATCCTATTCTCTGGGTGTTCGGGCAAGAGATGGTGTTGGCAACCTTGTTAATACATACATAATCATGTCATTACAAACCAACTATTATTTTTATCCTCGACTATACCCTACTTTCGTGCTTTAAGGAATGGGCTTCAATTCAGAAACATAAATTTAAAACTTAGCAAGAGATAAACTGTTTTATTAAGTCCTGGAATGTTGGTAGAATTGATTATAATAGATTACTATAAGTGACAATAAGAGCAAGGGAAAATAATGGAATCAATTTTGGCTGCCAAGATTTGAAGTGAAATTAAGAAATACTGAATAATAGAAAGAAGAAAATGCAGGCTACATTCTGCTCGGAAAAGGAAACAAACACATCAGAACGTTTTTGTTTCTGGATTACAAGACTGGTGAAAACTGAAGCATGATCAACACTTTATTGTTAAGCTAATCATCCAGGTAGAACAATTGTCATAGATGCAAGTACAATGAAATCAACACTTTATTTTTAACATAATAACCCAGGTAGAACAATAGTTTTAGATTCAAGTACACTGAAATTTATGCATCGCTTAAAAATTGAGATATTAATAGGTAACAAAGCTGTCAATTTTTAAACCCTCAGTCAAAGACAACATGAATGGAATAATGAATTTGTGGTGTAATTCGAACACTCCATAGAATACAAATGCACTAATATATAAACCACTATATGAAGCCTGTTATCATACTCAAACGGACTGTTTTCAATTTACAATGTGTTTACATAGAAATGCCTCAGTTTTTTTCAAGGCAACCAAAGTAGTGCTCCAAGCTATCAGATCCAAACACATTAGATGCAATGTATCCCACACCAAAAGTTGAAATATGAAGTTGGTAGCGGATAAATCTCTGGAACAAGTAAACAAACAAAAGCAGACATAAGAGGTGCATACCACATAGTCAAAGATCTTAAGTTTCAAACAGATAGAAAGAGATAACATTAAAACATACAGCTAATTGAGATATTATCTCAGAATTAGTGTCAATATGCCAGTCTGGTTCCAGCTGCCGTACAAAGGATGATCTCCCTGCCTCTGTGCTGCAAAAAAGAACCTGTACCAAATTCACAAATTGGATTGTAAGATGTATAAATAAGAAATATACAATATGCTATAATAAAAGTGAGTTTTGCATTCCTGCTGTCACATAAAATATTTACATCAAACATAATCAAGGTGGCTCTGATTTGCTAAACCAAAAAGAAGATTATAAAGATCAATGGCACGATACCCATTCGAAGTGCCTTTTGTGAGCCCCATTAAAATGATTCTTTTCATAGAGAAATATATATACAAAGTGATTTGAAGACTGTATGTATCGAGTTAGATGAGTTTCATACAAGGACAGCAAGAAAAAAGTATTATTTTTATATGCCAGTGGTTCAACATTGGTTTGTGGATCAACTGAACAACCATTGAACAGGTGTACAGAAAACACAAACAGAAGCAAAATAAGGAAGAAACAATGGAACAACAATGGAAACCAAATGAAACCACTGTCTATCAGAAGTGTTCTGATGTATTGACTACCTCCGTGACATATGACATCAACTAATCACTGCAAAATACACATATAAGAAACAAGATAGGTGAAGGATTGACAGTGGGTCTTTGCCAGAAAAGATCTTGCACTTGATAGAGGTAGGTAGGGATGTACCAATGGACAACAAAATAAGTGGGACACCAAAAGCCACCCAACACAAAACAGCATACATGTTTAAGGCTGGGGTCCCATGAAGGGGAGGGGGGCTTCCTTAAAAATAGAGCTAGGGCTGCTGAGAATTTTTAGAAAAAATTTAAACATGGCGGTCCCATGAATTTTGTTGTGCAAACCAGCTTAAAATTTGAACTACTAAATTTAAGGAAGTTTGAGCACAAAAAAGATAAAATTAATTAAATAAATGTCATTTTCCCTCTTTATTTGATTTTGGTGGGAAATGGAATGTGCAGATTATTGACAAGTGGCAAACCAAGTTCCTAAGCCGGTGGGGCAATTTCTAGCCCCACCCTTTTTACCTGCTTCCTAAAAAGTAGGGGCTCCTTTTTTTTAGGAAAAGATTCCAAATAGTCCTGTAGAGGAAAAAAATTTGCTCATGGGACCATTTCTTCCTTAAAAATAGAGCCTAAGCCCCTCCCATGGGACCCCAGCCTAAGCTAATGTGCAGCAAACTACCATGGCATAGGATGCACACAAGATAAGCTCACACACAGGAAGCTAAACATTTTTCTTTTGGGTGTCACCGTTGGTGCTTTAATGTCCACGTTGGTGATATTACAATTGGTGCATCCAACGAATGTGAAATTATTGTAATTTGTAGCTATGCCCATTATTTTATGTCATGTAAATGTTGCTTTAAAACCATAATGCATTCATCATGTCATATTTAAGTCACACTTAGGTTCATTCGTCTTGCCAACTACCAAACAATTTTCAGCTTTATGAGATTATTTTGACATCGATCAATAAAGGGACACTTAAAGAGTAGGGCAATCTATATGCTTACCAAGCAGCCTTGTAATCATACCTTATATCTAATTGTTCATTAACTTTTTTCTTGCACTTTTTTACTAGCCCTAATCCGATGTTCATCAATGAGTCCCTAAGAATAACCAACAAAGTATGTATTGAGAGACAAAGGGCCATGACCGCATGAATTACATTTCAATGACATGGAGGTGATATTCTGCCTTACTATTGTGGCATACACAGTGCGGACTGACTTACTATCCTTGTTTACTTTCCCGTTGCACATTATCTCAATGTGCATGGATCAATTCCTTATTAAAATTTAACAGATTCCATCTCTGCATAAAACTTAAGTGAGATTTAGTTCAAAAGTTATATTGTCATTGCAAATAAGGCATGTACACTTTGCAATGATCGAGTATTTACATGAGTTTGGCATTTGAAGGGACTTCCTTAATTTCTACCCTGACCCTAGGCATTGCTCTGTCCTCAGAATAAAGTGTATTGGAGTTGGTACTGATGGCTAAACTTGACATGATACAAGAATGATTCCATGCTTATGCCATGACAAATTTCAATGTTAACAGAGTCATATATTTGAATGAAAAAAGAAGGAAGACGACTTTGGCCAAGAATAATTTTTAAAAAGCAGCATTGGCCTCGGACTATGGCAAAGAAATTCTAACGAAATAACATTATAAATGAATGTATACAAGATGATTTGATTCAAAAGCTTCTTGATTAGATTACATCACTAGAAAAAGAGACAGATTGGTATTCTTATAATGGAGAAGTTAAATAAGAAATTAAAATCACGAGGCAAAACATTTATTACATCAAAAGGTCAATTAAAAGCATGCAAACTCGTTGAAAACAATGAAAAATCATAAGAGAAGATGAAAACTAATGATTCCACATTTTCTTTGAAATAGTCCAACACCTCCTTGCACAACTTGAAGTCCACAGCCAAGTCATTCAAAATGCAAGCACCTAGATCAAAGAATAAAAGTGTAGGAAGCTGGAAATATATTTTGACAAAGATATAACAAAAGGCAAGTGGCAGTGCAGATATTCTTGTGATTGAAAATGACAAAAATCAAGGGCTTGGTATGCCCAACCAGAAGAAAACATCCTCTACTTCAGCCTTCATTCAGCTTCTTGTATTGCTGTCAACATCTGCCTCAGTTCATTCCTATAGTTTGACAAGGATGTGACAAAAGGTGAGAGGGGGTGCAGACATTCTTGTAATTGAAAGCAACTTGACACAAAGTAAGGGCTTATTATGATCAACTGAATGGAATCCTTTTAGCAGAAGATTGCCTTCTACTTCAGCCTTAATTCAGCTTCCTGTATTGCCATCAACATCTGCCTCAGTTCCTAAACCTCTGCATCTGCTAAGCCACTTGACTCAGCTCCACCATCGGTACCCTAGACTTCCACTGATCAAAGAGGAAGAACAAATGTACAGCATCATTTTGGTCACCATTTAATATATCCTAAGAATAAAAATGAGTTAGTCAAAGCATGTCATAATTTTCTCAATTAGATGATGTACCTTAATATGACTTAATTAGATTTTGAATTAAAAGAGAAGTCAACACCTTGATCATTTGGGTTAACCGTCACAGCTACCCCATTCTTCCTCATGAGTACTAGGTGTATTGAGTTCTTTTTAACCTTCATTGTGTGTCTATTGTCAGATCACACCTGGAGAACATGTGCATACTTTACATACGTAGTAATGAACAACATTTCATTCTGCATTTTGTTGAGTCCTCTTACAGTTTAATGATATGTATATGTATATGTATACGTATATAGTGCACATATACACATACATATATACGTGTGTATATATATATACATACATATATGTATTTATATGCATATACATATGTATATATATGTATGTATATGTATACACATACATGTATATGTATGTATGTATGTATGTATGTATATATGTGTATATGTATATTAAAAGGATTCAATAATACACATAAGAAGGGCCTTAATGCTTACAATGATAATACTGATTCACAGATTTTTTTAGGTCAAAAAGACACAAAATAGAACTTCTAAATGCATCGTAGACAAAACTGTAAAGCATCCATGAATCCAAACCATGGTAGCATTACACACCAAAAGCTCATGATAAGTCCCAAGTAAAACTAGCCACATTTGCCATTCTATTTCCAGAGTTTTCTGAAAAAAAGGTTCTGAAGTTATTTTAATCGACAAGTACTCTTTTTTGCTCATTTTTATATTTTTTAGGGGCCGTTAAATAAAAGCACAAGATTGGAAATTTTCAGTTTAGGGCTAAGGCTTGGATATTCTAAATTTTTCTTTTTAAGTGATTTTTGAGTTAAAATTATAAACACTAATAATTGTTTTTCTTCAAATTTATAATTTGATCAAGGTTTAGGTAAAATATTTAAAAACATTGGGTCAACCTGAAATAGTAGTTGCACTCCATGACCGTAAGTTCTACTTTTTTTTAGGACCAGCCCTTTATATTTTGCACAAACCCTCTTAGGTAACCACAAAAGACCAAAAGTAAAGTAGTTTATTTAATATCATACTTTCTTTTAAAAACTGGATTTTTTAACAAATTATGTTTATTTCTAATCTTTGCACACTGTATTTGACATGAAATAACAAAACTTTTTTTATGAATCTAATATCCATTTTATAGTTTCCCGAGTTCTCACTAAGTTTTCTCCATTTTAAACTTTAGTAATTGACTTCCGTTTACACTTTTGGCCACACCGGATCAATTCCAAGTACATGGAATGATACTATAATCCAGATTCCAAACTACAAATTGAACATAGAAGCAGACAAAGGACAGACATCTGAGATGATGCAAACAAATGACAGAGATCCAATGTTATAACAGTAACCACAGAAATAAACCAACCTTTTACATAAGCGCGTCCCTCATAAAAGGTGCAAGAAAATTACAATACCTTGTTTCTATTCAAGCCACCAATTGTGAACACTCCAACTGCATCCAACGCAGAAATTACTTTTTCCTGTAATCATCACAATTTTAAATGAAAAGAACACGAGTCACCATAAAAAATAACACCTCATAAATCCAATGCATAGAAAACAGGAATATTTGGGTCACCCATCATGCACAGAGCCTTGAAGCGTCAAAGTCTAAAAATGTGACAAAGAATAAAACAGAATCCCAGTTATTTGCAAAGATATTAAAACTTACATCATATACTGCAAAGAATACCATAAAATATTCACAAATAGAATCTCTTCCCCAGCTTAAAGCTGTAAAAATCAGATTAATATTTAATGCTAGATGAGAGCAAATATCTTTCTCATCAATTTCTTGGCAAACTAAAAGATAAAGATATTTTAAATTTATTGCAAGAAAATTGGGAAAATATTGGGGTAGGGTAGAGTCAGGCTAAGGGAAAAATCAGGAAAATTGCTGCAAAAAAACTTACCCCTAGGTTTATATGCAGACAAGGAGCATACACATGAATATATGCAGACACTGAGCATACAAATGAATATATGCAGACACAGAGAATACACGCAAATACACTTATTGTTAGATCCCTTCTCATTGACTAGAATGCATCCATTGATTTATTTATACCCTGCAAGCTAGCTGGATTAAGTAAGAAAGAAAGAAGTGTTTGGATCTGCAAAAGGCCAGTGTATTGAAGGGTTTGTTAGGAACTAGGAACGTGAGCCGGGAAGGGGGCCTAACCCCACCTTGCCAATTATAATCCACTTAGAGCCAAAAAGAGGGCCTAACCCCCCCTTTCTGCTCCCATCTGCTCCCATGAGCCGGGAAGGGAGCCTATCCCCACCTTACCGCTCATAAGCCACTTAGAGCCAGAAAGAGGGCCTAACACCACCCTTCTGCTCCTATGAGCCGGGAAGGAGCCCATTCCCACCTTGCCGCTCATGAGCCTCTTAGAGCCACAAGGAGGGCCTAACCACACCCTTTTGCTCCCATGGGCCAGGAAGGAAGCCTATCCCCACCTTGCCGCTTATAAGCCATTTAGAGCCAAGAAGAGGGCCTAACCCCACTTTTCTACTCCCATGAAGCTCCTCAATTTGTTAACATTTGTTTGCTCATTCTAATTTACCCCAAAATTTTCCCTAGTATTCAATCACAATAGGGTTTGGAGGAGGAAGTAGGTCCGCCCCAAGCCATCCCTCAACTAAGCCCAAGAGCAGACATTCACCCTCTTGGCCCCAATGGTAGGCACATCAGACATCTGCTCGAAGTGGTCTACTTAGTGGGGTGCTTGTATCTGTTTTCCCTATTCATGCTCCATCCCTTTAAGTCTATAGTCAATCCTCGTAGAGATGGGAGAGGAGATCATAATAGGTGGCTCCCATAATCTACCTAAGTTCAAGACCGGATAATCACCCTCTTGGCCCCAGTGGCAGGCACATTGGACATCCATTCAGGGTGGTGTACCTAGATGGCAATTTTATAATTGCTCCCCTTACACCTCCTTCCCTCCCCACAATATTAATTATTAAAGCTATTATCTATTTGATATAGTGAATCTAGATCTGATGTGTTACAGGTCTGATCCCAGTTCGCCTTTGCTGCTCACAATGATCTTTCCTTCGATCTGTATTGGCATTTTTGTAATGATCGCTGCAGATGCTTCAATCTTCCTTGATTGCTTATATATATTAGGAGTCAATCTGCTCTTGTGAGTGCTGATGCTGATTGATCTCCTTTCCATGATAATTTATGCTCATAAGGTCAATTTTGAGTCTTGATTTAAAACCAAATACTTGGAGATATATAAGTCTGCTGACTATTTGTATTAGTTCTGAAACTGCTTATAGCTGAATCTGTTCTTATTTGGCTCCATGTCTGATTCCAGATCAGAACTTCCTGATATGCATATTCTCCCCTTCCAAATCTGCTCAATAATATATATATTTTCATATGCCTACTGTAAAAATGTCTTTATATATCTGCTGTAATAATATCTTTATATGTCTACTGTAATAATAAATTTATAAGTCTGCTGTAATAGGACATTTATGTCTGTTGTAATAGGCCTGCTCTACTTTTTAAAATCTTCCTTCTAGCTGTCTTTCTAATCTAGTTCGATCTTTTTTGCTTGATTCCTTTCTGTTGCCCTTTGGCTAGTTTGCATCAACTATGCTCTGTCCCTGGGGCTGGCAGGCACAGTGCTCTGATACCATTTGTAATGTGCCCATTTTGGAACATTTCCAATTTTTGCCCTAAAACAGTAATTTCCAAATTACAGTGATAACTACATTAAATCACAAATATAAATTTATCTAAAATGATGAAATATTATTATAACATTCAACTTAATAATTCTATGAATAATTCTAAAAAGAGAACGTATCTTGATTTTCTGCTATGTCATTACTGATTTCATAATAATTCCTTAATGTTGACTCATCTTTCTCTCCCTCAATAGATCCTTATATATGATCCAAATTGCTGATATGCTTATTCAATTCTCAATCCCCATAGCCCTTTAAGTCTACAACAATCTACTCATAAGTCTGAAACAAGTCTGCTCATACAGCTGAAACAAGTCTGCTCATAAGTCTCAAAGCGAGTCTGCTTTTGAATCCGAAACAAGACTGCTCATAATGTTTGGAATAAATCTTCAAAAATTTTGCTCACATGGGTTCCTTAGATCTGCTCCAAGGTCTGCTTAATTCTGCCTTGAATTAGGAAAGATATTCAATTGATTGCTTGCCTCAACGATCTCCTAAATGACCTCTTCTTTATACCAATTATTACACCCTTCCACCAACAGTTGCATCTCCTCAAATAGGTCCGCCAAGGAGGAAAAATAATTTTATTTAAATTGAAACATGCCTCCAAAAATAGGTGCCAAACTTCATGAGGTCGGCCACCAAAGATATGTTATTTCTGATTTTTAATTTATTTAACCTCAAACAGGTTGGCACCCCCAAATTAATTATGCCCACCATTCTTTCCTTTAGTTGGGTCGGCCTTGCACTTATTTATTCACCTATATTTGATTATACAAAGTAGCGACTAGGGTTTTTGAATGCTGCGACTAGGGTTTAGGACAGGGCATGACATGTTCTGACCCTTATTTATGATTGAACTAGAAGAATTTGGGCATCTTTATAGTATAAGGATGAAGTGTTTGAAAGGTTTCGAGAACTTAAGTCCCTGACTAAAAATCATAATCACATGTTGATGGTATAATATGTCTACTTTATATTGGTGATCACATGTTCAAATGTGAACAAGGTACAAGGAAAAAACAATCCCATTGTGGAATGCTCCATTAAGCAGTGCCTTTTGAGTCTTCCCATGTTTCTATAATTACACTAAAGTCCCTTTAAATCTTAAAACAGTTAAGTCTCTTTGCCTAATTTCGGCCTTTTGATTTGGTTTTGAAACCATCGTCAAGCTCCTAGGTAAAAGGAAAAAACAATCCCATTGTGGAATGCTCCGTTAAGCAGTGCTTTTTGAGTCTTCTCATGTTTCTATAATTACACTAAAGTCCCTTTAAATCTTAAAACACTTAATCTCTTTGCCTAATTTCGACCTTTTAATTTGGTTTTGAAACCATCGTCAAGCTCCTCCAAGGTTCTCACAAGTCATCAGATACTCGATAAAGTCTTTTGGCACAATCAGTATTGGACTCGGTTCTTAAAACCTTTTTGTAAGCCATCAAAGTTCTCGGAATCTTGTGACTCTCCGAAAGGTTGACTTTCAAAGGCTCAAAGTTCTAAGTTTCTTCACTTGGCAGCATCTTCAATGGTTCTGAGAACATAGTCGAGAGACAACAAGGTTTCCACAACCTTTTCGGGCTTTGACACCAAACTAAAACCTCAAAAGTTTTGGTGATCAAAAGAGAAGAAAGTTATCAAAGCTTTGGAGAATTGTTTGTGAGTTTTCAGTTTTGACAACTCTTTTGGAAGCCGACAAGGTTTTCATAACCTTGCCAGTAGCTGACACACAACTCACAACTTCCTACAATTTCAAACTTTTCAAAGGCCCTCAAAGGTAAAGAGAAAGAAACAAACAAAGAAAAAGAAGTGAACAAAGGAGAACAAAGCGAAGACCAAATGAGGTTTTGAAACCTCTGTCGAACTCCAACAAGGTTTCGAGAACCTAGCAAAACTTCACCTCTTCATTCCAAAAAAGGCAATTTTGAAAAGTTGGCACCAATCGAAGCCACCTACCCAACATTGAATGTTGTCAAAGCCAAGTAGATGAATTAGTGCCATGGTATAATAAGGGAAAAGTGATCAAATTAAATCATTCGCAAGGAATCAAGGGTTTTGGAGCATGCAACATTGCAAAAACAAAATTGGGACCTAAATATTAACAACAGCGGAGGCAGAATTCAAACCAAAGATCTTCTCAGAAGCTATATACTGGTAAGTTTGTAGTCCTAGCACTCCAGTAGTCACATTGTTCGCTCATCTGCACATTTTACCATTTCTAGATCAAAAGTCGTGTACCCTAGCCATTACTCTACCAAAATTTTCCTAGAATCCAAGAACATAAATTTGAGCTAGAATTCAGTTAGGATGAAGAGTAAATATCTTGTATATGAGCACCTGTCTCGTTTAACCAATATGTTGCCTAAAATTGACGAGACAAGATTAGAGCATCTAAATTTAGGTGAATTCTAGGAAAAAGTAAATAGACAAAACAAAACACCAATAACCCAAAGGTTAGTAGAAAGTGGCCTACTTGAACTTGCCACTTCCCTATGGTTGTGCAACGCATGGACCTTATCCTTGAGTGCATAAACCACTACAATCCTGACACCAAGGAGATAAGAACAAATGTACAACAATTTGCTCATCAGCTTGGACTATTGGAGGTTGCTTCAGATTGCTGAAAAGATAAGTGTTTGCAGACTTTGACTTCATCCCAAGTGCAATTCAATGAAAAGAAGGGATATAGTAAAAACATTATTATAAGGGAATGGTTTGTTGTCCCCAAAAGAGGGAACTCTTGATTGCCCAAGAATTTGCACAAGTCACATTTTAGAGATGAGATTTCAGATATAGTTGTGCTACTAAGAGGTAATGTGACTGTTCATGACTTTGACGAGTGGATGTTCCTCTTTGTGCAAATTATTGTTGCAGGACAACAATATCTAGATAGGGAAACCCTCATCAGTGAAAGTTGCACTACATGATTTCAAACTTTGCTTTCAATAAATCTTTTTATATGTCTTCCTACTTCTTCTATGCACTAGCATGTACAAGACAATGGCCAGAACTTCGTCCTGTAGAGGTTTCTAATGATCAGATTCAAATATATGACAGTTGACTAGTACGCTGACCTTCAGTTAGAAAGGAGTTATCAAAAGTTCAGAAGCGTGAATTATGCATTCACCAAGAAACTAGTCAAGGAGCTACAAGGAGATTTGGGCCAAAGGATTTCTCCTCGGGCAATTCAACTAGCAAACAAGTATGGTAGCCATTTCATCTAGTTCCAGAGATTCACTTACATCAAAGTTCGGGGATATGACGGGCTTCCTCATAAGTTACCTAAATATGCTGAAGATAAGTTCGTTCTCATTGAGATTTGTAGACAAGTTGCAAAGGTAAACAAGAGGTGTGCTTAAAGTAAAAAGGCAAGTATCCAATTCCCGATTGGGCTTGGATACTACTCATGCCAGTCTCAGTTAGATGCTCTCAACATTGAGAGAGATATTGTCAAGTATTCCCATTTGATAGTAAAGACTTTGTCAAGAATAATCTGCAACTAGGTCCCGATTTCCACCATATACCTCACAAGGAAGACTGCTGAGCAGATTGTACTGATGATTATGAAGTCGGAGAAGAAGTTGGATGAGGATGACCTTAAGGCAGATTGTAACTTTCAGACTGAATTTGAATACTGGTGATGTTGAAGATGATGAATCTGACCTAGTTGACCCAATGTACACCAGTCACATTCAAATGCAGCCCATTGTGTCAATAGATTGGAGCCTCAAGGAGCCTAAGGACCTTGATAGAAGACCTGCTATTGTTCTAAAAAGAACACAAATTTGTCTTGCAAAGAAAAAAGTTGAGACTTCTGAAGTACAACCTAAGGGAGGGCAAAAAGCAAGAGGATAAAGCAATCCTAGTCAAGCAGGAGCCTCCTCATCAAGCAAAGTGACAAGTCCTGCCCAACACAAAGCTGCACCAGGAGAAGGTGTGGATGGGAAGAGCCTCTAGAGGAAGGGAATGGTCCTGTGAAGACATGTGGAGATGGTCCACCCAAGGACAATAGAATGGAGAAACAAGAAGAGACAGAGAAGGACGAGAACAAAGGAAAAGAGAAAGACAATGAACAAGAGCAAGAATAGAAAAGAACAATATCGGTTCATCTAAACCAGAATCATATCCCTCTTAGAATGTGACTCACAAAGCTACCTTTAAGGATAAATCTCCCCCTTCTTTTCCCTTTAACCAAGACACCACCGTTGAAGAGAGCCCTACATTTCTCATCTCTCAATTTCAGCCCAATACTCAAGCTACTGTACTTCCTCCTCTCCCTCATGGTTGGAGAATACATTGTCAAGAAAAGGAAGACAGTGCCAGTGAATTCACCAGAAGATAACACTGTAGGACAATTGTTGCAAAAATCCCCTAAGCCCAAAAAGTTGAAGACCACATTAAGGCTAATGGAGGACAGTGCTTCTGGGCACCTGTATGTAGAAATTGCACACCCCTCTACACAAAAGGAACCTGGTCAGGCTATGGTAGCTTACTATAATATGACACAGGTTGATTTGGGTCCCTCAAGCAGGGATGGGGATGTTCATAACTTCCAAGTAACGGCCTCAAGGTTGGTGGTGAGGACTGAGCATGACTAACAAGCCAAGGATGAATTGAAGAAAGATGTGGAGTTGCTCACAAGTTGCTTGAAGTCATTGGTTGATCCTTCACCCCAACCAATCAGCCAAGCAAGTGCTTCCTTTGACCCTAGCTCTAAAACTAGAAAGGAAATTGTCAACAAAGTGCAAAAGGATAGTTCTTATGCAAGAATTACCCAGGAATGGGTGAAAAATTTTTAAGACAAAGGGCCCCCTTTCATTGAGCAACTAAGAAAAGTTTCTGATGAGTTGAGTTTAGTGAGAAAGGCTATCGACAGTGAGATAGAAAATACCAAATAGGAAGAGTCCCTCTGGTTGCAGGCAGATCAAGAGCTCAAAGAAATCTTGGATATGGGTTTAGATAAAGCAGCAACAGAGTAGATTGTCCAAATTGCGGATAACCCGAAAGAGCGTCAAATTGAAAGATTCTTTCTTCAAGAGAATATCAAGGAACGAGGTAAGCTGCTAAGAGAATGCAACTATGTCCAAGCCAACCTTATCAAAGAATTTTTAGATATAGGATGCCAACTGAAGAATACAGATAACACAAGTGATGGTACAGCAGATGAACTAAAAGAGGAATTCCAAAAGAATATAGATGCAATTTCAGATGAGCAGACCTTCAATAGAGCTAATTTGAAAAAGTTGGCAAGAAATGATTCAGCTCTGGAATTATATGAGAGCCATCCGGCCAGCTTTATTGTGAAGATTGATAATATCCGTGGTAACAAGGCCCTCCAGAAGCTCAAAACCAAAAATGTGAACATTCCTCAACACACAGATTACGACTGTCACCCAAGCACTAAAACTTTTAGCCACATGTGGCAGCCTCTCACCATGCCCCTATGGACAGAGCTAATGTGGATCCACAAGACCTACCACCTCAGCATTAGCCACATGATTATTTTTGGTCTTTAAAACTTTGTAATGTTTTTAAAATTTATAAAACTTTTAATTACAATTCCTCTAAAGAATCGATTTCAAGACTCTAGTGGCCGTTACATTTAAAAATATCTAAGTATGTAATCAAAAGACATTTGAAGGGTTCAAGATGTTTTGATCCCCAACACATTGTAGTGTTTTAGTGAGACTCGATCAAGAGAAGGAACAAATAAAAATAAATTGCTCATTTCTTACAGGATTCACAGGTCTGTGCGCATGCGAAATTGAATGTTGTGTTTTTTATATTCAATTGCAAGTCTATGTGCTTTGATTAGTATCTAGTTTTCATTTTCCTGTGTAAATCTGATATCTAATAACTTGGCATTCATTTTCTTCATGGTGTGCTAAAATTTCAACCTAAAGTTATATGCCAGTCACTTGTATTTCAATCTTTGCATTGGGATACTTCGCAAAATTCATTTTATTTAAAATCTTTAGTTTCCAAACTGTTGACTTGGTGGTCAGCACCTCCTTCGGGGTTAGTGACATGGCTTAACCGCCTCCCGTGGATTTGGATAAGTCTGGCGTTTGTAGCAGGCGTTGATAGCTCAAGCTTTTGGCGCAACAGCAAACATACCTACAATTGGTATCAGAGCCTTGGGTCACAGGTTCGAATCTCGAGAGGTCTCCTTCATTCCGTCAGTGCGGAACCCTCAGTCGGTGCTGAGGGGGAGATCATTGACTTGGTGGTCAGCACCTCCTTCGGGGTTCGTGACATGGCTTAACCACCCACCGCATATCTGGGTAAGTCTGGCATTTGTAGCGGGCGTTGATAGCTTGAGCTTTTGGTGCAACGGCAAACATACCCACACAAACCTGTGTGTTAAATTGTTATTCTAAAAATTTTTAATTGTACTGAATCCCACAATCACATTTGCGTCATGACTATGAATGTATGGCTATGAACAGATGTTAGGGTGGTAAAGCTACAAAAACAGAACATATTTGGTAAAAAGGGCTTCTGACTATCACCCTGAAAAATACACTATGGATTTAAAAAAGTCTACCATCAGCTGAAAAAATAAGCAAATGAACAGAAGGGTTAAGAAATGCAGCAGTTCATGATGAATAAACTTTAGAAACATGAAGACTATTTTCCTAGTTATGCTTAAGTTAAATCTGGAATTATCCAAATTTAAACCATCGGCATGGCTTGCTACATATCCCAGTAACCAACATGACCCTAGAAATCCTCAAAATCAACTGGAAGGGGTAAGGTGTACACACCTTAATGAACAGTATATAGAGTAAAAGAAAAAAACGCTCACTGAAAGAAGAGAGACAGACCTATACTGACATTGTTTCATAAATAGACCAAGACTTTGTGAATAGGTCGGAATTTTTCATGAAACTCCCTCTCTTCTATAAACATTCCCATGAACCTACAGATTAGAGCCTTTTAATAAACCAGCATGATAGTGATCATATTTGAGTAACTCATTCCTACATATTTGGTTGTAATCCTTAGATACTGCAGATATGAGAAGGTGGGTGATTGTAATGCCATCACCTTATGTGAAGAGCTCCCTGGTTGGGATGAACACAGACCCTGGTGGTGAATGAGGAAAGCAAGAACAACTTTGAATCTTCTTACATTTGTCTCTGCTTTACAATATCATAAACCAAAGATGAAATCTGGAATAGAAGACTACATACAAAATTTTCATTATCAACCAACCCAAAAATCAAGTTTTCTATTTTAAGCAATCCAATTTACAACCATGAACCCTTCAGTGTTTGAATTTTATATAAAGACTAAAGGCAATACTTTAGCAGTTCATAACCCAAAAAACCATGTCAGAAAAAATAATGAGCAGCCCTAAGATTACTCCTAAGACAGCTAGGAAATAAGTGAAACAAAGCAAGTGCATCATGTACTTGTGGGGAAGATCACAATGTAACTAATTGAAATCCATAATGTTGAATGAGTGTGTTGAGTTGTTGAATAGCAGTAGCATGGTGCATTTATTGCAATGATGACCCAGGTTCAATACACATTGGATGTATACCCCACTTAAAGTGGTCTCCATGTTAATACTGCTTTGGAGGATGTGTATGAGGAATTGGCTTTAAACGAAAATTTGCACTAATGGTGATCTAATAAACTTTCTCGGCTCAACAGAATTCCGTACCATCACAAATAACATAAAAGCATAGTAGGTTGCCATTCTACTAACAATCATGCTTATGCCATTTAGCCAAAAAATAAAATATTGAATGAACACACTGAAGCCATTATGCATTTTGAATTTGTGTTTAAAGGTAAAAGGCTGGACATCATTGTGGAACTTCCAAAAACTAGGCCTGTAATACAACAGCAGGATACAATTCTTTTCCATGATAAGCTATCATATTAACAACTGAGTTGGAAGGACATACTAGGTATTAATTGGTCTGAGTCAGTTTCCATGTTTAGCATCCTTGAGACATATCATGCACCAATAGGTATGTCTCTATGAAACCCCCTTCATATAGGCATTCCACAAGAGGATTATTTTCAATCACCTTAAACCATTTTGACATGTACAACCCTGCCACCCTACAAGTTCACCATTATAGAGTATACAAGTCTTCACCATCAAGCCAACTCAGGATTTACCCTTGAGGATCAAACAAACCACACAGATATATGCTATAACATTATATCTTTAGAATTCTACATGGATGCAAATTCTTACAATCCAGTTCTGCATCATGTACTTGTACCAGTTTAATTACATATGTTTAATTAAAAAGATAAATTTGATATCGTAGACAATTTCAGGCAATTGACATGTTGAGCTTCGCCAAATTAAATTGCAGTTGAAATTATATGATAGCCTTTGTGGTCATACAGTGACACACCCTTTTTTGGCAGACTATTTAATAAAGCATCCTATAAATATGTAACTCTGTAGCTGTTCAGTCGTCAAAAAGTTTAACTAAACTAAAATGCTTCAACAATATATGTGCATTACAATTGCACAGCAATCCTTGTTATTTATTCTCACAAACAAAGTCCATGTAGCGTGAATAACAAGGCTGAGCAAAATGCATTAATAATAGCCAAAAAACTTCCCTTAAATAGAAAGAGAATATGTTAAACTTCATACCTCACTTTGGTCATCAAGAACCCTTGCAATTAGATAGAGATCACAAGATTTTGCAATCTCCAATAGGACATCCACAACTGAAGGCCTCACAACTGCATGCTTCTGTAACATACAAATGCTATCACCTTCTAGCTATTTCAACAAAATAACTTGTCCACAAAATTAGCACTAAAATGCAAAACCTGTCTACCTGCAGGTCTTCTGGAGTGGACTCCTCGAGTATCACACCAAGCAATTGACATGTAACCTGCAAGAAAATAAATGTACGGATGAAATACATAAAAGAATATTATTCCAAATAATGGCTTATTTTTGTAAAGTGTATCTTTCTTGTTTAATAAACTGAACTAACAATCAGAAGTAGAAGATTACATGCATGTGCTTTAATGACAAAGTTTACAGAAAAGTATAGTTACCAAATCCTGCCAAATAAGACCACATTCCAATAGGATATGAATTCTTTTGAAACACCAAACAAATCCAATCTGGTAGACATTCTCCATTATTTTTAAAAATTTCATTTCATTTCTACACAAACCCTGATCCCAACTGACATAACTTATTCATTATTAGTGTTTTATAATATTTTTGCAGATACATAAATAATTTTTGAGCCTGACTCTTAAATGTATTTTCTGGAATTCCCCATTTTTTAGTTTCCCGTCATTTTATACAAGTGCAGGCTTCCACAAACTTGGTAATATGGTAAATAGGCGAGAAAAGCTTACATCTCAGCCTGTGCACCAAGAGGCAGTGACTAAACATTTATAAACACCCCAGCTGTTTCAATTAAGTCCAGGTAACTAAGGAAAGATTTTTGTTGTTTGCAAAAACAAATATTAAGATCATAACAAAAAGGCTCTATAAATAAATATTAAAGCAGTTCACATGAAATGGGAATAAATTTCCTTTCTTAAAATATATTTAAAAAGCTGAAAGCTAAAATTATGAAAAGTCCAAGGGAGAATCCAATGAATTCTGGAAGATGCAGTTTACTCCCAGATTCAACACATTGTAAATGCTAATACTCACCCACAAACAAGTCTAGATGCATTTTCCAAATATGGAACAAGAATCTTTCTTATGGATCTGAGTTTCTTGTTAATGTAATAAAAAGACATACATCTGCTTTAAAACTTTTTAACAAATATACAGCTGACAGATTTGTGTTCTCATGACCAAGATCAATGAAAACTTACACATCATTCCATTGAATAGTAAAAATCACTCACGGGGCAAAGAAATGAAGAAAAGATTTATATCCATATAGGTTTCTATCCAGCCAAAGTGCCTCATTGTAATCAGAATCTTAAAGGATAAAGTACAAGTATCACCTTCCAATCATAATATGTGCTGCTTACAGTTTACAAACTGTTGTAGCTCTCACAGAAAAGAATCGTGATTCAGACGGGAAATTTCAGAAGCATGACAATGTAATCAGGGACTCAGAAACAGAGCAAAAAATATAAAAGCGTTTGAATCTTGTGTGTTGTACATTACCTCAAGTTTTTACCTAATTTTCCAATGTTCAAGTTAAAAAAAATTCCAAAAACACTCTCCAATTTTTCTGATTTGACTTGAAAGGGATCTCAGAGAATGAGCAAAAAAAATAAAAAATATAAAAACATTTTAATCTTTTGTGCCTATATGTACCTCAAGTTTTTGCCAACTTTTCCAATATTTTTCAAGTCAATGACTTTTTCCCAAATATCTCTCCAGTATTTCTGATTTGGCCTAGAAGGGGTGCCAATCACGTATGACTTACAGTGTTTTTCAAGTTAAGTAATCCTCCTATTATGTCTCCAAGTATGAGACACTAACATAATGCCATCCATGTGGATAATTGTAGCACCCAATGGATGCTTAGTACCTCAAACCATTGTAATAGGATGAAAGAAGTAAATAAGAAGCAAGGATGCCTAATACTTCATGGTCCCTTGCAAAACATGATACCTGAAGGTCACCACTTCTTGAAGGTATAAAACCAAGCAACTCTAATCAGGATATGGGTATTACTATCAACAGAAAACTTTTGGTCAATTGTGGACATTTACATAATTATCTCATCTTATCAACAGGAAACTAGAGATGAAACCCCTCAACCAACAAAGAGGAAACTTAATGCCCTGAAGGCTGAATCTAAAGGCGCCAAGCATAATCAAGGCTCATGATTGTGCTATCCATATTATACAAAAGATTCTTAAGACTGAACACCCTTTTATGGATAACAGGATGAAGGGGGAGATCCGAATGATATTGTATCGTTGGTATATGTTCTCTCTGACTGCTTCATTTAAGTACACTTCCTAAAATGATGAGGGAAATCTAAAAAGTACACTAAGGAAGATAGTCAACAGAAATGCTGATGAGCAGGAGATGCAAACTAGTCGTTGATTACCAACAATGTAGTTGTACATGGCAGTTGAAGTATATCTTAAGAATGCATCTGAAAACATTGACCCAAACACAATGACATATTACCACAAAACGTACAATGGAGAATCTTAAACATTAAGAGATGACTCTGCAAACTACACTCCCAAGAATGCATAAGCTGAGTGTATTCAAAACAGCTTGCATAAACGGAAAAATAATATTTGGGGATCAATTTTGGAGGTTAAATATCATAGCCTTAGTCTTACTAAGATTAACCACCATGTAATATCCTTTTTCTAGTCCATTCCAACATCCTTGGAAACCCCCAACGTTCTTGTTAAGCGCCAACATTATTGGGAAGGTATTTTGACAATGGCAGAGAGTCGTTGGAGGCAAGATGAGTACAATGGTTATGTTCATGTGCAGATCCAACATTCTGGAAGTACTCAACACTTCATGGAGAAGTGTATCATATTGGGAGAATGCCAACTTGCACATAGATCGATCTCCTACACAATCCGGATATTGAAATAGCATCTCAAATTTCTTACTTCCTCTATAAAGCTCCTTCCCCAAATCTTCATTATTGAATAATAACATGATTCACAAGCTATAATAATTCCCTAAATGGTCAATCCCTCTAAAGCCAAAATTTGAAATTGCTGAGCTAACCTTTAGACGTGTAGCCACTGACACTATCATGCAAACAACTAATCACTAACAACCGTTGAAACTAACATGCAACAGAAGATCTTACAACAAGGTATTATCTTTCCAATAGGCTGGCAAGATCACCAGCTCTGATACCACTGTAGTGTATTGAGCTATTTTGTTTATACTTATAAAATTGTTTGATGGAACGTCGCCAAAAGAATTATCTCGCTTTGAAATAAATAATTTTAAAATATTTGACAAAACAGCCATGACATCAAAATAAGCAAATAGAATCTTGTTGAGAAATTCACAATGGATAAATCAGCATGAACAATTTAGTATTCCATTACATTTTACTTCTGTTATTTCAAAGCAAGATAATTCTTCTGCTGTCATCCATAAATATAAACAAAATAGATCAGTACATTACACACCAGTTGACAAAGCCACATTACAAACCAAGGGAATCCAACTATCTTTGTAAATCCTGGTTAGAACTGTTGGTGTCTGTTTTATCATCTTCCAAACATTAGAATAAAATACCCCAAGGATACTCTATCCTCTCTTGAAAAACCACCGCTTATGTTAAGATTGCGAGAAGATCATATGGTGATTCCAAGGTCTATATGTGGGAACAAGCGACTTTAGTGGGATAGCTTGTTGGGTAGTGTATGCTGACAATCTCAAGGGGGACTTATGCTGTCAACTCATGTCATTTAAGCTGTACTCAGGCAGATTTAACAATTTATGCTCTGTGTTTTTTTAGATTTTTTGGTTTAGGACTTCAAAAAAGATAAAAAAAGACAAGGGTTTAGGAATTCTAACTATTGCTAGGCTATTTCTATGAACTCAAGAGACGGTAAAGACTGGGTGAAACTGGTAAATACACTTTGTTTCGCCACACTGGGACAACTACGCAAAGTGGGTGCAATCTTCTAGAGTTGTGCTCAAGATTTTCACACTTATGAATAATACCAACAATTGAACAATATTACTCAAAGCAAAAGTTAAGCATCCACATCAAAAACTCAGGCTAACTTTACACATTGAATGAAAATCATCCATCCAACAAAAGTATGAGCAATCACCAATCTAAACTTATCAATCCTTCATTCATCTAACAACTTCAAAGCAAATAACTTAAACAAATTTAATCTAAAGTGTTGAAGGGAATATGTAACCATGTAACCATTTAGCAATAAACAGATTTCAAGACAATACTGATAATGAACTTTTATTACTCAAATAGCTCTAAGCAACAATTTCATAAATCTCTCCACACTAAAATGAAATGAGAGAATGAGTTTATATAGAGTTTCTGAAAACAAATGAATGGTCAAGATCAATCTAAGATCAACGGTCAAGATCAAGACAACCTAACCCTAATTAGAGTTTCCCAAAATAAGATCCAAGATCAATTGCAAATGAAACAAGTGGCACAAGATGCTATCTTTTAGGATTGCACCCCCTTCTTCTGATATTCGATGAACCTGGCGCAATCTGGTCAACTTCCTCCATTGTGACATGTGGCAACATGTTGATCCTAAATTCTAATCCTTCCAAGCCATCCGCACATAAAGCAAAAGTGATTTCTCAGTCTAGTTCTTGCTTATGAAAAGCATCTTTGATGGACAGGAGGTTTGATGCCTTAGCCAAATTGCTCTTCAAGACTGGTCATGTGATGGCAAAGAAGATGTCTTGTGTTCCTACCTTCAGATTCTCCAATTGATGACAACTATAAGGGAAATCTTGTCCTGAACTGCCTTTATATGTTCTTCTATTCTATCGGCATCAACCTTTACTTTTTCTAAGACTTCATTTCGTGCAACTAGTGTCCAATGCCAACTATTAAGTCATAGGCAGCCCCTGCTTCAATTATTTTTCCATTAACCAATTCTTGTGGTGGGATTCCTTTCAACTCTCTAAGGCATGGGATAATTCTATCTTGGATATCCTAGATGTCGGCCCACACTTCTGCCATGTTTACAATCCCGGAAAGTAAAGAAGAGGTTTGTTCATATGCTAATAATATTCCTTCCATAAACGTGGTTGCTTCTTTCCTTATAATTTCCATCCAATCTTTAGTCTCTCTGGCTGTTATCTTTTCTTCTTCAGTATTTTCAGTGACTTCTTGCGAATTCAAGAGCGGAAGAGCTTCTGGATTTGCTTGATCAAGTGGCTTAGTAGTCAAATGCTGAATGTAATCTTTTAGGCACTCGACTTCCCTCTTGTACTCATTCTTCTTTCTACTTCCCTATCCAGTCTTGCCTTCATGGAAGCAACCGAATTGTCCAGGTCTTCTTTTACTTGGGTCTTCGTGCTTGGTCCCAAGTCATGAGGACCAATATCTCCCTTTGCCTTGTCTACCTTTGGCACTGCAATCTGTACTGTCCTGCATCCTATTTCATCTCTCTGGATGGTGGAAAACCTTCTGGCTGGCTTCTTTACTGCAGTTTGCTCTAACCTGGCTAAGAAATCAGCCATGTCATCTTCTTCTTGTTCTTCTACTACTTGTGTGTTTATTTTCAACCTTTCCTTCAGCCAATCAGGAACAGTGGGTTGCTCAATGCCTTCCATTTCTTGATTACCCTTTTTACACATGATATCCCGAAGGGCAGAAATCATTCCTTCTTGAAATTCACCTTCCTCGACATCCATTTCATTGTCTGACTCTAGGATCTTTGTGCCAGTAAGAGACGGTGGTTGTTCATCTTCTTGATGGACTGATTCTACATTCTCCTCATGGACTGGGGAGGGAATTTCCATCTCTGCCAACGACTGATCAATGACCAATATATCTATGTTTGCGGATGCGGCAGAATGAGACAGTTCTATTGTTTGCTTCTTTTGAGCTAGTCCTTCATTCACAACTGCCTTCATCTTCTTTTTAGCATCTTCAATTGATTTGGCACTTTGAGTTGCTTCCTCATTTGAAGAATATCCTTCTGCTTCACCCATCAGGTCATAAGTTAAGATTATATTTCCTCGTCTTAATCTATGACACTGCTGATCAACCCACCACCTGGAACATTTTATAACTGACCACATCAAAGTGGTCAAGTCTGCTTGCTCTGGTTCTGACCATTTGATAGGAGGAAGAGGTGCATGCTCATCAAAGCCAGGCTGAATGTAGTTTGCATTATCTTCCAGCTGATTAGGCACAATAAAGGCTTAGTCGTTCTAATCAAGCTTACTAGCAATCTGGAACATAGTCTTTTCCTGATGTCAAACTCATCTGCAACATTTGCCCAAAAATCTTCTAGGTTAGCTCTATGTCTGAATCTTTCTCCATTCACTGATTCAATATTGCCAAGAGGATCGAAATTAGCTCTGGATCAGTAAAAGGTAAAGGGATACCACTGCATTTCTAGCCTGGCACTTGCTGCTTGTGTTGTTGGATAAGACTCCTCCATATTTCCAATAAAGAATGTAGAGGTAATTGTTCCCTTCTGCCTTATTCTTTTGAAGCTCTGATATGTTTCAAGTTGCCTGAGAACTTCAAGTAGAACCATCCGGTTTATTGGGTAGATCGAAAGTCGATAAGGACGACCATCAAAACCTTGGACTCTTATGTAGGTGAATTTGGGAAACTTGATGAACCAGGATCCATACTTGCTAAGTAAACTTTTGGACTCAGGAGACAGTCTCTGATGAGTTCCTCCTTGTAATGTTCTTGTGATGTACATTAGGAATGCATCATGTGCTTGATAGCTCTTCTCCTTAAGCTGAAGCTGCGGGTAACAATCATAAGATTTAAATTCACCTTCACCATTACCAACCACACCTCTACAGATCAATTCGGAATATCTATAAGTACTAGCCAACAAGTAGATAATGTAGGAGCTCATGTAGAATGACTTTGTCCTCTCCAAATTTATCAACTGTTCGTGAAGGTTGTTACTGATTATGCGGGACCAATTGAACATCCAGACTCCTGACGTAATTTCATCTATGAAGTAGTACATCCATGTCTCAAATGGCGCACCCTTAGGGCTGCCTATTACTCTATTCAGCAATAAGATAATGTCAACATATTCTTCCTTGAAGTATGGGTGTAGCAGGACCTTTGGCACTTTCCCTTGGGGTCTTTTCTTTTCCAACCATGATTTGTTAACATTTGCCACACAAAGTTCAGACTGGGCATCATAAATCTTCTGGGTATCTTCTTTGATCTTGTAGGAGGTTTTATTGTAGTTTGGAATTCCAAACGTTTCTTGAATAGACAGCTTTGAAAGATTAGCTAAAACCCTCCCATCAGGTGCAATGATGTAGTGTTTGCACACTCAACCATCAGCTCAACACATTATTTAGCCAGAGGAAATCCAATTGCTTGGACAATGCCATTTCTCATCATCCGGCAAGCAATGGGTGTCGGCAAGTGTCCATCATGCCCGTACATTTTCTTTTTGAATTCTTCTAAATCCACATGTCCAAGGTCGGTGTCTGTGATATTCTTCCATTTAGATTTGATCTTGGATTCTTGCTGAACTCCTTTACTGGCAAACTTCAATGGTGCTTTTCTGGAAGGTGCTCCTTTGGTGGTCATTAACCTGCATAACACACAAAAATTCAATATTATTTTCAAGATGCTAAGTCTGATTTTTTATTTTTTATCTGAAAATTTCACTTTCAGCCTGTAAAAAAGTTAAATTTCTGCGAAAAAGAAGACTGAAAGTGAAGGGTTTGGCCAAGAAATTGATAAAATTGAGAGAAATAAGACACAATAATATAAGTGTTCAACCAATTTCAAATTTTATGTCTCAGAAATTGATCTTTGTGACTGAAATTCACCTTTAATTCTAAAAATTTGTCTTTAAATCAGAAAAAAAGCACTTAATTCCTTGACTTCAACACTTTAGAAAAGATTCACTTCTTCAAAATTTCTCTTCAAAAATCAATTTCCTCAAAAACCTGAGAGAGAGAAATTCTTCTCAATTGCTCTCCAAATTCTCAACCAGTGAGAATAATGAATTTGAAAGTGACTGGCTGAGAATATATAGAGTTTAAGGTTTTAAAACTTAGAAGCTTCTTCTTTGTGTTTTTTTGTTTGTTTTTTTGTTTTTTATTATTTTTTTTGTGTTTTAATGTTTTAAATCTTTCCAAAATGGAAAGTTTTATTTCTCTCAAATTCATCGTTAATTCAGGAATCTTCTAGAACTTTCTTTTAATTTCCAAAATTCTTGAATTAAATTCATGAATTTTTGAAAATATTTCTAAGTGTTAGAATTATTTTCCCTTTCGAAAATAATTCTAAGTGTTGGAAAATAATTTAAAAAAATATTCATGTGTCAAATTTTTATTTTCCAACCCGTTCGTTGATGTATCCTTGGTTTCGTGTGCAATTTTTGTCAAAATTATTTTTCTTCTAGCCATTTTTCTTTTTTCATCATGGCAAGTTAATTTTAATGTCTACTCTCCAAGCCTTGGGCGAATTTTCATGTCTGGATTAGGTATCTTCACATATTCCATTTATGCCTAGGTAAATTTGGAATGCCTGTGTTATTTTTATTTTTTTGGTACTTGATCAAATTCCCAAAATGTTTGGACAATAATGTTCTTTTATCCTTTGCTTGTGTTTCATTTGCCAAAACCTCTCGCTTTCCTCCCTCGTGTATACTTGGGAGAAGCCATACCATGGCACATTATTAACATATTGGGCGAATTTCACCTTTTATTTGCCATCCTCCTTGCTTAGGCAAAGTTGTCTTGTCATGTCAAGAGGGCAAACTTCACACTAGCTTGGACAATTTTTCAAGGTAGACTTTATGCTTTACTAGCCGAGGCGGACTTCAGATGTGCTTTGCCAATTGATGTTTTGCTTTTCACCATCCAACCTTGGCGGACTTTGAAGCTATCATGCCAATTTTATTTTAACTTTGTCTTATTCCATCATGGGCGGACTTTAGATGACATTGGACATGTCAAGTGTTTTCATCTTTCGTTTTCATGTTTTGAAGGATAGCTTGCTTTATTCATTCATGTCTATGTCAACTTAGCAGTTCTCATGCTATCCTTGCTTTATTTTTATGCTCTCCAAGCTAGGCGAACTTTGGAGTCTTGCTTACTGTACTTTGCTTTTCTCATATGAGCCTTGGCGGACTTTACCAACCTTTGGACAAGTTGCTTTATGCTTTAGGCGGACTTGGAAAGCTCTTTGCCAAGGCGGACTTGGCATGTCCTTGGACATTCCCTTCAAGTGCCAATGTAAGGTGGACTTCATGTTGCTTAGCCAAGGCGGAGTTCATGCTTTATTAAACATTGCTTTCTTTGTGCCTTGTTAACTTCATACATAGGTGGACTTTGAAGTTTGTTTGCCATCCTCCTAGGCGGACTTTGAAGACGCCTTGCCATCTTGCTTTGTGCTTCATTCCTTGGCGGACTTGGCTAACCTTCTTCCAAACTTGTTTTGTTTTTCCATAGGGTGAACTTGGAAGTCTATGTGCCAACTTGGTTGTGGGCATGTCTTGTGTTTATTTTAATCCTCCTTGCCTTTAAATTTTCCTTCAACTTCCCATGGACTTGACAAACTTAGCTTTAATTTATGTTTTTCCATTGCTAGGCAGACTTTGTCTTCCATATGCCATGTTTTATCATCCACACTAGGCGGACTTTATGACTTCATGGACAGGGCGGACTTTGAATAGGCTTGGATACCCCTTCACCTTGCCAAGGGCGGACTTGGAAGGAACTTGGACACATTGCCTTGGTCTGACTTTGATCATCTTGTGCCATGGCGGAGTTGGAAGAATCTTAGATAGGGCGGACTTTGGACTTCTCTTGCCAATTTTGTTTGTTTTCAAACTTTGCCTTGCTTTTCTTCATGGTGGAGTTGGAAGAAGCCTTGCCAACTTATGTTTTGTCTTTGGATTTTGATTGGCGGACTTCATGCTCCACTAGCCAAGGGCAGACTTTGATGTGTTTGTGCCATCCATACTTGCCAAACATCCCCTAGAGAAGGCGGACTTGGGAGAATGTTAGACATGTTACTCTTATGCCTTGGCATAATTGTCAACCTTGTGCCAATGTAGGGCGGACTTGGAAAGAGTCTTGCCAAGGCGGACTTGGAAGAGTCTTTGCCATGTCTCTCATGTCTAGCTTAATCTTAACCATATATAGGAGTTTGCTTGATCTTTGCTAGGAGTTAGTTAACTAATGGTAGGAGTTTGCCGATGCTTGGACATTTTGTCTTGGCTTGAGTTCATCTTTTCTTTGCCATGCCAACTTGGAAGATATTATACCAAGGCAAACTTTGAAGCTTGTTGGACATGTTCAAGGTGAAATTGAAAGGTCTCATGCCAAGGCAGACTTGGCTTACTTCTCGCCATGTCTTGCTTCCATGCTTGGTTTGAGAATGTCTTGCCATATGCCTTGGGCGAATTTTCATTTGGACAGCCATGTGCCATTCATTGGATCATTTTCCAATGTTATCTTCAAATTTGATCAGCCATGTTGCCATCTGGACCTGCCATGTTCATTTTTTATCTTTTGGAACAAAACCCTAGGTTCTTGCTTTTTTACACTTAAAGACGTGATTTTTCAATTCTGAAGACATGGGTACTGATCATATGGCTAATCTTTTGGAACAAAACCCTAATAAGGGTTTCCACTTGCTTTTTACCCTTAAAGACCAAATTTTCAAATTCTGAGCACATGGGTAGTAGTGATATGGCTTGAGGATCAAAACCCTAATCTCAGAAAAAAGCAAAAATTTTGAAGCCCTGCTTTTTATGCTTAGAGACAAGATTTTCAAATTCCAACATGGGCAAAGATGAAATGACTTGAGGAACAAAACCCATATGCCACTTTCAAAAAAGCAGAAAAAAAAAAAAAAAAGCAAAAAATTTCTAAAAATAGAAAATTGTCAGAAATGACCCAAAGCAATTGCAATCCTCGTCCTTAAGACCTTCTAAGCACTTTGACAACACTCATACATGATTTTGAACATGATTTCTCAACTTGGCTCGAGATGACCTCAGAAACTCAAACTCAAAACTCTCAAAAAATGGACTTGTGAAATTGCAAAGCTAGAACAAAAACCCTAAAAAGCAAAAACAAGGGGGTCCCCATCTGCGATGGGGCAATGTGTGAAATAAATCACAACAAAAACATGCTTGAAAGATCACATCACCCTCCACAAGCAGTCTAAAAACAAGACATGATGCAAAAGACCCCCGTTCTTCACTTACATATGCTATTGAATAAAATTCCAAAGAAACTCAGTGAAAGACACTCCTGTTTGAAGCCAAGAATACTGCTAAACCACTGGGAAATTTTGTAGACAATCCAAAATTGGTCAATGACAAACTTGTGGAGCCTCGTGATAAAAGTAATGCATATCTTTGAGATGCCAATATCAAGTGAAGGCTCTGCCAATTCAATACCATATTTGAGAAACTCCATTTTTAAGTCCTTCAAGATCAACAAGATTGTAAAATAAACAACATGAAAAATGTCTCTTGAAGTCAAGTTCACGGCTGCAAGGTAGGGTTTGGGCGCATCTACTTTCTCTCTCCGCCCTGAATTCATTTCCTCCCTAGAGGATGTCACTAACTTTTCCACCATGGCAATGCATTCCTATAAAGATGTTTTTTCCTCCCAAATCTGATGTCGCTAAGAAAACCCTTTGAACCAAATCTTTTCTGAAGCAACCACTACAAATGAACCCCTTTTTGATAGGGGCTGATCTCTTTGATGTCAATTTTTTAGATGAAGTTCTTACTGTTAACATCCCTTACGAACATACTGCAGATTTACTTTCAGACCTTTCAAAGCTGGTGCTGGTTGGCAAGTTTAAGAGTGCATGGCCCTTCCCAAAATCCCTTGAACAAAATTTTCAGGGTAATATTGATATGGCTTTATGCGGGGAGGCTTCTTTGTTGCCACCTTCTCAAAAAAGATATAGGTTTAATCTTTTCAAGTGGTCCACAGTTTCTTAGTTCCCGTGGACTCTACTCGAATTGAGGTCAAAAACTCAAGGTAATATTGATGTGGCTTTTATGTGGGAGAGGCTTCTTTGTTGCTGTTGAAATTTCAAAGCTCTGATACCATGTTGAATTTTCAAATGGCAAAGAAGAACACCTTCCTCCTTTGGTTAGTGTTGTAAAATCGTCAACTACAATCCCAGAGTAAATGGCAAACAAGAACACCTTCCACAAACGAGAGCTGCACAAATGAATGCTAGATTACTCAAAAGCAAAGAATACAGAATTACAAGATGAATTACAATTGTATAATAAGGTGCTTATAAAGAAAGAACAGAGCTAAATTTGGGAGAAATAAAGTGCAAGCATGAACAGCTAAATAAAGCTCAACTCTAGCTAGACGCATAAAGACTAAACGAGCTGCACAACTAAAATAAGCGCTCCTAAGTGAACTTAAGCAAAAAGGCATAACTAGTTGTTAAAAAACAACTAATAGCTAAATATGCTCTAACAGTCACTACCTTCTCAAACAAAGATGAAAAAGATTTAATCTTTTCAAAGTGGTCCATAGTTTCTTAGTCCCCGTGTACTCTACTTGAATGGAGGTCAAAAGCTTAAGGTAATATTGATGTGGCTTCATGTGAGCGAGGCTTCTTTGTTGCTACCTTCTCAAAAAAAGATGAAAAGGATTTAATCTTTTCAAAGTGACCCCTAGATTCTCAGTCCCTATGGACTCTACCTAAACAGAGGTCAAAAGTTCAAGGTAATATTCAAGCAGTTTTAAGTGGGAGAAGCTTCTTTGTTGCTACCTTCTCAAACAAAGATGAAAAGGATTTAATCTTTTTATGTGTTTCCTAGTTTCTCAGTCCCTATAGACTCTACCTCAACCATTGGAACCCGAATTTTGACCCTCTAGAAGAGGCCCCTTCCAAAGTATTAGTATGAGAAAGACTCCTTTTCTCCCTCTTCATATGTGGCGAGAAGGTGTATTAAAAGCAAAAAGGAACACTGTAGGTCTTTTAAGACATGAGCTGAACAAACACCATAGGTCTTTTAAGACATGAGCTGAACAAACACCATAGGTCTTTTAATCAATGAGCTGAACCAAAAGACAAGAATTATTGTAGGACAAATCTGTGTCAAAGTAGATCTGTTAGAAGATATTACGAAAGCTATTAATCTGAAATTGGAATATTTATTGTGCACTCAAAAGCTTTACTACAAGCAGATCTCATTCAAATGTGACCTCTGTCATGAATATGGACATTCTGTGAGGGACTGTCCTCAAAATCCAAAGAAAAATTATGTTCAAAAAGTTCAAAATGCTGGGTTCCAGCAGGCACAGAACAGAAATAATAGAAATAGCACTAAACAAGGGCCTTCTAACAAAAATCCATCTTCCTCCAATCCTTTCAATACTCTTTCTCAAGCAGAAACTTCAGAAGTTGAGGGAGGTGTTAATGAAGAGGTGGCTGTCCACCTGAAAACAACAAAGGAAAGGAGCACTCTGAATATGAATCTTCCTCTCAGATCAAAGAAAGAAATATTTTGGTCCCTGACAAAGAAATTGCTGTCCCCCTGGAAACCACCCAAAAGCCAAAAGGAAGGAGAAAATATACTGTCCCTTCGTGGGATATTCCTGGTTTTTCCCCCAAAACAACAATTCCAACTAAAGATGATAGTTGCAATATATTTATAAATATAATTTTATCAAAACTGAAGTTATTTCATTATAATATTCAACTTATAATTCTAAGAATAATTCAGAAGATAGAAATTATCTTTATTTTCTCCTTCAAACTGTCTTGTCGAAGATCAATAAATCATGGCATCATTAATATTAGGATCAATACATCATAGCATATTCAATATTCAGTTCAATACATTGTAATACAGCCATCAAAGCCAATCACGTAGTGAATTTCTTAGAAATACTTGCAAATAGCAATATAAGGGGGACCATACTTGTAACTCCCAGACCACCTTGGAGGAGGGCCATCCTCCTTGATCAAGCCCAAGAGCATGGAAGGCTGGTCATCCATTCCACCTCCTTGCCCACGAGCATGGAAGGCTGGTTGTCCATTCCATCTCTGGATGGCATGATTGAAAAGAGCATGACAGGGGGGCCATCCTCTCATCTCTCGTGGACTTGAAATGGGAGTCATCCTTCCTATTAGCAAGACACTTCCTTAAATTCAAATCTGATTGCTTTAGGGATTTGTCAAATGATTGTTATTTGAATACCTCTTGATGGATTAGCAAGTTCTTTCAAAAGGGTCGCAATAAATAATTTTCTGCTGTATATATTTGATTTCTACTGTAACTCTCTTATGGATTTTATTCTTTATTTTTGCTGGATTGATTGATTTCTGAATTCTTCAATTGCTCCTTAATGATTGCATACTAATTTCTTATTCCCCTCTCAAATGAATTATTCCCCCTCTTTTATATCTTCAATTAATGAGAGAGTCACAACCCTTCATCCAAACCATTGCCTTTGCAAGGGGTACACCTCATAATTAATCGCTGCCTTTATGTTTGTTTTGATTATTATTTCAGATCTATTGGTAATTGCTGTCCGATAGCATTTAAATTTAATTAATCTTAATTGACTTGTTTAATGAAATCGCTGACATCCTACAATCGAATTCTCTAGGATATAATTTAAGGCTGTGATCATATAGTTATAAAGGCTGTGATAGGATTGTTATAAAGCTGCGACCTCCTTAGCCTGGCGGAAGAAAAAGGGCTGCAATCTTGTCTTTCACTAAGGCCTGTTATCCTCAGTTTGAAATTGCTGGCCCTAATATATCTTAATCAACACCTTAATTATATTGCTATTATCCAAACTCCTAGATTATAGTTAAAGGGCTGTGATCAGGGACATGACATTCTCTCAAAGAATAGTTGATCACCAAAAATTTCAAATACCTCCAACAAATAATGGACTTCAGTGCCTTCTCTAAAGTAAGAATTGCCCTTCATCTTAACATTCCTCATCAGTTAAGATCAGATTGACACTACTTTTCAGATCCCATGAAAGGTAGACTTCCTTTGGACCCTACTGCTGAAGACAATCTAATTTGGGGAAATACTAAAACCTCATGAAATTATTCTGTGAACAAACATTATAATATTTTGTGAGGAATGAAACCTCCTTTGCCAAACTAGAAATACTTTTGGTACAAAGGGGCTATCCCAAAGGTGAACTTCCTCCTTTGGTTAGTGTTGTAAAATCTTCAACTACAATCCCAGGATAAGGAGTTTTATTGATCCTAACTGGTGTGCTCCCTACCAGCAAAATGAAGAAATAGAAATCATCTTTTTATCAGCTGCAAGCATGCTAGGGAGGTCTAGATCCTTCTTATCAGCAAGGTTTGTCCTGCTGTTCAAGCTCCCAGCTCTTTTCAAGAAGTTATTAATATTCCAAAAAAAAAACAATCTGAATATAAAGACGTGAATTGGCCTGTTGGTGCTAAAATTATTCTCCCTCCAAGATGTTCGATTTTGACAAAATAAAAGCCAAAACTTATTTTCTCAGACCCTCTAAACACAATGGTAAGCTCAAATTTCCTCATCATTCACCAAAAACTACTTTGTTATTATGTAAGATTTGTCTGAGCAATCTACCCAAGACCAATATGCCAAGAACTAATTTAAATAATCCATTGCTCAAAACAACAAAGAAATTTGAACAAGTAACACAATAGCTTGTTCATTCATCAAGTCGACAAGGCTAATTAGATGACGATGAAAATTCACCAAGCAATCATTTCTTTAACTCACATTAATCTGCCAGATTCTTTGTAGAGATTTCAAAAATTGCTATGAATTCTTTAAGTGTGAAATTTTTTCACTCCTAGATTCTATCTCTTGTTCTCCAAAGCATAGTTTCAGGACTCGCCAAGTACTCGGCAGGACATGCCCAACTCATGAGTACTTGGAGCAGCCGAGGCGAGCCAACCAGGACTCCCAAGCCAAGTCTGGCCAAGTAATCAGCCAAGTTCTGCTCCAAGACTCCCAAGTCCTGGGCCTGGACCCTTCTAGCGCCTGAACATAATAGACATAGTGACTGAAATTTCAGAATTTGAGAGTTTGATGTTGATTGTAATTAGGGATGGCGGATTCCAATTGCCTTGGGCAACATTGAAATCCGCCCAAGGGGGCTAGCCCCTTCCCAACGTGTAGGGTTGGGCCCTATACCCCACGGCATCTAAAGAAGACCCCTCACTACATACATACAAGCTAACACGCCAACATAGGGCCAACCCTATCCTTATGCATTTCGGTTAATAAATTAAAGGCCTTTAATTTATAAAGGCAAGCCGACATGATTAAGACTATTGCTCCACATATAAATAAACACAAACTTCTCATCATTAATCAATCATTCAGTTTTTCATTTTCCATGCGAAATATATGTGCCTGCCTAATGCGAACTTAAAGGAGCAACATGGTATCTGCCATTACAGCGAACTTCATTTGCTAGTTAAGGTGTGAAATTCATCAATGTGGAGAGCAAACTGAATGCTAAGGCTGCAGTCCATAAAAGAGCAGACTTCATATGCAAATATTGCAGATCTGGGGTTTGGACCTAATTGATGCTGTTAAAGGGGGCAGATGTGACAATTTGATGCTTATGGAAGTGCAGTCTTGTGGAAGACATTATCAGTCCTAAGTGCAATCACCTTCAAGTACTTGAGATAAGTGTTGTAACCTTCATATGAATTCAATCCATAATCAGATCTGAGGATCTTTTCTGGCTGGGTTTTTCCTCTTAGGAGGTTTTCCCAGGGTAATTGTGTCTTGTACTTATTTTGCTATTTTCTTGGTTATGCTTAAATCTGGAAAACTATAAACTATTCATTTAATCAATTTAGTTAGTAATTAAATTCTGATTTTCTGAGTTTACATTGATCTGAAAGTGTTAAAATCAACATGGTATCAGAGCTATAGGCTAGATCAACTTTCAATTTTCAGAATTTATTACCCCTTTATTTCCAGATTGCTGTCTCATTTACAGGTCAGGTTAATGGGACTGAAAGTTGAAGATAGGCTTGATGGAAATATCAATTTTGCTGCATGGAAAGTTCGAATCATGTTGGCTTTAGAAGAAGAAGATCTTCTCCACTATATAGAAACAAAAGAGCTAACTAAACCTACGGATGTTGCTGAGCTAAAACAATTCAAAAAGGATGTTGTCAAGGCCAGAAAGCTCCTCATTGATTCAGTTAAAGACCACCTTGTCACCTCCATTGCTTCATTTACTACTGCAAGGGAAATGTTCAGTCATCTACAAGGTACATATGAAATTAACAATCTCAGTTGGGCAATTACTTTAAAGACAACAACTACTTAATATCAAAATGTCAAAAGAAGATTCTGTTGTTTCCTATTTTATGAGAATTTCAGAACTAAAGAATCAGCTAGGTACAATTGGTCATAACATGGAAGATAAGGACCTTGTCATGATTGCCCTAAATGGTTTACCACACTCATGGGAGTCATTTATTCAAACCATAAGTGGTAGAACTGAGTTACCTACCCTTGATCGCCTTAAGAATGATTGCATCCAAGAAGAGTCTCGCCTTATCACAAGAGGGCAAACCAAAAGTCCTCATGTAGGTAACCATCACATGCTTGTAGCCCAATGCAAGAAAGGTGGAATTTGGAAGAAGCATTATCCAAAGAGAAATAGGGAATTCAGACCATCTAGTTCTCAGCACTCTTGGAAGAAACCAAGAGATATCTCTCGTGTTCGATGTTTCAGATGTGACAAGTTTGGTCACTATGCTAAAGAATGTCAGAATGACCCTACTCAAAGAGAAGCCAACCTAAATGAAGTCTCAGAACAAAATGATGACTTCTTATTCATCTCTGCTCTGTCTAGCAGCATACCTACAGATAGTAATACATGGCTGATTGACAATGGTGCTTCCAAACACATCACACGCTACCGTGATCATCTTTCAGACTTAGTAAAAAAGGATACCAACCTTCACGTGGTAATTGGTGATGATGCTCGTTATTCGGTAAGAGGTTCTGGCACTACTTCTTTAAATTTAGACTCTGGTATTTCACTTCACCTTAGTGACATCTTGTTTGTTCCTGGAATTAAAAGAAACTTAATTTCCATTTCTGCTCTAGAAGATAAAGGTTATCAAATTGCATTTTCTGAGGGAAAAATACTTGCTTGGCCTAAGAAATCTAGTTTTAAATCTGCTCGTGTAATTGGTAATAGATATAATAGTTTTTATAAGCTCTCTACTAACCCTGTTCAAGCCCTCATTAATGAGGCTCCCGAATCCTGTGAGCTATGGCATAGAAGACTTGGACACTTACACTATCAAGCACTTCCCTCTCTAAAAAAATTAGTCAAAGGTATGCCTAAACTCAGTCAAATTCATGATAATACTTGTAAAGGTTGTGCTATAGGTAAAAATGTTAAAAGTCCTTTTCATAAAAGTGAAAATAGAGCTAAAGATAAACTAGAACTTGTTCACTCTGATTTATGTGGTCCTATGTCTATAGCATCTCCTAGTGGATTTCTTTATTACGTAATCTTCATAGATGATTTCTCTAGGAAAACTTGGATCTACTTCTTGAAATCTAAAGAATTTGATGAAGTCTTAAGTAAATTTGAAGAGTTTAAGGCATTAACTGAAAACTCCTCTGGTAAAAGAATTAAATGTTTAAGATCTGACAATGGAGGTGAGTACACCTCCGATAGCTTTTATGATTTTTGTGTTGAGTCAAGAATTAAGAGGGAGTTTTGTGTTCCATACAATCCTCAGCAAAACGGAGTTGCTGAAAGAAAGAATAGAACTATTGTTGAGGCTGCAAAGGCTATGATTCATGATCAAGATTTGCAAACCTTTCTATGGGCTGAGGCTTCTAGAACAACACTATATATTCAGAATAGATGTCTTCACCGTGTTCTAAAGAACATAACCCCTGAAGAAGCTTTCACAGGATCCAAACCAGACATCAGTCACCTCAGAATTTTTGGAAGTCCTGTTTATGTTCATGTGCCCAAGGAAAAGCGAACCAAGTTGGAACCCTCCAGGAAGGAAGGCATGCTAGTCGGATACAGTGAATCCTCCAAGGCTTTCAAGATCTATATCCCCGATCAAAGGTATGTCGAGGTAAGTAGGGATGTTACTTTTGAAGAAGATATTGCTTTTAAGAAATCAAAAGGTTCTTCTGTTATTGATGAAACTAATGACAATCAAGATATGAATGTTGATACTAACCCTGAGATTCAGAGGGAACCTGTTGAACCTCCACCTCAAGAAGAACATAATGATCCACCAGAGCCCATGAATCCCATTGACATTCCTAGTGACATTGTTGTTACCAAAAAGAGGCCACTTTTGATAAGAAACACCATTCAAGAAGTCGAAAGATTTGTTGCTCCCAGTGGCACCTTCCGTGAAACCAAGAGACCTCAAGTATTCTCCAACTACGTTGCATTGATGAACAATCTCATTGAATCTGAACCTTGCAATGTTGAAGAAGCCTTGAACCATCATGCCTGGAAGCTTGCTATGGATGAAGAGTATCAGTCAATCATCAAGAATGATGTTTGGGATATTGTGCCCAGACCCAAAGGTAAATCTGTTGTTTCCTCTAAATGGTTATTTAAAATTAAACATAATGCTGATGGTAGTATTGAAAAGTATAAGGCTAGATTTGTAACTCGTGGTTTTCTCAAAAGGAAGGCATAGACTATGAAGAAACATTTGCTCCTGTTGCTAGATATATTTCTATTAGAACTATAATAGCTATTGTTGCTACTAGAGCTTGGAAGCTACATCAGATGGATGTTAAGACTGTCTTCCTTAATGGTGTCATTGAGGAAGAAGTCTATATTGAACAACCTGAGGGTTATGAGATTCAGAATAGAATAACTCATGTGTGCAGATTGAAGAAAGCCTTGTATGGCCTCAAACAGGGTCCTCGTGCTTGGTATGAAAGAATTGATAAATACTTGTTGAGTTTAGGTTTTTGTAAAAATGATGCTGACTCTAACATCTACTTTAAGTTGTCCGATGATGAAATGCTAATTCTAGTTCTATATGTGGATTTATTTCTCACTGGTAAAGATGAACTTATCTTTAGATGTAAGAAAGAACTAGCTTCAAAATTTGAAATGAAAGACTTAGATCTAATGCATTATTTTCTAGGTCTAGAAGTATGGCAAAAATCTAATGAAATTTTTCTAAATCAAGGGAAATATACTATTGATATTTTGAAAAGATTTAGAATGATGGATTGTAAACCTATGTCTACTCCTATGGAATCTAACTTAAAAAGTTAAGTGTTTCTGCAGCTAACTCTGATTTTGCAAATCCATCAGAGTACAGGCAGTTGATTGGATCACTGATGTATCTAGTTAACACTAGATCAGACATATGCTTTGCAGTGAATGCTCTCAGCCAATTCATGAGCATACCCAAACATGTTCATCTTGTTGCAGCCAAGCATATCCTAAGATACTTGCGAGGCATAGTTGGTTATGGGCTAAAGTATCCACTTAACACTTGAATAACCTTGGAAGGTTATTCAGATGCAGATTGGGCTGGAAGCGTCAAAGATAGGAAAAGCACTTCTGACATTTGTTTCAGCTTAGGATCCGCAGTGATCTCTTGGGCTTGCAGAAAACAATCCTCAATGGCACTAAGTACTGATGAAGCTGAGTATATTGCAGCAAGTGTAGCTTCTAGAGAAGCAGTATGGCTTCGTAAGCTTCTTGCTAGGTTGTTTGGTCAGCCTTGGGATCCTACAGTTATTCATTGTGATAATCAGAGTTGTATCAAAATGTCTATCAATCCAGTGTTTCATGACAGGTCAAAACATGTGGAAACTTATTATCACTTCATTTGAGATATGGTGCAAAGAGGCGCCATTCAGCTGAAGTATGTCAACATTGATGAGCAGATTGCAGATATTCTTACCAAGCCTCTGTCCAAAGTGAAGTTTGTGTACTTCAGGGACAGACTTGGTGTTGTGGAAAATGAAACCCTGATTGAGAGGGAGTCTCAACCTCAGTGATACATTGTGTTGTATCAAACCACCCTCTGCGGGCAATGTAAGGTGGTATTGTAATCTTCTCAGGGAGAAGAGTAATTGTCAACCATCCTCTACGGGCAATGTAAGATGGTATTGTAATCTTCTCAGGGAAAAGAGTAATTGTTAACCATCCTCTGCGGGCAATGTAAGATGGTAGAAAAGATCCTCTCCACCCTCTGCGAGCAATGTACGGTGGATCCAGTCTATGCTTATGTGCGAGCTGGAAGATTATACTATGTAGTTCCATTATATGCGTGTGTGCAAGATGGAAGACTACAATATTCTGATTATGTAATCCATTCTTTGCTTGTGTGCAAAATGGAAGATTATGGTTATGTTTCTCTTCCCTAATTAAGAGGGAGTGTTGATTGTAATTAGGGATGGCGGATTCCAATTGCCTTGGGCAACATTGGAGTCGGCCCAAGGGGGCCAGCCCCTTCCCAACGTGTAGGGCTGGGCCCTATACCCCACGACATCTAAAGAAGACCCCTCGCTACATACATACAAGCTAACACGCCAACATAGGGCCAACCCTATCCTTATGCATTTCGGTTAATAAATTAAAGGACTTTAATTTATAAAGGCAAGCCGACATGATTAAGACTATTGCTCCACATATAAATAAACACAAACTTCTCATCATTAATCAATCATTTAGTTTTTCATTTTCCATGCGAAATATATGTGCCTGCCTAATGCGAACTTAAAGGAGCAACATGGTATCTGCCATTATAGCGAATTACCTCTGCCATTACAGCAAACTTCATTTGCTAGTTAAGGTGCGAAATTCATCAATGTAGAGAGCGAACTGAGTGCTAAGGCTGCAGTCCATAAAAGAGCAGACTTCATATGCAAATATTGCAGATCTATGGTTTGGACCTGATTGTTGTTAAAGGGGGCAAATGTGACAATTTGATACTTATGGAAGTACAGTCTTGCGGAAGACATTATCAGTCCTAAGTGCAATCACCTTCAAGTACTTGAGATAAGTGTTGTAAACTTCATATGAATTCAATCCATAATCAGATCTAAGGATCTTTTCTGGCTGGGTTTTTCCTCCTAGGAGGTTTTCCCAAGGTAATTGTGTCTTGTACTTATTTTGCTCTTTTCTTGGTTACGCTTAAATCTGGAAAACTATAAACTATTCATTTAATCAATTTAGTTAGTAATTAAATTCTGATTTTCTGAGTTTACATTAATCTGAAAGTGTTAAAATCAACATTTGAGAGTCATATGACATGTAATGTTTGAATTATGACAAATTGATAGTCAAATTAGCGTTTTATGTTCTCTAAAAGCATTGGTTTCATTTTCTTTTTGAAATTATGAGGTTTTTTTTGCCAAGTCCATGTAGAGTCTTGTGTCCAAGTCAAAATTCTGGGCTGCCGAGGCGAGTCCAAGTCCGAGTTTCCAAATTATGCTCCAAAGAACAGAGAAAAAAACATGAGAGGTGAGTTAAAAACACATCACAAAGCATGTTAATTAAGACATCAAAAAACCCCACAGATTTTTCTGAGGAGACGATGCAGTTAAAAAAAAAAACATTGAGTTTGAACAGGAGGGCCAATAGAAATATGAAAATTTATTTGTTGAGAATAACACATTGTACATTATTCACGGGTCCTAGACTTCACAGCAATGTCAAATCATTAAATATCCATGAGTCTAGACTTCGAAGCACTTCATTCTTGAATCCAGAGGTAATCAAAGCTGTGGTGAAGGTGCTTTAATGATACAGAAAGAAAGGAAAAAATCTGCAGGAATTCACTTTGCAATTACAGCAGCCGCAATCCTCACAATGATTGCTATGTTTGCAAAGTGTGCAAACTTCTATTTTAGAAAAGTATGCAAACTGCTTATTTTAGATATGTCTAAAAAGAAAATCAGCTTATATTAGTCAAAGTTATTTTTGGATATTTATAGAACAAGTTATATTTTCTTTTAGATAAACTTGTTTTCAGAATAAGCTTAAACCACTGCACAAGCCCTATTCAAAACCATTTTTAATTTTCATGCCATTAGAAGAAAAGATATGCAATTAAGCAAAGTGATACTTTCAAAACCAATATATATACAGGTATTATATTTGACACAAACTAGTACTACATTTTTCTATACTTTGTGCAAAAGTTTATCGTTCAAGTTCCCTTTGTGTGATGAATTTTTTACGTTTTATGCAATTCTTTCATTTAAACGCTAATAAGTTCAAATTAAATTATCTTGTATTAGTGATTTCACTTGGTAAATACAGATTATCAATACTTGCAAGCCTTGTATTGTGATTATTGTAAATTCAGTCTTTGTAGCTTTGCATATTAATACTCAGGTAGTTCAATTTGTGAATTTATGTCTTTGTGCATGAGCTTCAATTCAAAGCTTGTGTGCATATACTCTGAAGTTTTCTGCAATTAGTTAGAAAGTGTGTATTTGAGTTGTGATAGGTTAATTTCCTTGTAGAATCATAGCAGATACAAAATATTCCATGTGTATGTACATAAATTAATAAGTCTTAAACCCCCAGAGCAAACTTTATACACGTTGTCAAAATTGTAAGTTTGTCCATTAATTAGCCTTCAAGCATTTTAGTCAAGTATTTTATTTTTATAGCGAGCTTCCCCTTCTGATTCAAAGAAAGGTTTTAACTAACATGTAATTCTATATTGTCTTGGCTTCAAAAGGGCAAATTAAAATACTAACATAACAGTTTAGTTTTTGTTGGCAATATTCAAGAAAATGAAATTTGCAGTAAGATGGATAATTATTAACCATTCCCGTCTGTTTCAGGTCCAGAGCCACTTAACTTCATGTAGCATTACAAAAAAAAATCAGCCCAATGTCCTAAAAGTATAGTGAAATTAAGATTAAAGTTGTCATGTCCCCTGCACTCCAGCACTACAATGTTGTATGGATGCAATCATGTATAAATTAAAGCTTGTGGAATCCACAGAAATATATGGGAATTTATCATTCACCTGAGTTTATTATTAGTACTACTGATGATGGGACAAAAAAACTGATCAAGTCATCCTGAGGTCAAGGCGGAAAGACAACCTCATTGTTTCAAACTTAGTTATTTATTTTACTTACCTCACACTGCAGAACTGTCACTATTAATTGTTGATTGTACTCCTTCATGCACAAGTGAAGCAAAGAAAGGTAAATCAGTCAGAGTTCACTATCCAGCAGTCAGCACAAGCCCTACAAACCCTGGTTTGGCACTCAAGAAACTTGTATAGCCAGACCGATCACCAGTTTGAAGGCGGAAAAATGTCTCTGTAAGTGAGTTAGGCAATTTCCTGAGGGTTCCACACATCAGGGTAACTAGGCAAGGGTCTAAGCGAGCAGATCTCAGATCACTTCTGAAGTTTCCAATCAACAAGGTAGTTTGTTTGTAAAAATCCTCAACTAATGTATTTGCTGATAAATGAAGTTCTCAGAGTATGTAGGGATGTATTTGGACAAAAACAAATTAAATGTTGTTTTACTGAAACTCAGACATCAATAATCCACAATTCTGTAACTACAAACTGTTCAGTTCATAAAGTTTAGTTCTGTATATATTTTGCAGTAGGCATATATTGTCTTTACACTCATTGCACATTAGGAATCTGTACATTTAAATTAAGCATTCGAACAGTTAATTGGAAGGGTTCATGGTGCACCTGATAGATAAGCTGTGATTGCCAATTATAGATTAGACGTTGGTGCCAAACTTGTTGCAGAACGCTACCATACGGTCGTCATATATTCTTCAATGAACAGGACAGAGAAAGACACACACAGTTGCAGACGGATTACCCAGAATTTTGTTCCACTGAAAAATCTTCGTATACGAACAAGACTGAAACACGGGGTCTTCACGGCACGCGTAGTGTTTGGTAGCACTTCCAACATCTCCACGCAATGACTGCAGCCTCCACGCCACCGCGGCATTATCAGTTAAAACAAGCATTAATATCCACACACTACAATCCCGATATCGGGTTACAGAAGCACGGGGAGACGGTTTGTATTGAGTGCCGCGTTTGGTTCATACACCAAGTCTTTGACGGCAGTATTCCCAGTCTCGCGGTGTAGGAAAACACACACACCCGCATCATAACACATAGGGGTCATTCCATAAAAGTAATTCACGCTGCTTCAGCAAATAACGATTCTACTCCAGAATTATACGAACCAATAGGCCAGTCTACCAACTGACGAAAGGCAAAATAATCTAAACATGTATCCTTACACGCAGGCTTCACAATCTTCCATTCTCCTCTATTCCCAAATCTCTTCCTCCTTAAATCAACCTCAAAGGTAGTTCAAGAAAACCTGTTTCCGAACTGAATCGAACCAACCAATAAGCCCATTTCCATTATTTAGAACTATCGAATAGTTTAGGAGCTTATTAATTAATTTATATTAACAAATGGATAATTAATATAAAATAATTAATATTACAAAAATCATTTATTAATTAATTAATTTATATTAGTAAATTGAAAACTAATATAAAAGAATTAATATGCTAGTCTAGACTTAGACTTGGAATTTATTAGGGGATATTACAGACTCCCCTGCCTCTTGTTGCTTGCCCACAAGCAACTGTAAATTAGAATGTTGGAGGATACTCTTATTTTCCCATGTAGCATCATCTAAGGGCAAATTCTTCCATTTAATTAGATATTCTCGGATAGTCCTGTTCCGCAAATGCCTATCCCGGGACTCTAAAATCGCTTCAGGAATCATTTCCAAGTCCTGTTCCGCAAATGCCTATCCCGGGACTCTAAAATCGCTTCAGGAATCATTTCCAATTTCCCTTCATCATTCATGGGGGGTAGTTCCTCTGACACGGTCATTTGCTGTCCCAAAGCCTTTTTGAGACAAGATACATGAAATACATTGTGTATCTTGCTAGCTGCTGGTAAATCAAGTTCATATGCTACTGTGCCAACTTTTTGAACAACCGGATACGGTCCATAAAACCGAGGCTTTAATTTTTCAGCACCACTACGCTTAAGAGATGATTGCCGGTAGGGCTGTAGCCTTAGATATACCAATTCACCAACTTCAAAATGTCGCTCGACTCGCTTTTTATCAGGATAAATTTTTTGGTGATTCTGTGCACAATGCAAATTCTCCTTAAGTGCTTTCAAAATATCCTAGCAATCCTGAAGCAAATCACGAGATTTGGGAACATTACTCTGATCAAAAGCAAGATCAAGGAAGGAAAGTGCATCATAACCATATAATGCCCTGAAAGGAGTCATACCAATTGACATAAGAAATGTAGTATTATAGCAATATTCACCCAAATACAACCAACGAACCCAAGCTTTCTGATGTCCTGCTACATAGTTATGAAGGTAACCTTCTATCCATGTGTTCACTATTTCCCTTTGTCCATCAGTTTGTGGATGATAACTGGTACTATGATTCAATTCTGTACCTGTCAATCTAAAAAGCTCTTCCCAAAATATACTCAAAAATCTGCTATCTCAATCACTGATTATATCTGTCGGTAATCCATGTAAACGGAATATGTCTCTAAAGAATAGGTATGCGATCTGAACAGTTGTAAATCCGGTAGTGATAGAAAAGAAGTGTGCAAATTTAGTTAATCTATCAACCACAACAAAAATACAATCTTTACCTTGGGACCTTGGTAAACCTGAGATGAAATCCATAAATATACTTTCCCATTTCCGTTCTGGTATTGGCAACGGCTGTAATAAACCTGCAGGATAAGTATGCTCTGCTTTATTTTGCTGGCAAGTGGTGCATTCCTTGACATAACGAAGGATATCATTTTTTATTCCTTTCCAAGTGAACCTTTCTCTTATGTGTCAATAAGTTTTAAAGTATTCGGGGTGCCCAACTAAAGGAATATCATGCACTGATTGGAGGATTTTCTCTTTCAACTTTGAACCGGGAACCAAGTAAATCTTGTCCTTGTAATAGATAACATCATTTACAACCTTATATTTGTCATCCTGTACATTTCCATCTAGCAAATCACATGCAAAAGAATCCTTAGAGTATTCAACCAGCAATAGATGTTTCCAATCAGCTGTAACTACAGATAATGCATTTATTTCAGGCTTCCTAGACAATGCATCTGCAACAACATTGTTTTTACCCTTCACATATTCAATTTCAAAATCATAAGCTTGGATCTTACTGATCCATTTCTGCTACCTATCATTTAAATCTTTTTGTCCCAAAAAATATCTCAAACTGTTATGGTCAGTTCTTACTACAAATTTGCCACCAACCAAATACTGTCTAAATTTTGTCACTGCATGCCTGATTGCCAACATTTCCTTGTCATAAATGGAATACAATCTCTCAAGGTTACTAAGTTTCTTGCTTTCATAAGCTATAGGATGTTTATTTTGCATTAAAACTGCTCCTATTCCCTCACCAGAAGCATCACATTCCAAAACAAAAGGTTGATTAAAATCAGGAAGTGCAAGTACTGGGCAAGAACTCATTACCTCTTTAAGTTTCTCAAAAACTAATTGTGCTTCTTCAATCCATCGGAATGCCCCTTTTTTGGTAAGATCTGTCAATGGTGCCCCAAGCTGTGAAAAGCCTCTGACAAATCACCTGTAATAACTGCATAAACCAAAGAATCCTCTTAACTTGGTAAGATTCTGTGGCGGTGGCCAATCCAAAATGGCTCTTATCTTTTCCTAATGAACCTGTACACCTGTAGCACTGATCATATGCCCTAAATAAAAAAAAATTGTCATTCCAAATTCACATTTAGAAGCCTTTGCATAAAGTGATTGAGATTCCATAATACCAATAACTATATCAATGTGTTTTAAGTGATCTTCCCAGGTTTTACTGTAAATCAATATATCATCAAAGAAAACTAGCAAGAATTTCCTCAACTGTTTGCTAAAGATATGATTCATACAAAACTGAAATGTTGCCGGAGCATTTGTTAAACCAAACGACATAACCAAGAACTCATAATGACCATAATGACAACGAAAAGCAATTTTATGAATATCTTGATCTCTTAACTTAATCTGATGATATCCTGACCTCAAATCGATTATAGAGAAATAAATAGCACCATGTAATTCATCTAACAACTCATCAATACGAGGAATTGGATACGTGTTTTTTATTGTCTTCTTGTTAAGAGCCCGGTAATCAATACACATACGAAGAGTTCCATCATTCTTTTTGACCAGTACTACTGATGATGCAAAAGGGCTAGAACTAGGCCTGATATGCCCCATATCCAACAATTCTTTAATTGCCTTTTCTATTTCATCCTTGAATGTTTTAGGATGTCTGTAAGGAGTTGTGATAACTGGTTTGGCACCTTCTTCTAATTGAATGGTATGTTCAAGTCCTCTGTCAAGTGGGACTCCTGGAGGAATATCACTGAAAACCACATGATGTGAATCTAATACTTTTAACAAATCATCTTGATAAGATCTAGATTCAAATCTTGATACCTTGTTAGAGATTAAACACTGTGTTGACCATGCCACATCTCCATGTCTGAATATAGCCTCCATTCTTTTAGCACTAATGATCCTAGGACCACCATTAGACATTCCACGAAGTACTACTTTCTTATCATCAATTTTGAAAGAAAATTCCAATCTTTTGAAACTCTGAGTATACTCATCCAAGGTTTCCATCCATTGAATACCCAAAACAACATTAGTGTCAGCCAAATCAATCACATAAATATCATCAGTAACAGTATAATTACCAAGGGTAATACTCAATTTAGGCACCTTATGAGTGCTGGATAAATTAGTTCCACCTGCTACTCTAACATCAAAACCTTCATGTTTTTCAGTTTGCAAACCACGCTTAACTACAAGAGCTGCATCTATAAATTATGAGTAGAACCACTATCAAGCATAACAACCACACGCTGCCCATTCAAAACTCCTCTAACTCTGAAAATATTATAATGTGGTATTCCTGTCATAGAAGCTATTACCCCTTCACCATGTTTTACTGTCTCTGATTCTGTGTTCTTTGATGCAAGTTCTATGTTAGGTTCAACATTTTCTTCATCATCACTATCTGACATAACCTCAATATAATGAATTTTCCCCTTTCCCACACATCTATGTCCTGGCTGCCATGATTCTCTGCAGCTAAAACAAAGTTTTTTTCTTCTGAGTTCTTCCCTTTCTTCTTTATCTAACCTGTTATTAGGGAAATTTTCCTTGTTAAAGGGTTGTTTGTATTTATCTAGCTTAAATGGTGGCCCTTTATTAAACGTTTTCCCTTTTGAAGAAGGTTCCAATTCCCTTGCTCTTTTAATAGCTGTCTGTAAAGTAGGAGGATTTAAAGATTTAACCCATCCTTTGAGTGAATCAGACAATCCATCTATGAATATAACAATTTTGTGTCTCTCTGAAATTTCAGTTACTAAAACTGCCAACTTTTCAAATTCAGAAATGTATTGCTCCACAGTTCCAGTTTGCTTAAGCTGAGTTAAATCTTTTTTAGATGAAGTTCGGGAACTTTAGAATCAAATCTGTCAATAAGTTTCTCAGCGAATTCCACATATGTAATAATCTGATTATGACCCAAAGTTACTTACCCATGGTGCCACCATTCGTGTGCTACACCATCAAGATGTAATGCTGCATATTTCATTGCTTCATCTTCCAACATAGGATTTAATTGAAAATAGGTGTCAAGTTTTTGCGCCCAAGCCCTAGCTATGGTTTTCCCTGACCCATCAAAGTAAGGAATAGACATCTTACCGATTTTCCTCTGTAATTCACTGTTATTCCCTCGCTGACCTCTTGGCCTATGTTTCATTCTGACATCCAAGTATTCTCTAAATTGTTGAGACATGGACCAGCTAGGACACGAACCTAGGACCTTCCATACGCTGCTGGAGTGCTCTACCACTGAGCTACTGACCCCTCTTGGACCAGTCCATCGTTGGTCCGGGTGTGGCTTATTTCCAACACCAACACCCCCCTTAAGCCACACCTCTTGTGTGCTTGGGGCTCCTAGCCTGGACCTGGCTCTGATACCATGTTGAGACATGGACCAGCTAGCACACGAACCTAGGACCTTCCATACGCTGCTGGAGTGCTCTACCACTGAGCTACTGACCCCTCTTGGACCAGTCCATCGTTGGTCCGGGTGTGGCTTATTTCCAACACCAACATAAATGTCATTGTTGATCTAAAATCATCCCCTGATAATAACCAATCATGGTGTATCTCATCCTGTAATTCTCTAATTGTCGATTCGTTTTCTGGTTGCACATTCCTAGCAGTGAAAGTTGGCATAAAGGGTCTGGCTGTTCCTGTTCTTTCTAGCTGATTATTATTAACAGAATGCTCATCTCTACCCCCATTATTTACCCCAGCATTTTGATGTTGATTATTTCCATTATTTTGATGTTGATTAATATTTTGTGCCATAAATTGGGTCATTAAATTAGTCATTCTGTTGACATTGTCCTGCATATCTTGTTGACTTCTGATTAAAGCTGCTATGAGATCCCTATTGTTTTCAAGTTCCCCCATATTGTTTGTTTCAAAAATAATATCTTCGTCAATTGCAGTATGGCTGTCCTCAATTTCAAACTGAATAGAAGAGCTACTTTGTACTAAAGGAAAGTTTTGATCTTTGTTTTGTCTGACCCTAGTATTCCGGAAATTATAATTTCCCTGGTGCATACTCAGCTACACAGAATTTTCAACTCAAAAACTCCCTACATGGTGGCAAGATTCAAATGCTTTGATACCACTGTAAAAATCCTCAACTAATGTATTTGCTGATAAATGAAGTTCTCGGAGTATGTAAGGATGTATTTGGACAAAAACAAATTAAATGTTGTTTTACTGAAACTCGGACATCAATAATCCACAATTTTGTAACTACAAACTGTTCAGATCATAAAGTTTAGTTCTGTATAAATTTTGCAATAGGCATACATTGTCTTTACACTTATTGCACATTAGGAATCTGTACATTTAAATTAAGCATTTGAACAGTTAATTGGAAGGGTTCATGGTGCACCTGATAGATAAGTTGTGATTGCCAATTATAAATTAGACGTTGGTGCCAAACTTGTTGTAGAACGCTACCATAGGGTCGTCATATATTCTTCAATGAACAGAACAGAGAGAGACACACACAATTGCAGACGGATTACCCAGAATTTTGTTCCACTGAAAAATCTTCGTATACGAACAAGACTGAAGCATGAGGTCTTCACGGCATGCGTAGTGTTTGGTAGCACTTCCAACATCTCCACGCAATGACTGCAGCCTCCACGCCACACCACGGCATTATCAATTAAAACAAGTGTTAATATCCACACGCTACAATCCCGATATCGGGTTACAGAAGCACGGGGAGACGGTTTGCATTGAGTGCCGCGTTTGGTTCATACACCAAGTCTTCGACGGCAGTATTCCCAGTCTCGCGGTGTAGGAAAACACACACACCCGCATCATAACACATAGGGGTCATTCCATAAAAGTAATTCACGTTGCTTCAGCAAATAACGATTCTAGTCCAGAATCATACGAACCAATAGGCCAGTCTACCAACAGACGAAAGGCAAAATAATCTAAACGTGTATCCTTACACGCAGGCTTCACAATCTTCCATTCTCCTCTATTCCCAAATCTCTTCCTCCTTAAATCAACCTCAAAGGTAGTTCGAGAAAACCTGTTTCCGAACTGAATCGAACCAACCAATAAGTCCATTTCCATTATTTAGAACTATCGATAAACTATTGAATAGTTTAGGAGCTTATTAATTAATATATTAACAAAAGGATAATTAATATAAAATAATTAATATTACAAAATCATTTATTAATTAATTAATTTATATTAGTAAATTGAAAACTAATATAACAGAATTAATATGCTAGTCTAGACTTAGACTTGGAATTTATTAGGGGATACATTGTTCCATGGTCTGTTGAGCACCCAGACCATCATAGAAGAAAGCATTCAGTGGTGACAGTTTGCAAACCCTCCTGTGCCACTGTCTCTTTCATTGTCACATCTCAGATCGAACATAAAAGGGCAGATGTGTAGAAATCGGCCACCAGCATAGGCACATAGCAACCCAGCATTACAGGGAACCCTGCAAGTACTTCCTAATTAAGGAGAAGGAAGGTATTGAGGAAAGAAAAGGGTCATATTGTTCAGTTATGCAGATGACCTTATATATGTGTATAATTTGTAAGATCTGAATCAGAAAATTATATTCTGTTTTACCACTGAATTTCTAATTGTTCATTACACTTTATTTTCATTATGCTACCATCATCAATTACAAATCTATTAATTTTCTGAGTTAGAATTTGCAGTTAAAAGTTGGAATTTTGATTCAAGTTTAAGAAAAGTACCTTTCATCCAAGAATTCACAATTTGCCATCATGAAACTATAATTCCAAGTATACAAATATGCAAAATATACACGTGCACAACAGCATTGACAAGAGAATAATTATATTTTTACATTTTTGATTGATAAAATAAGGTTAAAGGGGTACTCACCCAAACAATAGAGGCAACTGGAATTGGTCAAAAAACAAAAGAAAGGAATTAGCCCAATTTCGAAAGGAAAAATTCATACTAGTCAACTGAAAAGCCATGGATAAAAGACTACCAAAATCATAACCCATGAATCACTGACTAAGCCAATATTGGCCAAACAATAGAACCTAATCAGCATCTACAAGTTACCAGTGATCTTCCAAAATAGAAATTCTCAAGGTCAATACCATACTTTGAAGATATCATGAAAGAATAGTCAAGGTTCTCCTTCCCTTGGAAAAGAAAAGATCTTCCACAGTCAATTGGGTTCCATCGCCAATAACCAAATTCCTCCCTCTAAAGCCTATCCAACTCAATTTTTCTTCCTCTCCTTTTTACTTTCATTCAAGGATAAATGCTTAGATTGAGCAATGACATATTGGGTTTAAGTAATCTCCTTTGGTGTTGAGAGTTGCAGCATTAGCTCCCCCATTTTAGAGTCTGGTTCGGAACTATCTTGCTCATTGACAGTTCCTAACAGATTTTCCAAAACCATCTAGTCGAAAGACATTTTAGGAAGTTTGAACAATAAAGCCATCCCTCCAACAAAATCTGAGACATTTTTAGAGCCATATGGGGACTCATTCATATAATTTTGGTGACTTCTGCAAATAAAATCCTTACAAGGTTGGTTGTTCTTTTGCCTCCAAGCTTGATTTGAGATGAATTCTAACTAGAATGTTTTGATGATGGACAGTTTTTTATTTTGTGTCCAACTTTATATACATCTAAAGCATCTTAAGGAAGCCCCTCATAGTAATTTTTTTGAATCCAGGAACCCATAGAGTAATATATGCAGAGTGGATGATAGGTTTCAAAGGGTCTGATTTCACAAACAAGCATGCATAATTTATTCGATCCCTTCTATTGTGTTAAAGTAGAACCAGAAAGATAAAAAAATCAGAATACAAAACAAGAGACTCAACAATTTATCCTAGGAAAACCCTCCACCTGAGGGTGAAAAACCCAGCCACACCAAAATTGAATCTTTATTATCAATATGAATGTGATACAATGCTTCTAAGTATAACAAGAAGCTCTTAGAAAATGAGGACTTCTACCTTACATTCAGAAAATGTCCTCTTTACAATAAGATGAGATCACAAATCAATCGATGAGATCATAAATCAATCGAACATAGAAGAATAATACTGAGAGATAAAAAATTACAAGACAGCTGAAGACCGCATCATCTCATCAAAAATACGTTCACCAAAAGATTACTAAAAGCATATGATAAAATTGTCTTGCTTAAGAATATAGCTGCACTCCTCGAAGAAACTGTTACCATACACATCACCAAAAGAAAGAACAGGAGCACGAGAACAATATAACACGAGAGAACGGAAGACGGAAAGCAAGGAGGCACAAAGATTTCAGTGACAGTTACAAAACAGCTTGAAACTCCTCCAACACCGACAAGATACACCAAGCCGTTGACACAGAAGATCCTCATACTGACGGAGCTCATGAAAGAGACGAAAACGAATATGATACGATACAAAAGGAACTGAAACACATTTCGAAAAATCACAGCGAATATAGAGAAATTCACAGCCACGGCAAGAAATGATATCTACTGAAGTTACAAACATTAACACTCCCTCTTAACAAAGGAGATAGCATTAACTGATTTCCAGTCATGGAGTCTCTCAACAGGACAAACACAATATGAAAACAACAAATAGTTTATCACGGATTATCTCAACGTGATAGGCATCATGGATTCACTCAACATGATGTTCACCATGGCTACTCCCATGAGTGAAATAACACAAGTTCTCATCACGGAGTCACTCAATGTGATGTTGCCATGGAGTCTCTCAACAAGACATTCACTATGGCTACTCCCATTAGTGAAAAGAGCCTCAAGGGCTTTCACCTCAAATTTCTCTGTCACAGAGAAAAATGCATTACAAGGGATTGCACCTTGGACTTCTCCCTCACAGAGAAGAACTCATTAACAACATGTAAAAGATTCATTAAAGCTGAGATTCCCTCTCAGCAAGAGCATCATTCTCCACAATACCAAGCTTGTCTCGAAAATAACAAAACTTCACTATAGGAAGTGGCTTGGTGAGAATATCCGTTGTTTGCTCTTCAGTGCAAATGTACTTGAGCTCCACTAGTTTCCTTTGAACCATATCTCTCAAGTAATGATATTTTATTTCCACATGCTTGGTTCTATCATGAAAAACAGGATTAACCGAAAGCTTCACACAGCTTTGGTTATCACAATGAATCATTGTAGGTTCCAAAGGATGTCCAAACAATCCTCCAAGCAATTTGCGAAGCACACTGCTTCTCTAGTTGTTGTAGCAGCTGCAACATATTCAGCTTCTGATGTACTTTGGGCTACACATGATTGCTTCCTGTTGCACCAAGAAATCATAGTTGAACCTAAACTAAAACAACAACCAGAAGTACTCTTCCTGTCAAGTACACATCCTGCCCAGTTTGAATCAGAAAAACCTTGCAATTTCAAACCTCCACAAGAAGTATATTTCAGACCATATCCCATTGTACCACACACATCTCAATATATGTTTAGCTGCAACAAAATGAATCTGTCTAGGCTCACTCATAAACTAACTAAGGGTGTTAACAGCATAACATATGCCAGGCCTAGTATTAACTAAATACATCAATCCAATCAATTGTCTATACATAGTAGGATCAACTAAGTCTGAACTATCTGCAACCTCATGTAACTTTTTTCAGATTTGCTTCCATGGGAGTTGCCATAGACTTGCAATCTAACATACCAAATCTTTTCAAAAAACCAATGGCATATTTCCCTTGACTCAATATGACTTCATTTGGTCTTTGCCACACTTCTAAACCAAGAAAATAATGCATCAAACCCAGATCTTTCATCTCAAATTCAGAAGCTAACTCTTTCTTACATCTAGCAATGAGATCATCCTCTCCAGTAAGAAATAAATCATCAACATATAGAACTAAAATTAAGGCTTTATCATCAATTACCTTGAAGTAGATATTTCGATTTGCATCGTTTTTGAGAAAACCCAAGCTCAACAAATATTGATCAATTCTTTCATACCAAGCACAAGGAGCTTGCTTAAGACCATACAAGGCCTTTTTCAATCTACATACATGTGATTCTTTCTCATGGATCACAAATCCATTTAGCTGCTCAATAAAAACTTCTTCAATTACACCATTCAGGAATGTTGTCTTTACATCCATCTGATGCAATTTCCACCCTTTAACAGCTGCAATAGCAATAATAGTTCCGATAGAGGTGTACCGAGCTACAGGAGCAAAGGTTTCCTAATAGTCTATACCTTCCTTATGAGAAAAACCTCTAGCTACGAATCTAGCTTTATATTTTTCAACACTTCCATCAACTACATGTTTAATTTTGAACAGCCACTTAGAAAAAACAACAGATTTAACTTTGGGCCTAGGAACTATGTCCCACACATCATTCTTGATTATGGATTGGTACTCCTCCATCATGGCATCCTTTTATACTTGCTGTTTTGAAGCCTCCTCAAAACTTGAAGGTTCAGATGATATAATATGACTCATCAAATCAACGTATCCTGCAAACTTATGAGGCCTTTTACTTTCCCTGAAAGTCCCACGTGGGGCTACATATTTTTCAGCCTCTTGCATAGTATGTCTAGCCCACAAAGGTCTCTTCTTATCAGCTGAAGCATTACTTGGACCACCAGTAGTATCTATAGGATCAACTAGATCAACAGAAACAACTGGATCAACAGGATTAACTAAATCTTCTAACTCTGTAGACTCCCTCTGAATCTCTGAAGGGGAATCTGAGACAGCCATATCCAAATCTTGAGAAGGCACAAAATCTTCTCTATCAATTTCCATAATAGATTCTTTAGACCTTTTGCAAACTACATCTTCTTCAAAAGAAACATCTCTACTGATTTCAATTTGCTTTTGACCTGGAATGTAAATTTTGTATGCTTTAGATGATTCACTATAACCAACAAAAATACCTTTCTTCCCTGAAGGTTCTAACTTAGTTCTCTTGTCTTTTGGAATATGAATATACACTGGGCATCCAAAAATCCTGAGATGACTAATATCTGGTTTAGAACCTGAGAAAGCTTCTTCAGGTGTCATGTTATCTAGAATTTGATGACTACGATTCTGAACATAAACAGCTGTCCTGCAAGCTTCTGCCCAAAGAAATATTTGAAGACCTTGATCGTGGATCATGGCCTTTGCTGCCTCAACAATAGACCTATTCTTTCTTTCAGCAATTCCATTTTGTTGAGGATTATGCAGAACACAGAACTCCCTCTTAATCCCAACTTCAAGACAGAAATTTTGAAACAAACTAGAAGTATATTCACCCCCATTGTCAGATCTTAAAACTTTGATCCTCTTATCAGACAAATTTTCAACAAGGGCTTTAAATTCTTTAAATCTAGATAACACTTCATCAGACTCTTTGGATTTAAGAAAATAAATCCATGACTTACAAGAGAAGTCATCAATGAAAATGACATAATACCAAAAACCACTTAATGAAGCAACTGACATAGGTCCACACAAATCAGAATGAATCAGCTCTAGGACATCTTTAGCTCAAATTTCACTACTATGAAAATGGATGTTTAATGTTCTTACCTAGAGCACATCCTTTGAAGATGCCCTCATGATCTCGATTCAGCTTAGGAAGGCCGACTACTACCTTCTCCATGAAATACAAGGTTCTAAAATTAAGATGAGCAAATCTTTTGTGCCACAGTTCACTTGGACTTATAGAATCATGGGCAAAAACTTAATAGGATGAGCTGAAAGTCTATAAAGGCTGTCATGGTGAACACCAATCTCAAGGGCAGAAATAAAGCTTGAGTTATTCTTCCATGCAAGGACTTTTCCATCAGCAAATGCAACATTATAACCTTTATCTTCCAATGCTGAAATGGAAATTAGATTCGTTTTTTTCCAAGAACAAACAGTACATCACTCAAGTGAAGAGGAATACCTAAATCTAAACAAAATGAAGTAGAACCAGCGCCCTTCACAGAATAGGAAGCATCATCACCAATGATAACTTGTAAGTGAGAGTCTTTTCCTTTCAGATTAGAGAGGTGCTCACGATAACCTGTAATATGGCGGGAGGCTCCACTATCAATAAGCCATGTATCATTGTCAATACGAATATTACGGGAGACAACATAAATAAATAAGAAACCCTCTGAATTTTCACTAGACTCTCTATGAGGAATAACATTTTCAACATTTGTTGCAGCAACTTGAGGCTTGGGTCTCGAAGGACATTCTCTAGCAAAATGACCAAATTGGTCACATCTGAAGCATTGTACCCTAGAGAGATCCTTTCTTTTCTTAGATTCAGGAGCTAAATCAGAATTCCTATCTCTGTTCTTTTTTAAGTTTCCTTTCCTTCATTTTCTTTTAGATGAATGGGCAGCAAGAACATGATCTTCTTCATGATGAGATTCCTCTTGCCTCCAATCTGCATTCCTCTTGAATGCAATCAGCCCTCAATCGATCAAACTTGGGTAATTCATTTCTTCCACTAATACCTTGAATGAAAGATTCCCAAGAATGAGGAAGACCATTCATGGCCAGCATAACCAAGTCTTTATCCTCAATAGAATCACCAATAGCATTGAGCTGATCCTTCAATTAGATAATCTTCATAAAGAAGGAAACAACAGATTCACCTCTACTCATTTTAATATGAAGAAGTTGACGTCTCAATGCTAGAGCTCTACTAGTATTATTGAATTCATAAAAGCTTTGAAGGCACTTGAACATATCTTTGGCTAAATTCAACTTGGATATAACAGGTACTAGATGATCCTTAACAAAATCAATTAGAATCTTTCTAGCCATGAGATTATTCTTCCTCCATTGAGCTTTCTCGGTGTCATCTGAAGGTTCATCTACAACAGACTTCACATGGTTTAAGAAGATCATTCTCTTCTAGCACAATAAGAATCTCGAATCTCCATGAAGTGTAATTAGCTGCACCATCCAATCTGTCTTCAACTTTGAGTCCATTCACCATGATGGAAAACTTGAAATAAACAGACTAGAGCTTCAAACAAAGAAAATTTCAAAACTAAGCAATCTGGTTCTGGATCTTTTCTTTAGACCCGCTCTGATACCATGTTAAACTAGAACCTAAAAGATTAAAAATTCAGAATACAAAACAAGAGACTCAACGATTTATCCAGGGAAAACCCTCCACCTGAGGGTGAAAAACCCAGCCACACCAAAATTGAATCTTTACTATCAATATGAATCTGATACAATGCTTCTAAGTCTAACAAGAAGCTCTTAGAAAATGAGGACTTCTACCTTACATTCAGAAAATGTCCTCTTTACAATGAGATGAGATCACAAATCAATCGAACATAGAAGAATAATACTGAGAGATCAAAAATTACAAGACAGCTGAAAACGGCATCATCTTTTCAAAAATACGTTCACCAAAAGATTACTAAAAGCATAGGATAAAATTGTCTTGCTTAAGAATATAGCCGCACTCCTCGAAGAACCTGTTACCATACACATCACCAAAAGAAAGAACATGAGCACGAGAACAATATAACACGAGAGGAGGGAAGACGGAAAGCAAGGAGACAAATAGATTTCGGTGACAGTTACAAAACAGCTTGAAACTCCTCCAGCACCGACAAGATACACCAAGACGTTGACACACGAGACCTCATACTGACGGAGCTCATGAAAGAGACGAAAACGAATATGATACGATACAAAAGGAACTGAAACACATTTCAAAAAATCACAGCGAATATAGAGAAATTCACAGCCACGGCAGGAAATGATATCTACTGAAGTTACAAACATTAACATATTGTAGTCTTCTTTTTTCTTCTCAATTCAAGCTTGCAATCTAACTCGACATTTATATGTTCTCCGTTTCCATGGGGAACCTGTATAACTGCACTCACATAGAATTTTTTCTGAAATCTTCTCCACTTGAGGGACAAAAAGAAAGTCCACGGCCTCACAAACACATACAGCCATGAAACACAGATCCCTGATTAAGAATATTGTGTCCTTAATTGAAACTGGGCTTGAAAGAAACCTTTTGCCAAAAAAAAATTTGAGGAAGTCAATTCGGCAAAGTGGCTCACATCCATTGTTTCATATCTTTCAATCTAGGCCTTCTCCTAAAGAATCTGCAAATAATGGTCATATCCACAAAATCTCTTGATCTGTTCAATGGTTTACTTAAAGACAATCAACTCTGAAATCTCTTGGGCAATTTTGAAACGAAAGTCTCCCTGAAAAAGAGTTTTGAAATCCCACATTCATCCTCAAGGGACCTCAACCTGACCATGGTCTAAGATGGTCAAATTTTCTGGAGCAAACCCCTACTCGTCCAAAGGTAATTTTCAATTTCAAAGAGCGGGGATTATTCCGAGGACGAGAGAGAGAAATTGAAACCCTAGCAGCATTGTCCAGATTTTGAAAAACCCTCCATAATCCTGCAATAAAGTAAATATTTTATCAGTAGATCCACAGCAGAGCATCCATATGAAGCCAACTTACACCAGCGGAAATCACTGCAACCATGAAAAGGGCTCACAAAGTTAACATGCCCCGGCATGATCAATCAGTTCTGAAACAATCCTGCTTCAGAGGAAAGCTAATAGTCACTTCTTTCAACCCCAACCTGTGTTCCTCCACACCATATCTGTTACCTTTAATCTGATATATGCTGTCCTTCATGTTATTTTCTCCATCCTTCACACAGCTCATGCCCCCTTTTGCACTGCATTTGTGCGATTTGGCAAGGGGTGCCATTGCCCACCTTCACTGCCTTCATTGCAGATTTGTGGTCACTCAGTCCAGTCAACAAAATAATTAAATGTTATGCCACTCTGGTGTAGCCAAGGAGAGGAATGAGAACAAACTTTCATAGACATTCACAGGTGCTCTATGCACCTTTTTGAGAATATTTATATTATTATAATTAAAGGATTTCTAAACTCTGCAACTCAGCTCTGTAAAACAAATGCAAGGCCATTACTTCAGGCATTCATAAAGTAAGTCAATCAATTATTTGCTTGCTTTTAACATACTTTAGCTATGGATATGCTTCAAGCTAATATCAAGCTATACTTGATTGTAAAATTAGGATCATAAACTGGCTGAAAGATTCACCATTGGCAAGTGAATATAGTTAAAATCCCTTCATTAATAATTGCTTCATAAAAGTGTGACAGGATATCATCATGACCAAGCACACATGCATAATCTCGTAAATGAGAAAAGAGGATTCTTTCGAGAGTGATCATATAAATCAGTTCATGCAATTATTAACAAGTACAATTTGACATATAGTTAAATTGTCTTCTGATGCATTTAAGTCATCAATGCCTATTCCTCAATTCTATGTGAATTTCTTGGCTGTAGTACTTGACAGAGAATAAGTATCAATTGAGTTACAAAATTATGTTGTCCATATCCTGTAAACAGCTACAGATAGATTTAGAGTTCATCTTTGTAAACATAAAAGCTGATAGCAAACAAATCTCAAGTGCATCTCAAAAGGGAGACTTGCAAGTTCTTAGCCTCCACAATTTCATTGAAAATTTAAAATATTTGTGTACTAACTGCATTAGGTTCTTACAAATGATAATCACATGTTCAGGATTCAGGAATATATTTGACATGTATGCATACAAAAGTTCCCAATAACTATAAGGTACTTTCCATTTGTGGGAAATGAAGCCCTGATGGTTAGGTAAGCCTGCAAATTAATTGCTACCTAATACCAACAAAGATCACAATTTGAAATTCCAAAATTACACAGGACAATCTCTGGCTGCAATAAAGCTACAGGAAATGAAAAAATGCAAACTCTACCTTCCTACCACCATTCAACTGTTGCCTCACAACTTGTGCCAGACTTAGCTGCAAAAAAGCAATTCAATAATCAATTCCAGCTATGAATGCCATCATGAATAATGTAGCAAAAACTAATCAGCAGAAATCTATAGAGAAGATATCTACCGGTAATGGAGTAGTAAATTCCTGAGAGGAAACACCATATTCATTCAAACTTGAACAAGGCAGACAAGCACCAGAAGATGAATTTGATTCCCCGGCTGACTGGGAGTTGTCACTAGTAGTTGCTGATGATGAATTTCTCGGTTTCTCTAATCTTCTTGGACGTCCTACAGGAGCTTTCAGGTACCTCCATGTAAAAACAAACGCAATAGCAAGTCCTGCAATGGCTCCAATAGAACCATTCTGGAAAATGCAATAAATAGAGCTCAATGTCAACATCCCCAAGTCAAATATTACAAGACTCTATGAAAAAGTCAAAATATTGGAAAATTTTGCAAAGAAAAACATTACAATCAATCTCAGAAAAAATGCATAAAGATTTTAAATCTTGAAGACCCTTATGGTTCACATGGCCCAAGCATTGGAATTCTTTGCAATGACATCCATAGCTTATCCACTTCTCTGACATCTGTACATAGAATCCTTTGATAGAAATACCTTCATCTATCCCTGATTTTATGTATCATAGTTTTCATTAATATGGATGAGTCACCTTCTATCTAGGTTCCACAAAGTTTCTTGTATGAGAAAACGAGATTTCGAATGCAGCAAAAATATTATCATCCTTTGAAAATGACAGAGGACTTGTGTGTGTGTAGTTAAATAATGAGCATCCAAATCTTAAAACTCTTCTTCTTAAATTTAAGTATCATTAAAGATTCCAATAATATCCATATTCATGTCACATGAAATGAACACTGCATATTTAATAAATATAAAATATACTATTGAGTCAGTTGAAAGTTTTCTTGCTTTTATGCTTTCCTGCCTGACACGCTTAGACCTCAATATAACTATAAGAAGGGTACATGTGTGCTCTCTTGTTAACCTGAGCATTTCTCATAAATGATTCCTGCTTGTCTTTAATAAGCCTTAGCTCTCTAGATATCTCTCATCATATATCCAGAATTCATTTATATGACAAACTAACAATCAATAAGAATTGAACCATCTCTATTCTGAACAGAAAAACGATGTCTCAGGCAAAAGAAGATGATAAAACAGAAAAAATGAATAAAAACCATCTCTATTATTTTTACTGCCTCATAAGTAAAGAACTCCAACAAGTACCTAAGACGGCTTGGGGATTTCTGTATTCCAACTCTGGATGGGTCCAAATCATATTAAACCACTGTAGTACATAGAACCTACTATTAAGTGGCCACCTGAACTGTCCAGGAATAACCAGAGGAGTGGATGTAATAAGAGACCACAAATATAATGATTTATATGATATAGACATTTGGATCTGACATGATACCAATAGTTGATGAGAATGGAGTTTGCCTGCATAAGCAGACTAAAATATGCATATCATTACTAGGTGGGGAAGAAGACACTGGTCTGAAGAAGCTGTGATCGATAGTAGTGACTCCCAAAACCACAATGATGAAAAAGGGAAAAAATATTGCAAGAATGGAAATGATAATCACTGATAATTGATGAATGCTAATATCTTATCTTGGGTGGACAAAACGTGATGGAGGAGAATGTTAACGAGGGTGATCTTCTGGCTGTAAAAGAACTTCTGAACTCTGAAGACCTCCATCCCACAACTGTGCAGATGCTTCATAAATATCCTTAGTTAGAGCATGGGCTCCCCAAATACCATCTACAACTTTATAGAATGCCTCTTTGCTAATCTAATCAGGCAGAAATATCTGAAAGGGAGTGACCCATGAATCAACAATGCGGGCATGTGGATTGTTACAGGGTTACTTCTATTAGCAATGGGACTCAAGGAGAAGTGCCGTGGGTTTAACCCCAAGACAACTGCAAGATTTGCAGTCCCCTTCAGTCATGGATTAGTTTGATATCGTTGCAGGAATTGTGGTTCATCAAGCCATTATGCTTTTTATGATGAATTCTAAAACTGGTTTAGTGATTTGGTAGACAAGACTAAATTAGTAGTAACCAATAGTTGGTCTATTCTCTAAATGCTTATCAAGATCAAAGGTAGATTCCTTATCAGGCTATCTGGATTTTCAACTTTTTTAAAAAAAATTAAATTCTCTCACAATCTGGTAATTGAAGATTGGGCGATGTATCTTATGGAAGAGCATTTTAATTTTCCTAAAGTAATGTGATAAAAAGTAATTTTTTTGCCTATGTCTAAAAAAAGATCTTGCGTACTAGTTATGTCCTCTATAATTCATGTTGCACTTCTGTAAAAAGTTTTTGTTCTGCAAAGGCAAGCCTGTGGGCCTTGAAGACAGAGCAGCGTGACACACACAGCAATAGTACAGCATGGCTAAAACCATTAGTGATTTTCAATTACTCAGGTTCAACACTGAAAAATTTGACTTTTTTTTTTTGTCAGTGAATGAATGGTTACGGCCATCCAGTGGGTGCCAAATTTATTGGATAGTCACCAGTAAAACTCAAAACCTGTGACCATTGATGTGTAAACCATTTTTGGCTGTGATTGAACAACAGCCCTCGGGCAACTCTAACAGGTTTGACCAGATTATTGCCGGACAAAGGACCATTTGACAAGTCTAACAAGTATCTGATTAACTCATAAATCCTGGTATTATGCCTGAGAAGGGTCTTATAATTGATTCCAGATATGGCCTTCGTTTATTCCTTCTCTATCATTGAGATTTTTATGCTGTAGACGTCTAATTGCTATAGTTTCTCAGTATAATCATTTTTATCTATGCTGTAAAGGCCTCTTCATGTGTACCATGATCTTTATATTGAGATACTTATGCTGTAGACACATAAAGGCTATGTATTCTCAGTATCATCAATTTTCATTAAAGCTTCAAAATCTCTTGATATTCAACCTTATTTGTACTGCACAGATCAGTTATCTGTGATCAACCTCATGTATGGAAGCTTATCTACTCGTCAAAAAAAGTATAAAAAAATATTGTTTATAAAATGGTTCATATAGATTGTCTTTGTTATATGTCAAATGATCAAACTTAAATACAACATGTCCATTAATTTCCCAGTCATCATGCTCTAGGACTGAGGTGCAAACTTGTGCTGTGCATAGAGGCCAGAGATTTGAATAAATAATCATGAGCTGTTAATGTCCTCTAAACTCAACCATATACACCAAAACAAAATACAAAGGTTCATATAGCATCAGAATACTAGTGTCATCACTTTGCACATATTGGGGCAAACCGGTGTCATCACATTGCACATTCTAGGGGAGGCACAGCTTGAAACTGAATCTTCATAATTTCGGTCCAACAAATACTGAAATATCTCTATCCTAGTCAGAAACTAATTGTGAATTTGTCGGAGGTTCTTACCAATGATGACTACTGCTATCAAAACCAAAAGGGGCAACAAGAGATCTGGATGCCCATTGCAGAGTTTCCAATATCCACCCAGATTCTTGTCCGCCAAGTAACAATAGGTGAAAAATGTTTCAAATTTTTGGTGTAAATTCAAGCCTCGTATCCAGATTTTATACAGACCAAACAAAAAATAAGGCCAAGCTCATAGCCTGATGCCACAAAATAAACAAGAAGAAATTTTGCATTGAATTAATTTTATTGGATAAACAAACTGCTTTTTGCATGATACTTAACTAAAATATACAAGTAGCATTTTCTCAGCGGATTGTTGAAAAGGGCAGAAACCTGTTGCAATAAGTGATCCATTTCACTGCTTGACTGCAATCCAGTCAGTTCAAACTGCATTGGATTTGCACTCCATGTTCCATGGTGACACACCCCCACCTCTTGTTCCCCGTCCCCATCCCATGTTATTTTCCTATTCAAATGTTTCTCCACGGATTTTTGGGTACGTTAAGGCATCACCACTCATATTCCCCATCCCCCTCCCAAAACCAATTCAATTCGGACAAACCCTTTTGTTAGGTATGCGGAATGGAGAATTCGGTCTTTGTCATTTTCATCTGCAACTTGATGAGTCACCGAGATGGCAGGATCGTATGCAAATGCAACCGTTGTGTAAGCACACACCCTAGTAGTGGTGAACTGCTGTGTCAGCTCAAAGAGTCCCTGTGGTAGTGGGGTAGTAACCTGGACGAGTAGGCAAAAGAAACAGAAACGCTCATATGATCCCTCTGCTTTACTTATGGGGGGAAGATGAATTACAGATTGATACAGAGACATAGGAATGTATGTAGATGGCATCTGTATGATTTTGAACGGTCAAGAGCACCCTACACCTACAAATTCTAATCTTGAGAAAAGCCCTAACTTTAAAAAACAGCTAAATTCGAAAATTAAAACAACAATACCCAACGAATGTGTGTTGTATATCGGCATCAATGAACCAAAGATCATAAGTCATTTGAATTATCCAAAATACACGGTTAGCGAAATGAAATGGCAGGAACGAAATCAAGTAGTCATGCTGTTAGCAGACTAAGCATATCTACATCCCAATTCAGATAATCTATATCACCGGTTGACAATCTACGAGCTAAAAGCCAGCCTATTGATTGCAATCCCAGATACAGAGAGCATGTGTCGATTTTAAAATATATAAAATCACCGACAGGTGAGAAGATTAAGATAAAGAACAGATCTGTGAAATAAGAACAAAAACAGACCTTGTGATTGAGGAAGAGGGCAATGATATTGGACATTTTGGCATTAAGTTGGGCATTGAATCTGCGTATCAGGTCGAGCAGCTCCTCTTTCAACAAGTCTCCCATCACAGATATTCTCTTATAATATTCTATGATTCCAACCTCTGGCTAAGATTTTATGTTTGGTAATGCATTGTCTCTGACTCAGACCAGGCGCTTTCCCTTCCTGTCTTTGACCTTTTATTTTCTATTAGCGTTGGTGAAATTTTCAATCGTAAACCACATCCATAATTTATACTCGGCAAAATATTTGCATACGGAGACGCATTATCATTTGCCGCCACAATGTCTTTCACCTTCCATATGCGATTCCCAATATATAGGCCTCATCTCGGCCATGTACTTCCTTCAATTATATGTTGATGCATCTTCTCTACTCCATATTCACCACATCGTATAACAATTGTTGTTTAGCGGTGAACTCTTCAATTCACCGGTTGCCTTCAGACTCGTAGACGTTATATTTTATAAGGTTGAAATAAATGTTATTATGTGATCATTTATTTCAATTTTCTAAGGAGAAAATGTATAATTTGGTATTTTTTATTTTTTGTGATATCTTTTATTTCAGTTTTGAGTTGTTGTAGGTTGTATCAAATAAAAGTGCCAAGTTTATATCTTTTATATATGTTGTGGGGTTTAAGTGAGGATCTATGGTTAGAGGAAAGGTTGTTTGCATTGTGAGGTTTGCAACTCTATAGTTGATGCAAAGGCATGATTTGTGTATTCAAAAAGGACACAAGTGGATCCAATTGTTTCAAGTGAGGTTTTAGAAGTGGAACTTGCCACAGCTTTAGGTGGGTTCCAATCAATCTCTCTTTTAGGGAGACATTTTCAATGTAATGTTACCTTACATAGGCGAACAAGTAAGCCCTGCTTTTAGTAGCTATGTTATTTGCTTCTTTTTTTACTAACAACGGAAAACCAATCATCAACAAACATGAGAAATGGAAAGGAAACCTTCAGTCTTGTTGAAACAAACCACTTAGGTCAAGTAAAGGTTGCACCATCAAATATACCAAGAAATGGAATTGAGTAAATGTAAAATGTTTTCAAGGCATCTTGAAGCATATGCTTGCTTGCTTAAAATGTGAATAAGTAAGAAGAAAGCATTTTCAAAGCGGAAAAAAAAATTAAATGGAGATAGGTTTAAAACTTAATCAAACAAGGTTTTACTACAAGTTTTTGATGATAAAAGGTTGTTGGGTGAAAATTTTGTAAACTGATGAAGGTTCACAAAATTTGTGTTTCACGACAGCACACGGGATGATATCTCTCAGAAGGCAAGATATAACCCTTCCTAATTGTAAGGGAAGGCTCCCCCTTTCTACTACAATTGCTTTCTATTTTTCCTACATGCTAACTTTACACTAATCCAAGGTACAATAACAACTTAGTCCTCTTCTTTCAGATTCAGTTATATCTAATTCTCTTTTTAGAATGGATTTCTTCTCTAAATGACTTAAAACTTGCAGTAATATTAACTAATTTACTTAGGAAGTAAAGTGTCCATGAAAGAACAAAGTCTTTCGTTACTTCCCTTTTTTTGAAAATGACTTAAGGATGGGAGTTAGCACACTTAGAAACACAAAGATTCTTTCTATGTACAAATATTCCTATCAACCACTGTAACCCAAATATATTCTCATCTCAAAGACTAGCGAATAGATTGAAAGATATTCTACTCTAACTAGATAGTTTGTATAGCACAAAGACTCTACTTTCTATCCTCTAAATATAATTTTTAGAGATAATTTGTAAAAGCTCAAAGACTTTAAGCAATTCTCCCCTTAACCAATTTCCAATTCTTGAAACTTCAAAGTAACTCGAAGATTACTTGTAAAGACTCAAAATATTCTTAAATTCTTAACACCAAGACTATACCCAACTTTAATCATTCAAGAACATGTGATACCAATGGCATAAGAACATTCATAACATATATAAGATTGAACTCAAAACAAAGTTTGAATGCCAAGCTTCTCTCTTTCTTGATTAAATTGCAAATTTACAAAATGAACACCGTGTCTCAATTTTCTCTTCACTTTGACAGAGTTTTGTTGCATAAACAAGGATGGAAAAAAGATTCTTATTACAATAATAACCCTCATATATATAGGAGAGGGGTGCATCACGAAAATAGGAAATTATGACTAATTTTATGACTAGGTCAAAAGAAGAGTTCGATTTGACTTAGGACTTGTTCACTCAACAGGTGCAGATATGCAGTTATAAAATGACACCTGAAGTGTCAATAGACATAATAAAATGCCACTAAAAAAATGCATAAATGACTAAGTGTCATTCCCTTGAGCTGAATCTCGCTTCTGGAACTTCTCGATCTTCTACAAAGCATTCTTCATTTGAATTCTATCAAGTCCAAAGGAGTTTCCAGTGATGACTTTGACCCTTGTGATAGAATCTTCTAACTCGGTACATCACTTCTTATATTTCTTTAGAAGTGAATCAAGAAAATCCACAATTAATTGAAGATCGGGTAATTCATCAATGGAGGACAAAGAGAAGTCTTTTGTATCAACCTCAGCAGTCAAGAGTAAGTTAAACTCTTTGATGATTTCATCTTCATTGAGCACCTTTTCATTTTTATCAAGGAAAGCACATGGGATTTTGGAGATTTTGGCAACGATTTTTGTTTTCTTATCAACACATTATTTTTGCGTCTTCCTCATATCCTTAACTAGGCACTCAAGAATATTTATCCGGTCCTCCAGAGCTTCTCATTGCTTGATGTACATGCGTCGTAAAGGAATGGCACCATTTTGGATGAGGTCATCAGGATCATAATCTTCAAACTTCAACCAGCCTTCAAAATCCTTTTCTTGTGTTTCAAGTTCCTTGGAGAAAATTCCTATGGTATTATCCACCTTTTCCCTAATAGCGTCAAGGTTGTTGACAATGGTGCAAGCTAAACTCAGGAGTCGTGTACCTTGGCTTAGCATCCGATCCATCCATGCTCATACGACTCTGCTCCTTGATGCGGCCTACTCAGTTGTCTTAACAACTTGGTCATCCAAAGAAGTCGCCACTGGTTCAACAACTTCCGAAGACTTAGCCACTTTGACAAGAATTGAGGTGAGTTGTTCAATTTGTGCCTTAAGAGGATCTTTCTTGACCTTATCCTAGTTATACCTGGAAACTAAAGCCTCCAAGGCGGATTGACTATCATGTGCCACATAATCATGAGTTTGCTTACCTAGATCAATCCTTTGAATGGTATAATTTGAGTCTTGGACCTGTCCAATGATAGCATCCCGAGGAGGAATATCAATTTCAACATACTTATTCCTATTCTTATCAACTTTTAGCCTCGACAATGTTTTGGCTTTCTTGACCGTCTTGGATTTCATAGGAACAAGTTGATTGAAATCAAAGTCTTCAGGAGAAACAACTTGTTTCTTTCTTTTAAGCGCATTTGACATTAACTAAGGAGGTAAAGTTGTATCATCATCCTCACCTACTACCATCTCTTGAGAGGGATTGATAGAATCCTGAACGGTGGTGGTTACTGTTTATGGTGAAAATGGATAACAATAACAACAATATTGAAAGGCTAAATGAATTCAACCACCAAACCCTAGCCTCACAACAACAAAGATCCACCATAACATATGAAGATAACCTAAGACAATGCAAAATAACTCAAAATCACAAAGATTATACCATCACATGTCCAATAGGGTTTTGATCTCCATTCTTCCTATCTCCATTGATCTTGCTTGATATATTTGCTCTCAGATTTTTGTATGCACAAGAGCTCAACAAAGAACGGAATGTGGTTGCAAGTAGGATCGTAGTGTAGCCAAGTACTCCAAAATCAGTCATTAGCATGTGTCATTAGTCATTAGGGTTTGTCATTAGGGTTTGACAATGAAGAAAGCATCTCCTTAAATAGAAGACACAATAAGAAATGGAGGGTTAAGATTGAGAGGTGTAAAAAGAGAGGTCGGCTAGGATTAGAGGGTAGGTAGAGGAAATAATAAAATAATGAAAGAGGTAGGTAGTGTATGAATTAAGAGATGAATGACATGTGTCATGTGTAGAAAAAGATAATGAATTAAATAAATAAATAAAGATTTATTTAATTAATAGAAGAAGTAGGACAATTAAATAAATAAAATATTTATTTAATTTAGGAAAGGGATAATTTAAATAAATAAATGTATTTATTTAAATGAAAAATAAGGCTAGAAGAGGATAAATGAATTAATTAAATAAATAAAGATTTATTTAATTAATAGAAGAATTAGGCTTAGATAATTAAATAAATAAAATATTTATTTAATTAGACATGACAATTTTGGGTGTCTACATTTTGCCCCTCTTTGAGACAATGCGGCTTGTCGCGTTGTTTCAAAGAAGATAAGATGAACTGATACAGAGTTGCCCCAAGATGAGAATGATATGCCCCCTCGAGAGATTGGATGAAAATGTCTGAAAAGATTGCAGACAATCTCTCGATAAGAAAGACGGGATAGAATGGATTGACCGGATAAAGTGACAAAGTCACGGGATAAGGAAGACTGACTCGGGAAATGAGAGCTAGGGCAATCTATAAGATAGACCACGGGGGAAAATACATCCTCATTGTCATCTACACAGTCACAAGAGCATAGTGCAAAGCGAAAATAAAGCAGCAACAGTCAGCAGCGATGGCTTTTGTTCACAGATTCGACCGTGTTCGTCGATTCTAAAGGCCAACGGAGGCAGGAGAGCCAGTGAGTACCACAAAACCTCCTCGTACTTTGATGCATTTATTATTGTCATTAACTCATACTAGGTAATGTAATAAATGCGCATTTATGTCAAGAAAATGTGTTTGTGTCCAAAAATGCGAATTTGTGTCTTCCAGGTCAAATCGGCAGTTCTGTGATGAACATACGCTGTCGATTGGATAAGCTGCTGAGAGGATACACTCAAGAAGGTCCTCTAGGGAAGACTAGGATAGATCAAGGCACTTTGTGATGAACAGTGAGTACCAAGATAGAGTACTTTGTGATGAACAGGAAGTACTAAAATATGAGCAGCACTTTGTGATGAACAGGGAGTGCAAATGTGAGTAACACTTTGTGATGAACAGTGAGTGTCACACATGTAGTACTTTGTGATGAACAGGGAGTACTACTAGGATAGATAGCAACACTTTGTGATGAACAGTGAGTGTCACTAGGATAAATAGCTATGTGCATTTAGATAGCGAGTAGCATTTTGTGATAAACAGTGATTGCCACTATGACTGACATGATTTGATTTGCTTGACTGCAGGAGTACTTGCCGATGCTGGAGTCGCGGGAGAGATTCCCATCAACTCAGAGGTTGCGACTTGAGTTGACAGCCGAGGACTGAGCTGCGATTGAGGTTATGGGATTGAGATACATTCTGTATGTGCCTGAGTTTCGGGTGAACATGGGATTGTTGACTGCATTGGCTGAGAGATTGCACTCAGAGACTTGTAGTTTGCATTTGCCGATGGGTGAGATGACAGTCACCTTGGAGGATGTATATAAGATTCTACGGATACCGATCGATGGGGAGTTAGTACCCTATGATCGAGACGGAGATAGGGATGCACTGAGACGAGTGTTCTAGGATCCAGGACTAGGGATGAGGGTGGGACATGTGGCATGGGATACCATGACATGGACAGGATTAGCACTACCAATAGTGTTGACAGGAGTTATCAGTGGGTTCCTCTGTCTGGATAGGACGACACGAGGGGTGGCTGCAGGGGACACAGGGGCCAGGAGAGTTGATCTTGGGGTGGGTCCTTCTAGGGCTCAAACTCCATCGAGGCCAGGCAGCTCCGAGGGAGGGAGTTCATCATAGCCTTAGAGGGCTCCCTATGTATCAGTATTGTACCATTTTGTATTGTAGACACCTGCGGGTGATTTTGTAGTCATATGATTCTTTTAACATCATTGTATCATGACACTTTTGATTATATATGAGAGATGATCCATTTTTGCGGCAGCTATATGCATGTGTACCTATGTGATGAAATGTTCTTATGTGATACATGTTTTATGATATGGATGCTTATATGATGCAATGCAATATATTTTTGTTCTTTTATGTTGTATATGTGATGCATGATGCAAATGTGAATGTATGTAATGCAAATGATTATTTACATAATGAAAATGTGAGATGTGCTAACATGTGTTGTATGCAGGATGTGATGCAATTGTGATATGCATATGTATGTATGAAATACTTATATGTGGTGATGTAGGTGTAACTATATGAAATGCAAATGTTTTTGGTGTGTCATTATACTCAGTCATGTGATAGCGGGCTACACGGACTCGAGAAGAACAATGGAAGTCAATCAAGAAAGGGGGATGGAAGACAGAAGATATGAACGTGAAAGAGCTTCTTGTGCGTTATCATCATTGAGCTTTATTATGGCAGAATAGGTTATGACAATCGAGGCATTTGTTCGACCCAGAAAGTCATTGTACCCGTTTGCATGGAGATAAGATAGTCACAAACAAGGAATGCCCCAGTTCATACTAGACTCACAGTGTCCTCATATCCTTGGACAAGTCATAGCATTACTAAAAGACAATCCACAGACAGCAAATGCAAATAGGTGACGATACCCCATCCTCGCCTTTCTAGTCAAAGACATCCTGGAGATAGAATCTCTAGTCAAAGACATCCTGGAAAAGCTAAAAGACATGTCACCAAAAAGATAAAATCAAAAGAAAACCAAGACTCGACATCAACATCCACTGTAGTCCTCAAGTTTAGTGTCTCTTGTCACTTGTATAAGTCTTATTTTGATTGTGGTCACAATGTTCACTTTCACAAAAAGGATAGATAGCACTGAACCATATGTTGTCTGAGTCTGTTGAAAGATTTGATTTGTTGAAGCTCATTGTTGCTGTTGTGTCTCATTTGAAACTGACTGAATCCATGAAACTGATACTTTATTGTGGAGAAGATGGAACTTTATTGTGGACTGGCGATGCAGATGTTGCTTTATTGCGGATTGTGCGCAGATAGACTTGAAGGAAGCTGGAAGAAACTGTACTCCTCGAAACATGTGATGTTCTCAGTTCCTCACCCATTACTAGACGTAGGATTTGCCTTAGCCACAGATAGGATCTGATTTATTATGGATGGAAAGGGAGTGAAAAGGGAGGGTTATGGATGGCTAACCAATCTTAGGTAGATCAATAACAAGCCATGATGGGAATGGGTAAGTTTATTGTGAGTGAATAGGTTGTGAGTGTGTGCAAAGTGAAAGGATGAAAGTGAATCCTGAAGGAGAGAGGAGCAATGTATCTACGCATGGCGCTGGTGACCCAGTTTTCACCATGGTACTTGCCCAGGGCGCCACCGAAGTGGTTTTCACCATTGGACGAAATTATTTCTCTTTACTTTTTTCAATTTTTCAATTTTTTTGTTGTCACAAGGCGCCTGTTTGCCAGGTTTTCACCAAGTAACGAATTTTTTTGTTTTATAATTTTTTTTTTGTATTTTTGAAATTTTTTTATTCTTTTTGTATTTTTGAATTAGGATGTTCCGAAGAGCTTATGTGTAGAACCTGCGAAGGTGCATGCTGTTGATAGGATCCGCCAAGGGTTCACCTTCTGTAGTTGAGAGCTGATATGCCCCAGATCCATATGCTGCTGTGATGATGTAAGGACCAAGCCAGTTGGGTTCAAATTTGCCCTTCTTATCTCTATCTTGTTGATTCTTGGGGTTCTCTCTGAGGACTAAGTCACCTACCTCGAATGCGCGAGGCTTGACTTTGTAATTGTAGCTGCATTGTTCCTTGACTGAATGATGTGTAGCTTGAGTGACTGTCTTCCTTGATAAAGGAACTGAGATAGAATTACTAGTGTGTGGACTACACAGGCCCATATGCGCGTCACCTGAAGAAGTTTGGGCATCACTGATAACAAAGTCCTTTGAGGAAGCTCCATTAAAGGTCCATGATGTATCACCCAAAGGGGATGGATGTGTGGAACAAGTGGATGAGTGATGAAGGCTTATGATTGTGAAAAGAAGTGAAAGTAGGATAGCATGATGGAGACTTAGGATCAACAAGTATGCTTTTTGACTTAAAATTGTAGAACTTTTGCCCCCAGTTATTTTGGTGTTAGGGGAGATCAACTCTTGCTCTTTTTGCTTCATATGAGTTTTATCCTTGACTTTGATTTTTGTAGAGTCCAATAGCTTTTGATTTTGATTTGGACTAAAGGACTTCTCTTTATTTTTGACTTTTAAATTTTTCTTTTCAAGGCTTGATTTTTGATCCCCAATGAGTAAGGGCTTTTGTAATTCTTGTTGATCCAAGTCTGGGAGTGGAGTGGAAATGGAATGAGTGGATGAAATGGTAAAGCTATGTGACTTCTCAAGAGGGCTGGCAATACGCTCAATAGATTCTTTGTTGGAACCACTCTTAGGACTATTGATATCAAGAGTTGCTTGCACCGCTAGAGGAGATTTGCATTCAGACTTAGTAGCCACAACACTAGGTGGTTCACACCCAATTCCTTGGCATTGCAAATTGTTTGTAGGTTGTTCCTGTCGACTGAATACCTTAGGAGATAGTGGGAGTTGATCAACATGAAAGATATACTCACCACATCCCATGTCTTTAATCTTGAACTTTTCTTTTAGCTCTGCTTGTTTGGATGTAGAAGCTTTTAAGGATTCAGGATCCACATATGCCGATGAAGGAATAGCTTCTCGATTAGCTGGAATTGTTATTTCGGATCTAGGTTGCAGATTGTTGCAATATATGAATGGATTTGGATCCGCTTTGACAGTCACTTCAGCTCCATTGTGTGGGAACTTGATACATCGATGATATGTAGATGGTATTGCTCTCATTTCATGAATCCATGGACGTCCTAGTAATATGTTGTATGTGAGATCAAGATCAAGGACTTGACAAACCACATCCTTTGTAACCGGTCCAACTCTGAGAGGTAAGGTGACTGTGCCTTTGGATGAACGCTCTTCATCATCATATGCTTTGATAGTGATTTGGTTTGTAGAATTCACAGCTTTGTCAGAATATCCCAATTGTCTTATGGTACTCAAGGTACAAATGTTAAGACCTGCTCCTCCATCTATCAGGACTCGCTTTATTCGGTGTTTATGTATGAAGGCTTCAACATGTAAAGGTGCATTATGTGGCTGACTTATGGAGGCGTCATCGGCTTCTGTGAATGTGAGGGAGTGTGGAATGGATAGGTATCCCACCATGGCTTGAAACTGGTCCACGTTCAGATCAGTAGGGACGGCAGTGTCTCTCAAGATTTTGTCAAGTATAGCTTTATGTGCAGGGGATATACGTAAGAGCTCAAGAATGGAGATGAGCGCGGGTGTCTTCCCTAGTTGTTCTACAAGATCGTACTTAGGCTTGGTAGATAAAGGATTGGTATTCTTAGTGGAGGCACCTGACAATGTAATCTTACCTCGACGGGTTGTAACATGACATTCGGAGGTAGCTTCGGATGAAGATCCCACACCCTTTAGGACAATTTTAGGTCGCTGAGGAGGATTCTCAGGATTTTTATTTTTGATAGTAATGGTAGAGATATGATTGTCCATTGAGATGTGATTGATAGTAGAATCATAATTGTAAGGTGTTCTAGTATAATTGGCTTGATCATCTGTGACTTTGCCTTTTCCCTTGTCATGTTTTGGGAATGGTTCCTTAAACACCTCATGCTCTTGGTTAGATGAATGTCCCTCAATCTCAATATCTCCTCTGTCAATGAGATCTTGCACAATGTTTTTTAATCGATGGCAATTACTTGTCTTGTGACCCTTGCTCTTATGAAACTCACAAAACTCATCATCATTCCACCAATTCGGTTTTACCTTTGGTTCATATGGAGGAAAATCTGGGACTGTGATCACTTTGTTTGCTACAAGCTTTTTGAATACTGATTCAAGTGGTTCTCCCAATGGAGTGTACTTCCTTCGTGGTTTTGAAGTTGTTTGATTGTTCACTTGATTGTTGGTAGAATTTGATCCAGAAAAGACGAACTTTGGTCTCACTGTGTTGGCATCAACCACACCATCATTAACTGTGTTCTTATTCTTGTTCCAAAATTTTGGTTTGTCCTTTCCTTTGAAGTCCTCTTTGTTTTCTTTGAATAGTTTGATAACTCCTTGTTCAATTAAGACTCTTTCTGTTGCTAGGCCCTTTTTAATGACATCCTTGAATGTAGACAAACAAGCTTTTCTGAGATCATAGCCAATAGCCTTGTTAACATTTTGTGTGAACATCTCCACCATTTGTTTTTGCGGGATCTCACAAGAGCATCTGCTAGCTAGGTTTCTCCATCTCTGTAAAAATGTTGCGAAAGATTCTCCTTCTTTTTGTTTAGTATTGCACAAGGTAGTAACTGAGACATCTGTTTCAATGTTGTAAGAGAAATGCTGAATGAATGCCTCTGCTAAGTCGCCCCATGACTTAATACCGGGAGGTAATTGAGAAAACCATTCCATAGCTTGGTCACCTAAACTCTGTGGGAACAACCTCATCAAGTATGTTTCTTCTGTCGCTACCTCAATGCAAGCTGTGAAGAATTGTCTTATGTGTGCCTTGGGGTCTCCTCTCCCTCTATATTTGTCGAACTTTGGTGTTACAAAGTGTGGAGGAAATGGAGGCATTGGAATGCTCTTATCGAAGGGATAAGGGCATATATCTCTCATAGTGTATGTAGGTTTGGATGTACTCATGTCCTCCACTTTCTTTTATAGATCTCTAATTTGTTGCTCCAAATTATTTTTGGGAGGAGATTGATTTCTTGTAGCATACCCCATGTTTGAAACACCCATTTGAGGAGGAGCTTGTTGCATGTATGGATGATACTGATCGTAGACATGTCCATATGGAGGTCTATATTGTTGCGACATGTATGGAGCACTTGGCATAACTTCTTGTTGAGGGACTCCATATCTGTTTTGTGTGTATAAACCATATTCAACAGGTCTTTCATTTTCCATTGTGTTGCCCCCAATTTTGACATGAGGTCTCCTTGTGTCAAAATTTTGAGGATGTCCTTGAGTATCCACTAGACTACAATTCTACTTGCAACCACATTCCGTTCTTTGTTGAGCTCTTGTGCATACAAAAATCTGAGAGCAAGTATATCAAGCAAGATCAATGGAGATAGGAAGAATGGAGATCAAAACCCTAGTGGACATGTGATGGTATAATCTTTGTGATTTTGAGTTATTTGCATTGTCTTAGGTTATCTTCATATGTTATGGTGGATCTTTGTTCATTGTTAGGCTAGGGTTTAGTGGTTGAATCCATTTTAGTCTTTCAATATTGTTGTTTATTGTTATCCATTTTCACCATATACATTTTGGCACGCCCGGTGGGACTCTTGTCCCTTTGCATTTAACATTTTTGTTGCAGATTTTGCATTTTTGAAGTTGCAGATCGGACGATTTCGACGATATTTTAGGTTTTTTCCGCGTCTGCGAGTGTTCGGATCGCGTTTTTGTATTTCAGAGGCGTCTGCGATATCTTGGATCGCGTCTGTGTTTCTATCATTTTCTATTTTTGCAGGTTTCCGAAAGTCGCGTCTGTGATTCCGAATCGCGTCTGTGCATCATCTTATCGCATCTGTAGCCGAAAGAAGCGTCTGTGTTCTGTGGCCGCGTCTGTGAATCACAGAACCGCGTCTGTGTCGGACAGACGCGTCTGTGTCTGGTATAACAGCGTCTGTGCATTCTGTTTTGCAAATTTTTTCAAGTTTTTCGATTTGGGTTTTCGGATTTTGTACTTAGGGTTTCAGATCTGGTTTATTTTTGGCTAACCTTTGCAGATCTAGCTAACCTGATTTGTGCAGCTTGCTTTGGAGACAAATACGTTTTTGTTGAAGGCCCCTTTTCACAAAGTCTTTTTGGGTTTTCTAAAAATTTACCTAACTTGTGTGCTTGCAGGAAGGGGTTATCATTTGAAACAACCCAAACTACTAACAATTTTGTTGCAGGGCCTTAGCTAAGGTTTTGTAATTTTTATTGTGTGCCTTGTTTCATAGCTTAGCAAACACTTCAATTGGTGCACTAAAATTGAATCATTGTCTTTTGTGTCTTGAGCAATAGGCTCTTTTTGTTTACTCTTTAGAGGGCCTGTCTTCCCGTGTGGTCATTAGGACTACTAGTGAGAAGAGAACGACCCAAGTGGTAGCGAGGAAAACCCACCTCATCCAAACCACTATAATCAAATGTATTCATGGTGAAAACTATGAATAACGTGTGCTGATTAGTTCATACCGACACTATGTCTCCCCATAAACCCGTTTGATCAAATTTATTTGATCATTTGTAGGGCGTAACCCCTACCGGCTGGGAGCCTTCTGTATTTACAGAGCTGAAAGTGCCGCATGTATGGCCACACGAGCGGATGCCCTTACTAGCACCATTTTGTTTTAGAGGCCCAAATCCTTCTAGTTGTTGGGGCAGGAGGTCGGACCTCTGGTAGCGGCCCACACACATACGGTTCTTAGTAGAGATACAAAGTTCGCCATGGGGAGTTTTCATGGGGACTGATGCTTGGCTGACCCGAGAAGTGAGTGCCGAGGGTGGAGCCAGTGAGGTCAAGCATCTAAGTATCCGCTCTGAATAGCGTAGCCTCGGGGGTAAAACCCCATGTGGGATCAACAACTATTGTCTTGGCCAGCCATAAGAATTGTGCTTGACTTATGATAAACATTCAAACAATCAAAGACAAAACAGCAAAACATTGTGTCTTTTGTGTCTTCAAGTGTATGCAAAAACTTTTTACATCAAACAACACACTTTCTTGGAGTCATTTTGGAGTCTAAACATTAGCAAACATTGAGTCATCAACACTGTGTCCTCTTGTCACGAAAAACAGTCGAACAATCAGATTTGGTCACAACAAAACAACTTCACAGATAGGAAAGATTGCACGAAGGTTACAGAAACGCGTCTGTGTCTGTTCAAACCGCGTCTGTGTCAGATAAACGCGTCTGTGAAGTACAGAATAGCGTCTGTGTTTTTATCTGCGTCTGTGTCGAACAGAGACACGTCTGTGTCTGGGAATCGCGTCTGTGAAGTATACAGGCGCGTCTGTGTCCACAATTGCAAAAAACTGTTACAGTCCCGACAAACATCAACAGGAAAATCTCAGAATCACGTCTGCGTTAAACAGAGTAGCGTCTGTGTCTTAAAACCGCGTCTGTGAAGTATACAGAGGCGTCTGTGTCAGGATTTGAAAATTCTAACAGTCAAACAAACAAAGAAATCAGTTTCGGCATACTTGAGCTTCCTAGGTTGTCTCTTCAGATTTCATCTAGCATTCAACCTGTCTTTGGGTCTCACATAGTCCATCATTACTTCACATCTCATTTTACATTCATACTTGTCTAAACTTGAGTCAAAAGGTCACTTGCTTGTCCTCATCATACTTTGTCAACACACTACATACAACAACACTTTGCTAAGTGGTCCCTCATCAAGGTTTCTTACCTTTGGGTCTCATTTGGTCTTACTTAGAGTCAAGGTCAGCTTACCTCATCAAGAGAAACTATCCTCTCTTTGGAAGTCACACCTACTCTACTACTTACATACTTGGTCTTACACTTTGGACATTGCAAGTACACCTCAAGATTCATTTACACTCCATACAACTCTTGGTCTTCCATACTCTTGTCATTTTCCATCTAGTCTCTCACATATTGCCAAACACCTAGTTCATGGTTGAAACCCGTCTTCAAAAATCTAGGAGAATAGTCAAAGAAGCTCAAGAATCCGCAAACATGAGTTCTTATGAGTATGACAATGATGTCTTCTACAATCCTGAGCACACTACATTACCAAACATGAATGTTTATAGACACAACCCAAATGTGGAAAGCGCAAACGCTATAAACAACAATGCTACACACAATGACAATGTTGACAATTCTTCAATACTATCAGCAGACATACAAGAATCTATAATGGATCCTCAATTCAATAGATTGGTCGAAGAAATAATGAGGAGAGATCGTCAATATTTCATAAACATGATGGCACAAAGTGGAGCTAAAATACCACATGATTTTGACTTATCTCAACTTATGGAAAGTAGACCTTCACAACAAACTCAACCAAATAGTGGAGGACCAAATAATATGATGCCGGAGTCACCATCAGTTTTGCTTCAGAAACCAGCGATCCCACATACACAAGCTCAAATGTATGATACTTACACTCAAAGACCATCATGGAGGCCCTATGCTCAAACACATGCTCAAGATATGGGTCAACCAAGACAAAATTTTGACACAAGGAGACCTCATGCCAAAATTGGGGGCAACACAATGGAAAATGAAAGGCCTATTGAATATGGTTTATACACACAAAACAGATATGGAGTTCCTCAACAAGAAGTTATGCCAAGTGCTCCATATATGTCACAACAATATAGACCTCCATATGGACATGTTTACGATCAGTATCATCCATACATGCAACAAGCTCCTCCTCAAATGGGTGTTTCAAACATGGGGTATGCTACAAGAAATCAATCTCCTCCCAAAAATAATTTGGAGCAACAAATTAGAGATCTACAAAAGAAAGTGGAAGACATGGGCACATCAAAACCCACATATACTATGAGAGATATATGCCCTTATCCATTTGATAAGAGCATTCCAATGCCTCCGTTTCCTCCGCACTTTGTGACACCAAAATTCGACAAATATAGAGGGAGAGGAGACCCCAAGGCACACATAAGACAATTCTTCATAGCTTGCATTAAGGTAGCCGCAAAAGAAACATACTTAATGAGGTTGTTCCCACAGAGCTTAGGAGATCAAGCGATGGAATGGTTTTCTCAATTACCTCCCGGTATTAAGTCATGGGGCGACTTGGCAGAGGCATTCATTCAGCATTTTTCTTACAACATTGAAACAGATGTCTCAGTTACTACCTTGTGCAATACTAAACAAAAAGAAGGAGAATCTTTCGCGTCATTTTTACAAAGATGGAGAAACCTAGCTAGCAGATGCTCTTGTGAGATCCCGCAAAAACAAATGGTGGAGATGTTCACACAAAATGTTAACAAGGCTATTGGCTATGATCTCAGGAAAGCTTGTTTGTCCACATTCAAGGATGTCATTGAAAAGGGCCTAGCAACAGAAAAGGTCTTAATTGAACAAGGAGTTATCAAGCTATTCAAATAAAACAAAGAGGACTTCAAAGGAAAGGACAAACCAAAATTTTGGAACAAGAACAAGAACACGGTTAATGATGGTGTTGTTGATGCCAACACAGTAAGACCAAAGTTCGTCTTTTCTGGATCAAGTTCTACCGACAATCAAGTGAACAATCAAACGGCTGCTAAACCACGAAGGAAGTACACTCCATTGGGAGAACCACTTGAATCAGTATTCAAAAAGCTTGTAGCAAACAAAGTGATCACAGTCCCAGATTTTCCTCCATATGAACCAAAGGTCAAACCAAATTGGTGGAATGATGATGAATTTTGCGAGTTTCATAAGAGCAAGGGTCACAAGACAAGTAATTGCCATCGATTGAAAAACATTGTACAAGATCTCATTGACAGAGGAGATATTGAGATTGAGGGACATTCATCTAATCAAGAGCATGAGGTGTTTAAGGAACCATTCCCAAAACATGACAAGGGAAAAGGCAAAGTCACAGATGATCAAGCCAATTACACCAGAACATCTTACAATTATGATTCCACTATTAATCACATCTCAATGGACAATCATATTTCTACCATTACTATCAAAAATAAAAATCCTGAGAATTCTTCTCCAAAACCCAAAATTGTCCTAAAAGGTGTGGGATCTTCGTCCACATCTACCTCTGAATGTCATGTTACAACCCGTCGAGGTAAGATCACATTGCCAGGTACCTCTACTAAGAATACCAATCTTCCGTCAACTAAGCCTGAGTACGACCTTGTAGAGCAATTAGGGAAAACACCCGCACTCATCTCTATTCTTGAGCTCTTACGTATATCTCCTGCACATAAAGCTGTCCTTGACAAAACCTTGAGAGATACTGCTGTCCCTACTGATCTAAACGTGGACCAGTTTCAAGCCATGGTGGGATATTTATCCGTTCCACACTCCCTCACATTCACAGAAGCCGATGACGCCTCCATAAGTCAGCCTCATAATGCACCTCTACATATTGAAGCCTTCATACATAAACACCGAATAAAGCGAGTCCTGATAGATGGAGGAGCAGGTCTTAATATTTGTACATTGAGCACCATCAGACAATTGGGATATTCTGACAAAGCTGTAAATTCTACAAACCAAATCACTATTAAGGCTTATGATGATGAAGAGCATTCGTCCAAGGGCACGGTCATCTTACCACTAAGAATAGGGCCAGTCACAAAGGATGTGGTTTGTCAAGTCCTGGATCTAGACCTTACGTATAACATATTGCTAGGACGTCCGTGGATTCATGAAATGAGGGCAGTCCCATCAACATATCATCAGTGCATTAAGTTTCCTCATAATGGAGTCGAGGTAACGGTCAATGGTGATCCAAATCCATTCATATATTGCAATAACTTGAGATCACATACTGAGACTATCATTCCCAGCAATCGTGAAGCTACTCCTTCTTCAGCATATATTGATCCTGAGTCATTAAAGCCCTCGACATCCAAACAAGGTGAACTTAGAGCCAAATTTCAAGACAAAGGCATGGGAGAATACACTCTGAATCAAACAATGTTCTTACGACAAGTCATGACCTCTCCCAAGGAATATGGGAGGCCACATCCTAATAAGCAAATCTCCATCATGCTACTCAAATGGGATCCTACCGTCTTTCAAAAATGGGGCGAACTAGAGGAAGAAGATTTATATAAAATGCTATATAAGGACGCTAAAGAGGATACACATGATCAAATTATAATACCCTGTGAGAACTATGGCAAAGGTTTCAAAATTCTACAAAGATTTGGGTATGATGGAAAAAGCCCTCTCGGACTACGCAAAGAAGGTGTCATGGAGCCTTTACAACCTGAGCTAACTACAAGAAGGGAACGCTCCAAGGGGCTTGGTTTTCTAAATCCCAAGATTCACAACAAAAGAACAAAACAGATATGGTGAGTCAAAGTGGCTGAAGTCCAACAAGAAGATGACTATTCTACAGATTCCAACGAATGGGAATGGGGTTTAGACAAATCCTCCAGCGACTATGAGCTCAACGAGACATTTAGAGAGCCAGAGGAACCTACAGAGGAGGAGGAGTTTTACAAGAAATTCAGAGTTGGTCAAGAACCGACCCATAAGGATCCCGCACAAGCTTCGTTTCAAAGCCCTAGGTCAAGATCACATAGGATGAGGACACCTGTCCCTGAGGGTGCTACTAGTGATGATAATTTGGACTCACTCACGATCGAAACTGATGAGGAGAGTGCCATTGACGACCTCGATGACTATCTTGACATACCTGAATATAACCACATCTTCACTATTAGCCTTGCGAACTCTGAAAACATTAAAGACCTTCCCCTCGTTCACCCCCAACTCATTGATTGGGATCAGGATGGACCAGCACAGCTTGATACATTTCAAAATGACGAAGCTATTGTCGATTATCTTGGCATTCGCGATGATCTTCCTCTTGGAGACCATAAAGCAGGATACGCCATAGAGCTTAATAACATGGCATACTTTGGTGAGGGTGTCGGGCCTTTTAGTCGCAAAAATGTGAAAATAAAAACAAAACAAGGGTCTTATGGCGAAAACCACACTGTGGCGCTATCTGACTCTAAAAAAGTAAAAAGAAAGGACGTATCTGAGGGTGAAAACCTCTCTGAGGCGCCCGAAGATGGAAGGCTTGACATTCTCCCAGCATCATACGAGGAAAAATCATCCATGTTGGTAGAGGAGACTATAAAGACAAACATTGGTACAACAGAGGTTCCACATAACATATTTTTGGCTCAATCATTGACAGAGGCCGAGAAAGCAAGGTTCATAAGCTTCTTTAAGGAACGACAAGTCAACTTCGCATGGTCTTATGCTGATATGCCTGGACTAGACCCCGATTTAGTAATGCATCATTTAACAGTCAAACCGGGGGCAAAACCAGTAAAACAGAAATTGAGGAAAATGCATCCATAAGTGGCATTATTAGTCAAGGCAGAGCTGGAGAAATTATTGGATGTCGGATTCATACGCCCAATTGATTATCCTGAATGGATTTCCAACTTAGTACCTGTTAGCAAACCAGATCGCAGCATCCGAATATGTACAGACTTCAGGGATATCAACAAGGCTTGTCCGAAGGATGATTTCCCATTACCAAACATTGATTTAATTGTTGATCTCACAGCAGGCCATGAGATGTTATCTTTAATGTACGGATTCTCGGGATATAATCAGATTAGGATTGCACCTGAAGATCAACATAAAACATCATTTACTTGTCCATGGGGAACCTTCTGCTGGAATGTCATGCCCTTTGGACTGAAAAATGCAGGTGCCACGTATCAACGAGCTATGACTACTATCTTCCATGATCTCATGCATGTAACGGTGGAAGATTATGTTGACGACCTTTTGGTTAAATCAATAGACAAAAATACACACTTGGACATACTTTCAGTTGCTTTTGATAGGCTGGAAAAATACAAGGTAAGATTAAACCCAAAGAAATGTGTCTTTGGAGTAACCTCCGGGAAGCTCCTAGGATTCATTGTGTCTAAAAGAAGAATAGAAGCTGATCCAGCAAAAGTCAAGGCTATCTTGGACATGCCGCCACCCAAGAATATCAGTCAACTTCAGTCTTTACAAGGGAGACTCCAGTCCATACGAAGATTCATAGCACAACTTGCAGATAAGTGCAATCCTTTCCAGCACCTGCTACACAAAAACATCAAGTTCAAATGGGATGAGAACTGTCAATAGGCTTTTCAGGCACTCAAAGACTATATTTTGAACCCGCCAGTTTTGATGCCACCAATTCAAGATCAACCATTGCTACTTTACATATCAGCTACTCCAACAGCACTGGGGGCACTCCTAGCACAACAAATACCTGACGGCAAGGAAAAAGCAGTTTACTATATCAGTCGCACGTTGGTGGGATATGAGCTGAACTACACACCTATTGAGCGTGCATGTCTCGCTGTGGTCTTTGCTTCACAAAAATTACGACATTATATGCTCACTCACAAGACTAAGTTGATTGCCAGAATTGATCCACTAAAATATCTTCTCAACAAAGCTACACTTACTGGGTGACTGGCCAAGTGGGTAATGATCTTGAGTGAATTCGACATTGAATACGTGGACAAAAAAGCCATAAAAGGACAAGCCATCGCAGATCAACTGGCAAATGCTCCCATGATAGATGATGTTCCTCTACAGTCAGAATTTCCAGATGAGTCCATTCTAACAATATCACCTGCAAAGCCATGGCAACTATACTTTGATGGCTCATACACACAGCATGGGGCAGGAGCGGGTATACTCTTTATAACTCCCCAAGGCGATTCTATACCAAAGTCATACCGCTTATCATTTCCTTGCACCAACAATATAGCGGAATACGAGGCATTAACAACTGGGTTAAGAATTGCAGTTCAGTGGAAGATCCAAGAACTTTGTGTTTTTGGGGATTCTCAACTTGTCATCCGTCAAGCAACTGATGATTATCAAACAAAAGATGAAAAGATAATGCCTTACAAACAACTGGTAGATGATCTGAAACAACACTTTGCAAAGATAGAGTTTGAGCAGATACCAAGAGAACAGAATCGCGCTGCTGATGCCATGGCTACAATTGCTTCGCTCATTGATCTACCGCAAAATGAGACCTGCTATGAGTTCCTGGTTGACAACCTGCTGATTCCGTCATATGAGATCACTCCTACGGAAATGATATGTGTTGTTGGTCCTGAATCCTAGTTATATGGTTCCATATTCACATACCTTCGCGACAATATCTTACCTCCCGATCTATCGAACAACCAACGCCGCACTTTCATTCGCCAATCCTCCTGATATGTTATCCTAGTTGATATCCTATACCGACGAGGTCTAGATGGCACCCTTCTTAGATGTTTAGAGAGTGACGAAGCTCAGATTGCGTTACGAGAAGTGCACGAAGGGATATGTGGTCCGCATACTAGTGGTCCTACCTTGGCCAAGAAACTCATCAGGACTGGATACTACTGGCCTACTATGGAAAAAGATGCATATCAGTTTGTCAAGAAGTGTAAGCAGTGTCAAATTCATGGAGACCTTATACATGCACCAGCACAAGAACTACAACCACTTACATCTCCTTGGCCCTTTTGTCAGTGGGGACTCGATCTCATAGGCAAGATTCACCCTCCTTCTTCCAATGGACATAAATTCATTATCACAGCCACCGAGTATTTCACAAAGTGGATTGAAGTTGTGCCTCTCACACAAGTTACTGGGAAACAAATCGCTACCTTCATCCTGAACTACATCATTTGCCGATACGGGATTCCTACTTCCATTATCACCGATAACGGGCGTCCTTTCAAGAACCAGGATGTTCGTGAACTCTGTGAGCGCTTCCATATCTCTCACCGTTTCTCCACACCATACTACCCCCAAGGTAATGGCCAAGCTGAGGCGTCTAACAAAACAATTCTCAAAATACTTAAAAGGACAGTCGACGACGTTGGCCGTAACTGGCATGTCCAACTCAATCCCGCACTTTGGGCCTATCGTACCAGTGTCCGCACACCTACAGGAGCTACACCCTACTCACTTGTCTACGGCGCTGAAGCCATCTTGCCTATTGAGGTCGAGTTACCTTCTTTACGGGTCTCCTTGAGAAACATAATCAACGATGAAGACTACAGGTTCTCCCGCTTACAAGAACTAGAACTGCTGGAGGAACGACGACACACTGCTTTTAATCATCTCAAGGCTTACCAACAACGAATGAGTCGCAGTTACAATCACAAGGTCAAGCCTCGCACATTTGAGGTAGGTGACTTAGTCCTCAGAGAGAACCCCAAAAATCAGCAAGACAGAGATAAGAAGGGCAAGTTCGAACCAAATTGGCTTGGTCCTTACATCATCACAGCAGCATATGGATCTGGGGCATATCAGCTCTCTACTACAGAAGGTGAACCTTTGGAGGATCCTATCAACAGCATGCACCTTCGCAGGTTCTACACATAGCTTTTCAGAGCATCTTAACGCAAAAATACAAAAAAATCAAAAAATTTCAAAAATACATAAAAAAATCAAAAAAAGTTCAAAAATACAAAAAAAATTATAAAAACAAAAAAATCGTCACTTGGTGAAAACCTGGCAAACAGGCGCCTTGTGACAACAAAAAAATTGAAAAATCGAAAAAGGTAAAGAGAAATAATTTCGTCCAACGGTGAAAACCACTTCGGTGGCGCCCTGGGCAAGTACCATGGTGAAAACTGGGTCACCAGCGCCATGCGTAGGGACTTTGCTCCTCCCTCCTTCAGGATTCTCTTTCATCCTTTCACTTTGCACACACTCACAACCTATTCACTCACAATAAACTTACCCATTCCCATCATGGCTTGTTATTGATCTACCTAAGATTGGTTAGCCATCCATAACCCTCCTTTTTCACTCCCTTTCCATCCATAATAAATCAGCTCCTATCTGTGACTAAGGCAATTCCTACGTCTAGTGATGGGTGTGGAACTGAGAACATCACATGTTTCGAGGAGTACAGTTTCTTCCAGCTTTCTTCAGTCTATTCGCGCACAATCCGCAATAAAGCAACATCTGCATCGCCAGTCCACAATAAAGTTCCATCTTCTCCGCAATAAAGTATCAGTTTCATGGATTCAGTCAGTTTCAGATGAGACATAGCAGCAACAATGAGCTTCAACAAAATCAAATATTTCAACAGACTCAGACAACATATGGTTTAGTGTTAATCTATCCTTTTTGTGAAAATAAACATTGTGACCACAATCAAAATAAGACTTAAACAAGTGACAAGAGACACTAAACTTGAGGACTACAGTGGATGTTGGTGTCGAGTCTTGGTTTTCTTTTGATTTCATCTTTTTTTGGTGACATGTCTTTTAGCTTTTCCAGGATGTCTTTGACTAGAGATTCTATCTCCAGGATGTCTTTGACTAGAAAGGCGAGGATGGGGTATCGTCACCTATTTGCATTTGCTGTCTGTGGATTGTCTTTTAGTAATGCTATGACTTGTCCAAGGATATGAGGACACTGTGAGTCTAGTATGAACTGGGGCATTCCTTGTTTGTGACTGTCTTATCTCCATGCAAACAGGTACAATGACTTTCTGGGCCGAACAAATGCCTCGATTGTCATAACCTACCTGCCATAATAAGCTCAATGATGATAACGCACAAGAAGCTCTTTCACGTTCATATCTTCTGTCTTCCATCCCCCTTTCTTGATTGACTTCCATCGTCCTTCTCAAGTCCGCGTAGCCCGCTATCACATGACTGAGTATAATGACACACCAAAAACATTTGCATTTCATATAGTTACACCTGCATCACCACATATAAGCATTTCATACATACATATAGATATCACAATTGCATCACATCCTGCATACAACACATGTTAGCACATCTCACATTTTCATTATGTAAATACTCATTTGCATTATCATATTCATTTGCATTACATACATTCACATTTGCATCATGCATCACATATACAATATAAAAGAACAAAAATATATTGCATTGCATCATATAAGCATCCGTATCACATAAGAACATTTCATCATATAAGGTACACATGCATATAGCTGCCGCAAAAAAATGGATCATCTCTCATATACTCAAAATGTGTCATGATACAATGATGTCAAAAGAATCATATGGCTACAAAAGAATCACCTGCAGGTGTCTACAATACAACAATGGTACATCTACTGATACAATGGGAGCCCACTATAGCTATGAGGAACTCCCTCCCTCGGAGCCGCCTCGCCTCGACGGAGTCTGAGCTATAGATGGACCCGCCCCTGGATCCCCCTGTCTCTCTGGTGGTGGTGGAGGCCCCATGACCCCACCGCTGGATGCCTGTCTCCTACAGCTCCCTCCCGTAGCTGTCGCTGTGCGCGACGATCTATGGAAGCTCCTAGCCCGCTGATCTGCTGGCACGGCTGCATAGTATAGATCCCTCCAGTAGGCGATCTCCTCTCCGGCTCGCAGAACATATGCGTAGCCTGCCCCTGCATCCTCTGCTGCCCGCCTACCTGCCCTCAGAGCTGTCTCGGCCTCTGTGTATCTCTGGATGGCCTGATCCCTCTCCCGCTCTGTGTCTCGGACCCTGATCCTGAGGTGGTTCCTCTCCCGCACTAGATCCTCAATCTCATCTGCATGGCCCTGGCAGATCTCCCGCAGCCTCACCACCTCATCCTCCTCAGAGTCTCCGCTCTCCGCCTCCGCTTGTGGCTCCTCCCCTACAGGTGCCTGTCCCTCCACCTCTGCCTGCACCTGTCCCTGTGCCTATATAGGTACCTGTGGCTGTACCTGTCTCTGTCCCTCTGCCTGCGCCTGTCTCGGTCCCTGTCTAGGACCCTGTGCTGCTAGCACCTGTAGGGGCAGTCCACCCCGTCCTCTCACCACCGGAGCTGCTCTCTCCTGTCCTCCCTCCCTCCGAGGTGCCACCCGCCTCTCTCCCACCACTCCCCTCCGCCTCCGCCGGCCCCTACCTCCATCTCCTCCTCCATCATCATCATCTCCTCCACCCTCTCCATCCAGTGGCTCTGCCGGATCTGTCAATCTGGGAAATGGATGCTCTGCCCAGTACGCAGAGTACTCTGCGTCCATCCCTGCATCATCTACCTTTGGCCACATGTCCCATTGCATCGACATCATCTCAGCTAACTGTGTCACTGCCTGATCATATGATAACAATGGGCCAAACTGCACCTGATCTCTGACCGTCCGGGCATACATGCCCGAGCCCCGTGGCATCCGCTGGATCCGCCCAAACTGCCTGCACACCCTATCAATAAGCTGCCTCTCCAGAATATAGGGCGTCCGCCCCATCAGATACCTGCTCCTAAAAACATATGGTAGCTCCAAGGCATCGTCCTCCCACTCCTCGCACCCCAGGTACGGCCTCCAGATCACCATGTCAATATCATGAATGACTCGCCTCCAATGCTCTAATCTCCCAATCCGAGGCTGGGATGTGATCATGTCATACAGGTGCACAAAACTCTGTCCCTGTCCTCTGCCTCTGAAATGAATGGGCCGTGTGATGGGAAGGTGCTCATAGGCCCACACCTGCAAGAGAGTCACGCCGCAACCCAAACCCACTGATCCGTGGTACACAAACTGATGCAGCTCATAATACAAATGTGCCAGGACACATGGCCCCCATGCATACCTAGTGTGCTCTGCCATCAGCGTCTCCAATGCCCCTCCCCAGCCCACTGCCAATCCTCGTGTGGCCCTGTCTGGACACAAATATCCACTGATGACTCCCCCAACAACTGCCGGCAATGCTAATCCTGTGGCAGTCATGGTGTCCCAGGCTACATGACCTGCTCGCATCTCCAACTCAGGATCCTGAAAAACCCGTCTCAATGCCTCCCTGTCACCGTCACGGTCGTAGGGAATCAACTCTCCATCAATAGGAACATGCAGAATCCTGTATACATCCTCTAATGTCACTGTCATCTCACCCATCGGCAGGTGAAACGTGCATGTCTCTGAGTGCCATCTCTCGGCCAACGCAGTCAGCAACCCCATGTTTGCCCGAAACTCGGGCACATAGAGCATATGTGTGAGACCCATCTCCTCAATGGAAATCATGTCCTGGATCGACAACTCTGGTCGCAGTCTCTGAGTCGATGGGAATCTCTCCCGTGACTCTAACATCGGCAAATACTCCTGCAGTCACACAATTAATCTTGTCAGTTATTGTGGCATTCACTGTTTATCACAAAATGCTACTTGCTACCTAAATGCATCTGGTTATCTATCCTAGTGACACTCACTGTTCATCACAAAGTGTTGCTATTTATCCTAGTAGTGCTCCCTGTTCATCACAAAGTACTACGTGTATGACATTCCCTGTTCATCACAAAGTGTCACTCACATTCGCACTCCCTGTTCATCACAAAGTGCTGCCTATCTTGGTGCTCCCTGTTCATCACAAAGTGCCTGGATCTATCCTAATCTTTCTAGAGGACCTGCTTGAGTGTATCCTCTCAGCAACTTATCCAATCGACAGCATATGTTCATCACAGAACTGCCGATTTGACCTAAAAGACTAAAACCATGCATTTAAACACACAAACGCACTTTTACAACACACACGCGCTTTTAACTCATAAACGCGCTTATATACTGCACAAACGCGCTTCTGAAACACAGACGCGTTTTATGAACACAAACGTGCCTATGCCAGACACAAACGCGACCAGGGAACACAGACGTCCCTACATGACATAAACGCTCCTATAAAGCACAGACGCTTCTACATTTCACAAACGCGTCCGCATTCAACACAAACGCGGTTCCAGGCACAGACGCGCCTGGACCAGGCACAGACGCGCCTGGACCCGACACAGACGCGCCTGTTGGACACAGACGCGCCTGGTGCTGACACAGACGCGGTTGCGCATTTTTGCATATTTAAACTATCCTATTCCTAGTGCATTTATTGCTCCTAAACATGCATTTATGACAAAACTCGAAATGCATGAAAGTACGAGGAGGTTTTTGGGTACTTACCGGCTCTCCTGCATCGGCTGGTCGCTGGAATCGGCGAACACGGTCGAATCTATGAATGAATGTCATCGCTGCTGACTGCTGCTGCTCTTTTCTCGCTCTGCACTGTGATCTTCTAAGGGTGTGGATGACAATGAGGATGTCTTTTGCCCGTGGTCTATCTTATAGCCTACCCTAGCCCTGACCTTCATTTCCCGAGTCAGTATTCTTCATCCGGTGACTTTGTCACTTTATCCAATCAGTCCATTCTATCTCGTCTTTCTTATCGAGAGATTGTCTGCACTCTTTCTAGACTTTTTCATCCAATCTCTCGAGGGGGCATATAATTCCTTATTCTGGGGCAACTCTGTATCAATTCATCTTATCTTCTTTGAAACAACGCGACAGGCCGCATTGTCTCAAAGAGGGGCAAAATGTAGACACTCAAAATTGTCATGTCTAATTAAATAAATATTTTATTTATTTAATTATCTAAGCCTAATTCTTCTATTAATTAAATAAATCTTTATTTATTTAATTAATTCATTTATCCTCTTCTAGCCTTATTTCTCATTTAAATAAATACATTTATTTATTTAAATTATCCCTTTCCTAAATTAAATAAATATTTTATTTATTTAATTGTCCTACTTCTTCTATTAATTAAATAAATCTTTATTTATTTAATTAATTCATTATCTTTTTCTACACATGACACATATCATTCATCTCTTAATTCATACACTACTTACCCCTTTCATTATTTTATTATTTCCTCTACCTACCCTCTAATCCTAGCCGACCTCTCTTTTTACACCTCTCAATCTTAACCCTCCATTTCATATTGTGTCTTCTATTTAAGGAGATGCTTTCTTCATTGTCAAACCCTAATCCCTAATGAGACATGCCTAACTACTTGATCAATTGACTAGACTACAATTCTACTTGCAACCACATTCCGTTCTTTGTTGAGCTCTTGTGCATACAAAAATCTGAGAGCAAGTATATCAAGCAAGATCAATGGAGATAGGAAGAATGGAGATCAAAACCCTAGTGGACATGTGATGGTATAATCTTTGTGATTTTGAGTTATTTGCATTGTCTTAGGTTATCTTCATATGTTATGGTGGATCTTTGTTCATTGTTAGGCTAGGGTTTAGTGGTTGAATCCATTTTAGTCTTTCAATATTGTTGTTTATTGTTATCCATTTTCACCATATACAGATACTACATGACACCACTGTACATGCAACATCCACTGGATAAAACACTAGGACTCAACTGGTATAAATTCCACAATTATCAATCAAGAAAACCAACAAAAACTGATGAAGAAATCAGCTTCTCCTGTGGAACTGCCTTCGTGAACATATTGGCAGGATTCTCACTTGTGTGAATCTTCTCAAGCCGTAACTGACCCTCCTCCAAAATAGTCTGGATGAAGTGGTACCTGAGCTGAATGTGCTTTGTCCTTGAATGAAAAGCAGAGTTCTTCGCAAGATGAATGGCACTCTGGCTATCAGTATACAATGGGCTATCCTCTTGTGTCTGACCCAATTCCTCCAGAAAACATTGTAACCAAATCATCTCCTTGCTGGCTTCTGTAGCAGCAACATACTCAGCTTCAGTGGTTGAAAGTGCAACAACCTTTTGCAGCCTAGAAATCCAATTGACTGCAGTTCCCCCTATAGTAAAAACATACCCTGTAGTACTCCTCCGTGAATCAATATCACCTGCCAGATCAGAGTCAACAAATCCACTCAGAGCAGCATTAGATCCTTTGAAACATAATGCCTTCGTAGTAGTTCCTTTCAAATACTGAAGAATCCATTTCACAGCATTCCAATGTTCCATACCCGGATTACTCATAAACCTGCTCACAACTCCCACTGCATGTACAATATCTGGCCTTGTGCATACCATTGCATACATCAGACTGCCAATAGCTGATGAATACGATATTTAAGACATTTTCTTTACCTCTTCCGGTGCCTTTGGGCACATCTCCTTAGTCAATTTGAAATGACTAGCCAAAGGTGTACTAACTGCTTTTGCATCCTGCATGTTAAATCTTTTCAACACCTTCTTTATATACTCACTTTGGGACAAATTCAAGGTTCTATTTTTCCTGTCTCGTGTAATCCTCATACCGAGAATTTGCTTAGCTGCACCCAAATCCTTTATAGCAAATGACTTGGCTAATTCCTGTTTAAGATCATTTATATGTTGCATGTTAGACCCAACAACAAGCATGTCATCAACATAAAGCAGCAGGATAATATAACTGCCATTATCAAATCTCTTAAAATATACACAATGATTAGAATGACATCTATGATAACCGTGTTCAGCCATGAAACTATCAAATTTTAAATACCATTGTCGAGGTGCTTGCTTTAGGCCATACAGACTTTTCTTCAACCTGCACACCAAGTTCTCCTTACCTTTGACCTCATATCCCTGTGGTTGCAACATGTAAATTTCCTTCACCAAATCTCCATGGAGAAAAGTTGTTTTGACATCTAATTGTTCAAGATGTAAATCATCTGCAGCCACACGACTAAGTACAGTTCTAATTGAAGTCATTTTTACAACTAGAGAAAATATTTTATCATAATCTATACCCTTTTTCTGTGCAAAACCTTTTACCACAAGTCTGACCTTATATCTTTTCTTAGCTCCTTCCTCCTCCTTCAGCCTATAAACCCATTTGTTAGGCAACACTCTTTTTTCTGCAGGTAAAGGGACTAAGTCCCAAGTCTTATTTTTCATCAAGGAGTCCATCTCCTCTTTCATGCCTAGCTCCCACTGTTGTTTGGCATCTACCTGCATTGCTTCTTCATATTCTTCTGGTTCACTAGAATCCGTTAATAAAATAGAATACAAAGAAGGAGAAAATCTTTTAGGGGGTCTACTTGACCTCGTAGAACGTCTAACATTTGCAGGAGTTTGTGGGACAATCTGTTGTTGCTGAGCATCAGGTACCTATGGCATTTCATTTTCAGGAATCTCATCCAACACCACATATTCTTGTTTGTCTTGTTCATGCTTCTTTTCCTGCATCTGTTATTTATACATGACCTTCTCATTGAATATAACATCTCTACTTCTAATTATTTTCTTATTTTCAAAATCCCATAACCGATAGCCATATTCATCTATCCCATATCCAATGAAGGTACATTTATGAGATTTAGCATCAATCTTGGTTCTGTTTTCTTTATCAACATGGACAAAAGCTTCACAACCAAAGGTTTTCAGAAAATAATAATTTACCTTTTTACCAGTCCATGCCTCCTCTGGAATACCACCATCTAAAGGGGTTGAAGGTCCTCTATTTATCAAATAGACAACAGTATGTACAACATTTGCCCAAAAATGTAAGGGCAATCTAGCATGCAATCTCATGCTCCTTGCGCGTTCCATGATAGTCGTATTCATTCTCTCTGACACACCGTTTTCCTGTGGAGTTCCTGGAACTGTCTTCTGCTTTCGAATCCCATTTAAGGAGTAGTAATCTTCAAATGTTTTGCTGCAATACTCACCTCCATTATCCAATCTGAGACACTTCAACTTTTTCCCTGTCTCATTCTCAACCAAAGCTTTCCATTTCTTAAAAGTTTCAAAAACATCTGATTTTTGTTTTAGGAAATATACCCATGTTTTTCTGGTTGAGTCATCAATAAAAATAACATAATAACAAGAGCCACCAAGAGATGATACCTGAGCCGGCCCCCATACATCTGAATGTACAAGCTCTAACTTCTCACTCTTCTTCTCTTTCCCAACCTTGAGAAATCTGACTCTTTTCTATTTACCATAAACACAGTTTTCACATAACTCTAAATCAATCTTCTTTAGTCCTGGCAATAGATATTTGGAGTGAAGGGTTTTCATCCCTTTCTCACTCATGTGCCCAAGCCTATGGTGCCACATTATCGAATCTGTTCTTGCAACATCTATTGTTGTTGTCCCTGCAGTAACTTTATCCGTAGCAGCTAGGGTAGAGTAAGTGTTACCTGTACACAGATATAATGTGCCTACCTTCGGACCTTTAGCTATTACTAATGATCCTTTACTGACCTTCCACATACTGTCTGAGAGGGTAACTATGCAACCTTCACTATCTAGTTGCCCAACAAAAATTAAATTTCTTCTTAAATTAGGAACATGTCTTACCTCCTGCAGAAACCAGTCATTTCCATTCTGCAACTTGATCTTTATCTTTCCTTTTCCAACAATTTGACAAGGCTCATCATCACCCAAATATACTTGTCCAAAATCACCTTGAACATAATCTAGAAAATATTTTTTATGGGGTGTAGCATGAAATGAAGCCCCAAAATCTATTACCCATGAATCATTAACATTATCCAAACATAAGATTAAAGCATCTTGTAAAGTATTACTTGCAATATTAGCTTCCTTACTATCATTTTCATTTTTGTCTCCTTCTTTGTTTTTCCGAGACCAACAGTCTTTCTTTAGATGACCGGGCTTTCCATAGTACCAACAATCTTTCTTTCCTCTAGATTGAGAGCATCCTTTCTTTGACTTCCCTCGTGACTTCTCATTCCCAGGGCCTTTTCCTCTTTCCTTTGATCTTCCTCTATTATCCACATTTAAAACACTACCTGATGATGTTGGAGTCTCACCTGTGCTTTTCCTTCACATTTCCTCGCTTAGGATAACACCAACAATATCATCAAATACCAAAGTATTTTTATCAGAGACAGAGTTACTTACAGCCATAACCAAGCTATTCCAGCTTTCTGGAAAAGAACATAAAATCAAGAGATCCCTAACCTCTTCTGCAAAGGTAATTTTTACCGAAGACAGTTGACTGGTAATTGTATTAAATTCATTTAAGTGCTCTGCTACAGATCCTCCCTCACTCATTTTCAAATTAAACAAACACTTCATAAGAAATACCTTATTCAAAGCTGAGGGTTTCTCATACAACTTTGCCAATGTCGCCATCAAATCTACAGTCGTTTTTGCTTCTGTTATATTGAATGCTACAGACGGTGCAAGGCACAACCAAATGGATCCCAGTGCCTTTCTATCTAAAATGTCCCACTCTTCATCTGACATTATGGTCACTTTCTTTGCCTTTCCTTCCAATGGCCGCCACAAATCCTTTTGATATAGGTAATCCTCCATCTGCATTTTTCATAACTGATAGTTCTGGTCGTTAAACTTTTTGACCTTGAATTTGGAATCCTCCATTGCTCCCACTCAAATCTGAGAGTCCTGCCAATTTATAGAAAACCTTGCTTTGATACCAATTGTTAGGGTTTCAAGCAGATCCGAAACAAATATGAACTAACAGTTATATGCAGATTTAAATACAAAAGATAAAGGAATAAAATAGGACACAAATAACATAGAGATTTAACGTGGTTCACCCATAATGGGTTACATCCACCATACACAGCCATCCAATCTTTCTTATTATCCAACAAAAATAGTACATCAACCTTACAATGCCTTAAGCATCCCAGCCGCTTATAACATGCGTTTTTAGGGCAAAAACAAAGTCGGCCTTTTTAGGGTTTTATTACAATGTCGGTTTTCATCAACAAAACAATACTTTGCTAATTAGTCGCCACATTTCTACAATAATAACTAGAGAAAGCATCATTGACTCTTCAGAAACAATTATGACTTTCTTGAAGAACCAACTGGGAATAGTATTTGTGTACCTCAATCTACCTCATATTGCCAATAGTAGACAATCCAAGAAAATGTCTCATTGAAGCCGCAATGTACACCAAGTAAGAAGTCATATAGAACTTAAGTGTAGTAGGAACCTTGGTGAGTTGTTTACAGATGGCATCACTGATCTATTTTCCCCCAAAATGTATTCTCCTTTTTTTGTCTGATCACATGAATATACTAATACATCCATTTATAGAAAAAATTAGAAGTAGGAAGTCATTTAACTCTACTTAAAAGAGTTATCAAATCATTGACCTCTTCAATTAAGTCACATTTGGGAAGAGTCTCTGGCCATCTTGCAATAGTAGGTCTTGGGGTTTTAAGCCAATTATCATTCATATTACGCATACACTTATTTGAATTTATATAAAAGTAGGCTATAGCTGACTGCATTGTAATATCAATATACTTCTCAATACTGGGACACTTGAAGACTGAATCAAAGAATTTTTCATCAAGCCCGATCAATTTCTTCCCAGATTCATCCTTCACACTTCTACTATCTAAATCAAAATGATTTGCCACTGCCATTACAAATTCAGGATCTTGAGCCAACATGGGAAAAGATGCTACTAAGTGGATGCCACTATTGATAATAGCTTCCATGTCACAATATGAAGGTGGTTTTCTTGATTCTTTTCTAAAATTCTTCTAGGTCAACATGACCTATCTCTGTGTCTCTAATGTGATCAATATTAGAAGTAACTGAAGAATGTGGAAAAACTGGATGTGGGTCTTGCTTCTTGAATTTCATCCCTCTTTTGTTTGGAGAAGCCTCTATCATTGATATAATAATAATAATAATGAGAGAAAGAGACACTCATCAACATTATAATAATATATTGGATCGATTCACTTTTGTTCATGTGACTTGAACGGATTATGAAAATAGTGCATTTTGAAACAATTAGGTTTTCCAAAAACCTATTTTTGACAAATTAATATCTCCATGGTAAATTGGATGAAAAATCACCATTTACATGTGTGTGATAAATGAATTTCAAATAAATAAATTTTTAAAAAAGATTACAACGTGTGGGTCAAAAGACGTAATTAGCGTTTTTTTAATTATAATTACATTTAAATAAACCAAAAATACGTGTAAACCTGAATCACACATAAAAATAACATGGCAAAGAGGTGTTGGTCAGTTTCATAGACCCACCAAACATCAAAAAGGAAGATCAAAATAAATGGTGGAGGTGGGTTTAGAATCCCGCCATATACCATAGCATACAAGAAAATGATGTCAGGTGAGGTTATAGACCCGCCATACATCGTCCATGGTGTATGGCAGGCCTAAAGCCCTACCAAACACCATGAACAAACAATACAAAAACAAGGGTAAAACATGTGTTGATCGGGGTCGCAAACCCCCCAACACCACAATTAAGTGCAAGGGAACAATGTGTGGTCAAGGTCGCAGACATGCCACACACGACAGTGTGGTGTGTGGTGGGTCGATGGCCTCACCCACACTGCAATGCATTTGATAGTATTCGGTATAACACAAAAAAAAGGTGGGGTCGTGGCAAGGTCGTAGACCCATCACAGACCACTTAGTGGTGCATGTCGGGCCTACAACTCCGCCATGACACCAAAGGGTAAAACCAAAAGAAACAATAAAAATTGCTTAGGATCGTAATGATCCAAGCGAAAAATATAGTAATGAAACCCACTCAAATGCATACAAAAATAAAAATAAGGAAGAACAAAAAGGGTTTCTAAAACCCTAGGGAAAAATAGATACATACCCAAAATGTATGATCGAAATCTTCTCCCTCCAGCTATGAAATCAACTTGGAAAATATTAAAATGGGGATAACAATAGATAAATAAGTCTTTAAAACCAAGGTAAAAATACTCCTAAACCAACTCTTCAAATGAGCCACAAATAACTCAAAGTGCAATAAATGAGTGCAATTTGGGTTTATAAACAAAGGTGGAAAGAGCCAAAAGAGATGTAAATCGGGTCTTTGAACCCGATTTACACCTAAAAAGCCTTAGTGTTGTGAGCTCCAAAAATGTGGAATCAACCTACAAGAGGAGAAAACAACAAGCAAGCACACACATGAAACATCGTTAGAGTTAGAAATCTAAAATAGAAACTAAACTAGCTAGCTTCAAAATCAAGAACTCTAAGCGCATCTCATGTTCTTCTATCTCCAAGGATCCTTCAAATCAAGGTGGCTCTCAACTTGGAAGAGCACTTGATCCCTAAGATGACTACCTAAATAAGGAGAGATATATATGATTCTAAGATCTAAATGGAATGCAACTAAGATCTTAGTGAGATGATCAAATGATAAAATCTAATTAAGCTAAGATGAAGATAACAATGTTATGAAATGATGTGCAATTAGGCTAAATGATTAATCTAATATATGATAAAATCTAGATATGATGCAATTAAATGGCCTAATGCTTGAGAGAGGCACAATGAGAACTCCTTGATAACCTGCAAAACAACTATAATAACGATGCATAAAAAGTGGATCTATTGATAAGAGATAAGGGTTTAATTTATAGAGTTGGAGGTTTAGGAATGGATGGCCAAGATTGATTATCAATCAAGGGTCAAGATTGAAGGAGGAATGTGGTCCCAAGTTGAAAAGCTTAGCCTTGTGACAAATGTCACAAAGGGGAGAGGGTGAGGATCAATGTGGTCCCACAAGTGTGGTCCCAAATTTGCAAGCTTAGCCTTGTGACAAGTGTCACAAAGGGGAGTGGGATGAAAACTAAATGTGGTTCCATAAGTATGGTCCCACCTTGGGAGAAGGGGATATGTGCTCATACATGTGTGAGCAACCTAGGAAGAAACAAAATGGATTAATTAGGATAATGAAGGGATTAGATGGGTTCTAGAAGGATGAGTAGGAGGCAAGTGGGATATGTAGGATTTTGCAAGTGGGTGAGGGAAAATAGGAATTTTAGTAAAATTAAAATAATTTAATTTAGCCAAAAGGGATGCAACTTGCATTGTAAGATTTTGCAAGGGGGGGTAAATAAATTTTGATTTATTTAGATGCAAAAGGGATTTTAATTAAATGTAGATTTAATTAAAATGGGAAAGGGAATAAATTGATATTTATAATTAAATGTGAATTTAATTAAAATGGCTAGAGGGGGGGTATTTAATTAAATGTAAACTTAATTAAATGACTTAGATAGAAGAAGGGTATATTAATTAAATCTTAATTTAATTAAAAATGTCAATTAGAAGAATAGGGATATTAATTAAATCTTAATTTAATTAATAGGCGATTCAATGATGATTAAATGAATAAAATCCATTTAATTAGTTGTCCCAGTTTTAGGTGTCTACATTTTGCCCCTCTTTGAAGTGGCGTATGACCACATGTTAATTCAAAGAAAACATTTAATTTATCATCAAAAATTTTCGATATGATGTTGTTGCCAGATTTGTCGATATGATATTGTCGCCAAAGTCGATATGATGCCCCATTTATGAAAAATTGATGTGATATGAAAAATCGACATGAAGTTGGTGTCGATATGAGGCTGATATGAAATCGATGTCGATATGCCCCCTCGGGAGATAAATTGAGAAAATATGATTTTCGAGGCAGTTGCGCAATGCATGATGATTTTCGAAAGTTGGATGATTTGAATTGTTAATTTTTTTTATATTTATCTGCCGATAAGATTTTAAAAGGAATATTGAAGAAATGAGGAAAACTAATGTGGGCATAGTGTTTACATGCCCCACACGTCCACCGAGTATTGAGAAGAAATGAGGAAGATTAATGGGGGCATAGCACGTACATGCCCCACATGTCCACTGAGTTTGTGTTGGTATGAATCCTGATTGTCCATATGGTTCAAGTGTTGATATATTTCAAAGGTTGATATGGGTCAAATTGATTGTCGATATGAGTCCTGATTCTATATGGGTCTTGATTTGATATGGGTCCTGATTCGATACGAGTCTTGATTTGATATGGGTCCTAATTGATTGATTTTTTATATGGAACTTGGATTGATTGATTCTCAATATGTTTCTTGATTCATAGACTTTGTTATTGATATGATATCTAGGGACTTTGGACATTTGTTTGTTATGACTGACGATTGGTTTTGACTTGTATCATTGATTTTCCTTTAGATAAGCATGTGGTCACACATGTGCATGATGATATGATATGGATGCAACTATTTTGATTTCGATGAGCTATATGATATGCTTTTGATGACTTTTGCAGACGATGATGCAAATGATGTGATATGTGTGTATTTTTTAATTTTTATGATTTACATGCTTATATGATGATTGTAATGATACTATATGTTTAGAAGGTGATATGCAGATGATGGTTGGATTTGATGATTGCAGATGTTTCTAACATGTTTTTGTGCTTTTGTGTGCCTTGTATAATGCAATCTAGAATGTCACGTGTTTTAATATGATATGCAAAATGCTATAATGATGTGAAATGTGAAATGTATCATGAAAATGAGATGGATAATGATATGCATGATATGAGATGTATTTTGAAAATGAGATGTAATTCACTTATAATGATATGGAAATGATGATGATATGCAACCTAATGCAAGATTAAAGATGATATGCAGCCTAATTGAAACTTAAAGATGATAAATGATACTAATGGATAATGAAAATGATGTGCAACCTAATGCAATATTTAATATGATAATTACAATGAAATGATACTAATGCATTCTTGTTACCAAATGTTGTCATCCATTTTTTAATCAAATTTCCAGTTCTTCCCTGTTTCATCATCGAGCCTTGATTTGTTGAAAGTTGATACAAGCGTTATGGTATATTTGAACCATAACGACCTGAGTATAACTTACATGGATTTTGATATTGCAAGACGGCACAAGTCTCGAGGTATAATTGAACCTAAACAACCCGAGTATTGCTTGCATAAAACAGACAAGAGTTAACCTTAGTCCCATACAAATCCAAAATGTCTTTAGTGATATGTTGCCTAATCATGTCGTAAGACAAATTTGCATAGTAAAAGGCTTCACTCCCAAACAATAGACAAAGAAAACATCACATTCCTTCCTTGCTTCTCTAGTATTTGAGACATCCTTGAGTCACTTAGGAGATATGATAAGCAAAAATCAACAACCATAAGTAAGCATGCCTGTTATTAGAAATGTATTCTTGTGAAGTAAAACATCTTGCAAATAGATCTTTTGTTCAATTCCAGTCAGTTCAATTCCATGATGTCTACCCTTCTTGCATTGTCATTGTCATTGTTGGGTTGTCTTGATCTTTGTTGTTATTTTATGTGTTTGGTCTGATGTCTAAAACCCTCAAAGTGAAATACCCCTAGCGAGGTTAGGATTTTGCCCCTCGCTGTCGATACTACTTTGATATGGATATGTACACTGATCACCAAGCCTTGGTGGGATATGATTCAGATAATCAGGGATAGTGACTACGCTAAGTATGTCCAGGATAATGTTGTGTTTATAAGTGTTCTGTAGTGGCTATTGGTTCAGATCAGATGGAGCCAAAGATATGATGCAAGTACCAATAGATAGAGGAGTTGCTCTCTCACAAATAGCGCTTGTTTCTAGGTTTTCACCACTTGTTTTTATTGCACTTTTTGATTGGTTTTTTATTGTTTTGAAAGATGAAACATGTCCTTCCATCAATTGATAAAGATAAGGCTAACTAGAACAAAATCCAGCAGTCATACTGATTTATGCCATTGTTTTGATTTGTTTGATGATTGATAAGAATGTCTGGTTTCAAAGAGTGAGTACCCCGTATAAGACTGATATGCCTGGTTTCGAGTGTACCTATCTCTATATAAGACATGTTGATGTTGATAGATTACGAGTGATGAATTGATTAACAAGACATGTGATTAGTTTGATTGCAGACTTCGAGAGTTTTATGTTGTTGAATTGATGGATGGGCCATGCGTTCATGGTCTGATTTTCAATTTTTATTTGATTTTGTCGATTTTTTATTTTTTTTAGACATTTTTTTATTTTGGAGCTTTTTGGATTAGAAGAAAGATGTATTCGGTTGCCCCAATGTATAGCAAGACAAGCAATATTATGAATGGATGATTGAACCATTGAAGTAGAAATGGATAGGAGAAAGATGAAGGTAGCTTATGAGGAGACACGTCAAGAGCTTTTTTTGAAATCATGTTTTTATCTTTAGTTTTGATTAAGATCAAGGATGGAAAAGGGGGTATGGGTAGAGATAGGACATGGATAGGAGAAACAAGATCATAGATAGTGATAGATGATAGAAAAAATGAATAGATAGGATAAGGGATATGGACTAGAGGGTATGGATAAGGTGAAGCAAGATTGTAGATAGCACTGGATGATGGAAGCAATGAATAGATATGATAGATAGTATGGATAAAGTGAAGAAAGATCATAGATAGCACTGGATGATAGAATCAATGAATAGATAGGATAGATGGTATGGATAAAGTGAAGCAAGATCGCAGATAATGATGAATTTAGATAGGGTAATGAATATTGGAGGAAGGATAATGGGAGATGTGGTATGAAGAATAGAGTGGATGGAGTTTGCCCCCAAGCATAGCGGTCTCCATTTGCAAAGAGGTGATATGTGAGATTGCCACAACATCTAGCACCACCTTGAATATGAGTTATTGAAATTTTCAAATATAGAGACCCAACCCACACTTAGAACCTCTGGAGAAATTCAACCGAACATATCTAGCAACTAGGAAGCATACGCAAAAGGGAAAAAGAATGCCAAACTGGATCAAGGTATTTATTCTTTGATTACCCATGTGTGTGCAAGTGGATTCATTCCAACTCATATGATCATTGTAATCTTCGGAATCCAATGTGGCTAGCTACATGAGTTACCCTGACTTCAAAAGCATCCTGGATAGAGCCTCGCTACCAGCAAGCGTTCATAGCTCCGACGAGGTTATCGTTGTAATATCACAAATATTTCTCCATTGCCAGCCAAGTGTCCATAGCCCCGATGGAGTTACTCGCATGTTCCCAAAGCCAAGCATTTTGATATTGCATTTCATTGCATTTTTCTTTTTTCTTGGTATTTATTTTCTTGCTCATGCTTTTGATCTTTTGATATTGTTTTTCTTTCCTTATTTTGATTGCATTGGCTTGTAAGTAATGAAACTTACATGGGTCTGATAATTGCAGCGGCGCTAAAGCAAGATTTTAGATTTTTCACTAGCCATGTCTTCGACTAAGAGATCACAATGATTTAGAGAAATTGATTAAGTGTATGAGATATAGTAATCAAAATATGTTGGTACCGAGATACGATAAGTGGTTCTTTTCCGGATTGAGTGTGTATCCCAACCAAAAGAAAATGTTAAAGATGAACAACCTCGGATTCTAAAGCACTTCATGAATAGATATCTAAGAAAAGGATTGAACATGAGATTCAAGCATGGGCAAGCATGTGACAAAATGACACAAATGTCTATTTCACAGATGATGAATTTATGCAAAGGATTGAATGAAAGGGATGGAAGGATAGAAAAGAGGTGTTGGATATAGATAGAATGTTTGAATATTTGTGCGAGGATAGATGGAAATGTATTCAAGATGAGTGTTGGTACACAACTCGAGAAGTGATGAAGAGATGGAGGAAAATTGAATTTTGGGACATAAGGACCCAAAATAGACAAAGGAAATGATGGAAGAATAGTTTTGGAAAGATGTTTAGATAGATGGTTGAAAGAAGTTCAAAGATGTGTACTTTTGTTGATATTTCTTATGGATCATTTGAGGTGATGGATTGGTGGATGGAGGGAGGTAAGGACCCAATATGGATGGAAGGGATGGAGAGTTTGACTTTGGAATGAAAGGACCTAAGATAGATTTGAAGGATGAAGAGCTTGAATTTGGAATGAAAGGACCTAAAATGGATTTGGAGGATGAAGAGTTTGACTTTGGAATGAAATGACCCAAGATAGATTTGGAGGATGAAGAGTTTGACTTTGGAATGAAAGGACCTAAAATGGATTTGGAGGATGAAGAGTTTCCTTGATCTTGATCTTGACTTGGAGTAGGATAATTTGAGTTTGCGCTTTTCTCTTGATTTTGAATTAGATTAGTGAAGGAGATGGAAGGGATATCGTGCTATTTCTTAGAAGGCGAATGTTGAATGGGACTTTGCTCTTGAGATAAAAGGGGATTATCATGGATGGAATACCAAAAACTTAGGGGATCATCATAAGATTCTTGATAGGTGGGATCTTGATAAAAAATGGGATTAGATTGGAGAGCCATGATATCTTGATCTTGATTTAGGATAGGAATCATTTCCTTTGAATAAGCTTCTTCTTTTGCAAGCAATAAGGGATGGTCATACGAGTGATCAAAGTGTTGGTGTTGTTGGTTGATATGGATACTTCATTTCGATACTCAAGCTTACTATTCAAGTAGAGGTTTAGTTTGATTCACCCCCACAACAAAGCACGTCAAATGATATGAGTCAAGCTTCATGATATATAAACTTAATTTGACAAGTTGAGATCTAACTAGGTACTCATTTTGATAAGATAGTCCAAGAGTCGATGTTGATGGTTGATATGGATACTTTGTTTCAATACTCAAGCCTACTTGTCAAGTAGAGGTTTAGTTTGATTCACCCCCACGACAAAGTGTGTCAAATGATATGAATCAAGTTTCACGATATAGAAACTTAATTTGACAACTTGAGAACCTAACTAGGTATTGGTTTTGATAGGATTTGGATGGATGTTGGAAAATTGATCACTCTATTTGATACTCCTTAATATTTGTTGGATGACATCTTGTTTAAGATAGTTGAAATATTGATAACCACCTCCAAGGGTGTCTTGTTGGATTTGAAAATATCCTCCACTTATGATTTCTCTTTATTTGAACTAATCTTTGAGTTGATTGATTGATATTTTGCAAGATGTTTTAACATTTGTGACAAGAATACATAGCACACATGAAGACAATGGTCATCCTAATGCTAACCATTGAGTGTATGTTCTTTTGAGGATGTGTTCAAATCCCTGACATTTTCACTAGTTTGATTTACAATAAAAGACACATCGGATAGACACTTTATTCAAGGGTCATCAACAATATCATAGCCCACTAGTCTCGATACTCCGTCAACTCATACAACCTTGTCACCCCCTAGAGGGTGCCCCTTTTTTTGCCTTTTGCCAGAAATTAACCCAAAGTGAATTGCTTCACAATTGGGTAGTTATCTTGGGAGATATATGGTGAGTAATCTTGGGGGTGGATTCTTCCCCACCCTTTCACTATGATATTGCCAATGTTTGGCAACTGACTTGGCTCAAAGTCTCTATTGCTATGGCTTTTAGTAAGAATTCAGTTCGAAGATATTCTTTGAAATCGTGCAAGAACGATTGAGGCCTATATCCCAACAAAGTATCTAACAAGATGTAGTCATGCAAGCGTGATTGAGACCTCAAAGCCTTACAAAGTGCTCGACATGAGAGATCTCAAGGAGATAACTCAAATATGTTTCGTTCCTGAGATTCTCATCTCAAAGGCTATTTATTTATAGTGAGTTAAAAAACTTAGCTTTAGCAATGCTCACTTGGGTCGTTCTCTTCTCACTAGCCCCCTCAAGGCATTCGGGAAGACATGCCCTCTAAAGAATTTAATTGCATGAAAATGAAGAAATCATGAAAAGAGTGGGTTTGGCTTTTTGGTCACCCAATTAAGGGGAGAGCATATACCTACCACTTTCGAGACAATGCAAACAATGTTCTTTTTATCCTTCCAAAGCAATTATTTGTTAAATCCTAATTGGAGATGTTGTTCCAACCAAACATGGTGTTCTTTTTAATCCTTCATAGAAATGGTTCTCTAGACTAGGAAGAGGAAATCCTGGTCAACATAAAGTAAAGCATGTTGCTAGAAAGTAAAGCGATTTGCAAAGAATGGACAAGTTGATTGTTTGTTTTAACCGATATTGCAAAATGAAGTGTTCCTTTTATCCAAGATTGTAGCAAAAATGACAATATGAATTTGTGTTTTAACCCAAGATAGAAAAATGTGATTGTTTGTTTTAGACCAAGATTGCAAAAATAATAGTTCATTTTATTCCAAGATAGCAATGTGTGATTTGTTCATTTTAACCTTGATTATGAAATGTGAATGACTATCCTAGGATCGATCAATTTTCCCCAATTAGAAAGCATTAACAAAAACAACAAGATTGCAAATGTGAATGCCTTCCTACAACCTGCAAGCAATGTATTAGAAAAACGCTCCTCGATGTCCTGCAAGCACAAGAAAATGGATTTAGAAGGCACACATGAAAAAAAATGCCTAATTCCTTTGCATAAATCAATCTTGATAAATCAAAATCTTATTAATAAAATTTTTAAATTTAAAAAGTCAAATTTTATAAATCAAGATTTATTAATAAAATTTTAAAATTTATAAAAGCAAGTTTTATAAATTAAAATTATAAAATATAAAAGATCACATTTAATAAATCTGAATTTTAAAATATATAAAATATCACTTTTAATAAATTAAAATTTATTAATAAAACTTGAAATATAAAATTGCATTTTATAAAACAAACGTTATTAATGAAATCTTCCCACTTCCCAATGGATGGAGGCCTTTCATAAAATGAAGTCATTGAGCAAATTAAGAACGAAAAGTCATGCAATGGGATAAACACCGACCAATAATAAAATCATTCAACGCCGACCAATAAAGCTTTCTAGCAAATGCATTTGGCAGGAGCAAAGCCAAATTCGATAGCCTTAATGGACAAATATGAATGCAAAATGTGGAAGCGTAGATCAAGGCATGTGAATTGTTATGACAAGATGTATCAGGGAAATGTCATCTCAGGCATTGATTGTACGAAATATACAAGTCTGTACTTAATGATAAAGTATCACGAATGGAAGGTTGTATGTGTATTGTTTGACTCCTCTTTCTTATGTTCTAACAACCTACAACCTATATATGCATCTAGGGGAAAGGACCCAGTAGTTGAGCATGTTCCAATTGTTGTGAGGGTTGTTGATACCTTTTGTTCCAAAAATTGAACAAATAAAATCTATTGTTTGAAACAAAAAATATCAATTTTTGTTAGGAAATGTACCAACAGTTGTTAGGAAATGTACCAATAGTTGTTAAGAAATGTACTAATATTGTAAAAAGTAACCAATCAGGTGATGCCACATCGGCTGCACAACTATTGGGGTCTCTAATGCACGCCTATTGGTCTCACTTTTTTTGGGGGCTGTTTTGGACACCTTGGCAAAAAGCATGCTGATGTGGCATCATATTTGATGATGTGGCCCTGAAACCTTAGTTATAAGCAGGGGACTTGCCAAGTAAGCTGTTGTAAAAAAATCGAAATGATTCGAAATTTCCAAGTAGGATTTTGAGAAGCGTGAAGTTAGGGTGCACGACTACTGGGTCCTTTCCCCTATATACTATCTTTCTTGCTACACGAAATTGTATACGAATTAATTGCTTGTGGATAGAACCATGTATCATAGCATATTCTACAAGATAGAAAACGCTTACAAACTAAATTGCCACCACCATTGATATTGCAAATGTAAAAAAAACAAAAAAAAACTCAGAAGTGCCAACGTATTTTGCATTCACTACCTAAAATAGATGTGTTGAAAATGACTCTAGAAACATTTAAGCAAAAGCAACTGACCGGTGTAAAGCTGAGTTCATCAATCGTACCGATTTTTTCTCTTTATGTGTCAGCATCAGAGCTTTAAAGCAAGCTATGGACATCTATCAAAGCATACAGACAAGGCACATGTACTGTGTGACATAATGCCTTAAAGAGACGTTAACTCATGGAATGCTTATTGCGCGATGTGCTCAAAGTAGATTTGTTGAAAAGGCTTTGGAAACTTTAAATGCAATTGGCAGGGGATAGGTATAAATCCAGATTTTGCAACCATGGCTCAACATTCTCCCTATGAAATGAAATGATTACACAATGTGCATCACACAGATTTGATGAAAAGCCTATTGAAGCTTTCAACGCAAAGGCAATTGGCAGGTTGAAATTGCATTTCTACAACCTTGACCAGCGACCTCCCTGCACTAAGTGTCTTCCCTGTCTGTGCGGAAATGGCACGATATACTTTAGCAACATTCACGCTTGAATGGAAATGGCATTCCATTAAACGATGTATGATATACTAGAAATGATTGCACGATCTTGTGGTCCAAAGGAACTATAAGTTTGCCATTTGTCAGAATATTGCAAGGTAACGTCAGATCATGAAAGGCAATGAGATCACGATATGAATAAAATAGATGCATTTAAAATGACTTAGAAAATGGTGGGCGCAAAAAATGTGAGCTTCAAAAATGTGGAATCAACCTGCAAGAGGAGAAAACAACAAGCAAGCACACACATGAAACATTGTTAGAGTTAGAAATCTAAAATAGAAACTAAACTAGCTAGCTTCAAAATCAAGAACTCTAAGCGTGTCTCATGTTCCTCTATCTCCTAGGATCCTTCAAATCAAGGTGGCTCTCAGCTTGGAAGAGCACTTGATCCCTAGGATGACTACCTACAAAACGAGAGATATATGTGATTCTAAGATCTAAATGGAATGCAACTAAGATCTTAGTGAGATGATCAAATGATAAAATATAATTAAGCTAAGATGAAGATAATAATGTTATGAAATGATGTGCAATTAGGCTAAATGATTAATCTAACATATGATAAAATCTAGATATGATGCAATTAAAATGGCCTAATGCTTGAGAGAGGCACAATGAGAACTCCTTGATAACCTGCAAAATAACTATAATAATGATGCATAAAAAATGGATCTATCGATAAGAGATAAGTGTTGTCATTTTGGTGCATTTTGTATGACCGGTGAATGATATGGTTGTCATTGTTGGCAACATCATCTTCCAAGTCTTCACAGTCTATCGGTAGTAAGTAGATCGGTATACAAAGGTTAACCGACTAAGCAATGTGTAGACAGGGTAAGTAGTGAGTAGACCAGCACACAGGAGGACAACCGGCACATAGGAGATCAACTGGCAAGCAATGAGTATACTGGCCCAGAAGAGGTCAATTGGCTAAGTAATGAATAGATCGATATAAAGGAGGTAATCGGCTAGGTAGAATTTGATCGGTACACTGATAGAGTCTATAACCGATAGACTTGGTAACATTCAATTAACATCCAGTTAAACCGATAGTCTTCTCCAGTCAATCGACAGACTTATTGACATGAACGATTGTTTTAATAGAGATTCTTGGAATGATTTATGGAGAGTAATTTATGGTACGGTAACAAAAAATTGAATCAAATGTTTTGGAGGGAAATTTAGCGATAGAATCAAAGGTTGGTGAAGTCAATTTTAGTCATCATGTAATTAAGCCATGATTACTTGTGGATTTTCTGGTTTGCATTTATAAAACTGAAACCGACCTAGAAGTCACTATTTTTGGGGGATGCAGTGGCAGAATTGGTTGAGTAGTTGGCGGAATTGTTCCATGGCATGCAGAGCAAGAGCAGGAAGATTTGAATTCCAAATCTATCAAAATATGTGATTGCTTGATTGAGGAAACACTTGAAGGTGACGACAGAAAATGTATAAAGTATTTTTGAGTTCATTAAAAAATTCTTAATCGCAAAATTCGCAAAGAGAAGATCCCGTAGAAGGTGATCCAAAGTGAAGAGTAGAGTGAGAGGAGGTGCTAAAAATATTTAGGAGAGCAGAGAGTGTATGAGGTAGACTGATAGAGTGAAAAGTCGAGGGTCAGAGGACTGGCAGAGTGCAGAGCCGAGGGACATAGGACCGATAGAGTGCAGAGATGAGGGTCAGAGGACCGACATAGTGCAGAGTCGAAGGTATAAGGAGAAAACCGGTGTTGTGCAAAGCAGACACAACCGGCGTGGATAGAGTATGATTCTCATTGTGATATGATCAAGCTATCAGTAGCTAATCCAACAGATCATCCTTCTGTTGCTTTCTAACCATTGCAACTTAAATCCCTAAACCGGGTGGACTTTAATAGGTCCCTTTGTAAAATCCCTTAATTGAGTGACATCTTAATTGATGTTCTTAAGTCCTTTATCCAGGCTACCTTTAACAGGGTAAAGGCACTAACAGGCATTAAATAAAATCCCTTAACCGAGTGGCACCTAGCAGTGTCTTTATAATCTCCTAATAGGGATGGCTCCTCATCGAGCGTACTCCAGAAGAGTACAAATTTTGTGAGTTCCTACTCATATCGTGGTTTTCTCCCATTTGGTTTTCCACGAGATAAATCTTGGTGTCACTGTGTATTTATATTGATGAATGTTAAGTTAGTGCAAACTTGAGTTAAAAGATTTAATTGGGTAAAATTGGTAAAGTGTTGATTCACCCCTCCCCTCTTAGCACAGGTTGGGACTAACAATTGGTATCAGAGCTCTGGTCCTTTGAAGTGAAGTTTGATAGCTTGAGGATAAAGATCATGGAAGAATACTAGTATTAGAAGCAAATTGATGAAGCAAGTGAAATTATTGCTCAGTTGAAAGAGAGACTGAGAAAATCTCTTGCAAAAAGAAAGGAACTAGCTCAACAGCTAAATGAGAATCAGGATATTATAGATCAACTCTCTGAACGGAGCGGATCTGAAGAAGTAGTCTAAGAACTCATGGAAAATAATAAGAAGCTAACTGAATAAATCACACATATGAAAAAAGAACATGAAGGTCAGGTCCTGAGGATGACTGAGTTACTGGAAGCCAACATAAGTGCTGATGAAAGAAAAAGAGAGGAAGAAGAATCTTTGTCAAAAGCTGAAAGAGCTAAAAGGCTTGCTGAAGATGCCTTGAGAGAAAATGATGCAATCATGATTGAAAAAGATGAAGAAATCCGAATTCTGACTTAGGAGAATGAACACATACATAAACATCTGCATGACAACAGAGAGGAAAAGGAAAAGACGATGACAGAGATTGAACAACTCAAGAGTGAGTTGAAAGTTGAAAATTAGAGAAATGAAAAGCTAAGGAAATTCAATGAAAGCTCTAAGAAGATAGATAAACAGTTGAAGGCTCAAAGAAGATCAAAGGAAACAATTGGTCTTGGTTACTCCGGTACAGGTCCTATGGAAACTGGAGAATCATCTAAATCCAAAAGGATAAAGTATGATAGAAGGAATAATTTAGAAGTGACCAAATATTCTTGTAATCATTGTGGTAAACTAGGTCACAAGTCTGATGTTTGTAGAAACAAACTGGTTAGTCAAAATAAGATTTTCACATTTGATGGTTATTGCCATAATTGTCATAAGTATGGCCACACTGCTTATGAGTGTAGATCTCAATCTAGCAGTATGTCAAATAGAAGAAGATTCAATGGACATTGCTTTACATGAAATAAGTTTGAACACAAATATAAAGAATGCAGTCTCAAGTCAAATTTATCAAGATCACCATTCAAACCGGTTAGTCCTAATAAAAGGAATAATCAGTTCAATGTCACCTGTTCCACTTGTGGTAATTTTGGTCATGTTTCAGCAAATTGCAGAGTGAGATTGGGGCAGAGAAATAATGCAGGACCATAGAGAACAACTGGTATGGCATGTTTCAATTGCCATAAGATCGATCACTTAACTAGAGAGTGTAGGAACCAATCCTATAATCGGTCTAGAGATAAGAACCAGTCTAGCAAGAAGAAAGGACAAAATGAATTGAAAGGAAATAAGACAATTGAAGAGGTGAAGAATGAAATGAAAAAGACATGGGTTAAGAGAGAAGAAAACAAAGAAGGAGAAGGTCATTCTGAAACCAAGTCATCATCCATCGGTGATGACAATTCCTTTTCTAACTAGGCATATCGATGCTCAGGGGGAGTACATATGGTAAGATTACTTTTGAATCCCCTTAACAAATATAAGGTTATGTCTATCTGCATAGTTGAGATGCATAAAAGCTAATCTAAAAGCTCTTGGTTGAAGAATGTCTTGTGAGTTAGTTGTTTGTGTATCGGTATCGGTAACAAACAACCGGTAAAGGGTAAATCGGTGTACCTTAAGTTGTAAGTTTCAAAACTAACCGTTGTATCATAACGTCGATAAATCTCAACGGACAAATAAGGAAATTTCATCGCATTTCATTTACCCTGATTTCTTGTGAACTTTCTTGAGGTCTTGTGCGATCAAAGGCGATTGAAATCTTGCTAGTAATATTTGTGCAAAAAGTTCAAGTAGAGTGATAGTGGTGCTTGGTATTTCTAAGGAGAAGGTATTCAAACCTCATTTGAGAAAAGTTTGTTTGAAGGTCATCATGGCAGCGCCTATATCAACTCTTGTGTTGGTTGAAGCTATCAAAGAGCCCCAACCTGAGTTCAAGTTGCATCCAATGAAAGCTGGTGAGATCGACATGACTAGTGCCTTATCATCTGTGCCCTCCGGTGTATTATTGGTTGAAGACATTCGCTCCTACATCCATTGCAAGCTCGAAGAACTTGGAGACAAATTCATTTGAAATGAATTTAAAGGGTTATGTGTTAATGATCAGTTGAAGGCGGAATATCTACCTCTAAAGAACAAGGGTTTGTCTAATGCCTTCGATTATTCCGATCAGTTTTATGTCGACTGGGTTAGGTATGTATTGAGCAGAGTTCATGATCAATTCTTGTGGATGGAATCTCAAGCACCAATCAAGATCACAAAGGATGTGATCTGAAGAGTTACATGGTTTAGTGCAACCGATGAAGCATTAATCCTAAGAACAATTTCATCAACTGAAGTCACTAGGTTAACCAAATCCAAATGTGATAGTAGAGCAATGATAATTTCTCATATTGAGGATGCTAAAGTAAGATTTGCTTCTGCAGTGCTGGGTTACAAGGTTTATCAATCAAGCCAGATAAATAGTGTATTGAGTGGTGCCATACATTCTGGCTATCGAATCATCAAGGAGGATAATTCATATGATATCTGTGAGATGATCAGAAGCAAATTTCTAGTAAACGTGGAGGGAATCAAGAAGGACAAGAAGCAGTCTTTCAAATATAGGTCACTACTGGCATGTATATTTTTCTATGTGCAAAACTTTTTCCCCGGTAAAGGTAATGTAGTATGGTCTGAAGATAAACCTATCATGGTTCAGATAGGTGAAATGATTAGGGATATAGGAGATAGGTTTGGTAAAATAATGTGGGGATACTTTAAGAAATTTCAAATTAGGATGCACAAAAGGGAAAGAATTCCAACTGGAATAGTGCAGAAGTACAAAGACAACATTTGCTTTCTTGTATACACAGATTGTTGTATCATTCAAGCGGTTCAACCCAGAACCTTTTGGGTTCCATCTATGGGTTATGAGGTTGCAGCAGACATTGTTAAAATACATGTAAACATGCTACTGTCCAAATCGGTAGAGTTGAAGGCAAAGAGATTTGGAACTTGTGAGGAGGCAAGCTCCAAAATAAAACAGGAAATTCAGGTGCCAATCATGAAAAGAAAAGTAAGAAGAATGATTGATACTCTTGACAAAAAATATGGAGGTGAAGGATCCAGTGCCACTACCTCCACCGATGCTAGTGAGCAAACAGGGGTCAAACCTAATAAAGATGAAGAATCAACAAGAGAAAAGAAGAAAGTGTCAAAGACAAAACCTAAGGGGACTGCAACAACCAAGCCTGAAACATATACAAAAGAAAAGGATTTAGTAGTCTTGTATCTTCCCCAAGTAAAGATAGACCAGTAGGAGTGACTTATACCAGAAAGAAGAAGAGTGAAGGAAAAATTGATACATAGCTCAAAAAGGATGAAAAAGAGGGTGATATCACTGACACCCAATCAAATGTGGAAATTAAAGAGGTTAGAAGAAGTGGAAGAAAGAAATCCCCAATAGTTGATGAATTGGTCCATGGGATCAAAGAATTTGGAGGCCTGTCTGGTGTTGAGAAAACATATTCCCTCTATAATGAAGAAGACAAAAGGAAAATTGAAGAAGCCCTGATCTAGAACTTGCACAAGTTTTCTAGGACTCCCAACAAATTATATAGAATAATCCCATCAAATTTGCAAGATCAAATTGAAGGGAGATGGAAAAGAGCTCTGGCTATTGAGAAAGAACACAAAATAAAAGCACTCATGGAAGTGCAACATGGTTTAGACTTTGATCAAGCTTCACTAGTGGCTGAAGCATGCATTCAACATTTCAAGATAAGAAATAGAACTGGGAGAGTGGCAATAGGTGAAGTTGAAGTAGTGCACGAAGAAGGTGTTGCGTTGTGGAAGAAAATCATGAATCAACAAAAGGAAGCTGAAGAAGAAATAGCAAAGGAAACAAAACAGGATCAAGGTACAACTGCCCTTGACAAAGAAAAAGGTACGGAAAAAGACTCTACTGAAGGTTTTGATGTTTTCTCAGTTAATGAGATCATAGGAAATGTTTTGTTAGACATTCCCAATCTGACAAAGGATGTCAAGCAACCGGTTCACACTACACTGGTGAAGGAAGATGATCAAACTAAGCTTCTCGATCAAGATGAAGTGACAATTGAAGACATTCCTTATGAAGATACACCCCACAAAACTTCATTGACACCAAATCCCATTCTGTCATAAAAAGGCAAAGAGGAAGAGAAGAAAATGGAGGATAAAAAAGCAGTGATGGATACTCCTCCGGCAAAGAAGAAGTTAGACTTAGAAAAGGAAAGTGAAAAGAAGAAAGTAAAAATCATCACCGCAACTAGTTCAGAGGTTGAGACTGCAGAAAAGGAAGAAGAAACGGGGGAGGAAGAAGAGGCAACCTCTGAAGAAAAGGAAGAAGTTGAAAAGGCTAAATTGAGAGCAAAGAAAAAGAAGGCAAGAATTCTCAATTTTGCCAAGACAATTCTATCTAACCTAATTCTTGATATTGCAGTACTGCACCCATCATTGATTAGTTGAGTACTCTTGTTACAACAATCGGTTTAGAGGCAACCGATCTGGAGAAGGTTGCAGTAAGGCAATATGAATCAAAGAGAGGAGAAAATTTAATGGAACAAATATCAGTTGGAAAATTGTCCTCTCCACCTGAACAAAAGAAGTCAAAAATATTCTACAGGAAGTTGGTCAATTACTAGTCAAATCTTCAAGTTTTACCGATTTAATCAGAGATCTAGAAGACAAAAGAATTTAGACTTGAAAAGAAATTCAAGATCTGATAAGTTCTTTTGATTACCAGTTCAACATCAACTTTTACTGGCAAGGTCAAACAACTTAATCATGAAATCAAAAGGTTGAAAGAAGAAGAGGACAAACGAGGTCTTAGTTTGTTAGAGCTATAGTGCTATCTAGAACCAATTATTGATTTCATGCAAATGAATATTAAAGAAGCAGAATGCCTCATAAGTGAACTTGACTGCAAGACAGTCGATGATATGGAGGTTTTTAATGCAGTTTTGCATGGACACTTCACCACCATGAAACAGGTAAAATCTTTAGGGGAATCCGCTTTGAAAGTAGGTCAAGAAAATTTGAATGAGATTTTTGCTTTACTTTGACAAATTATTTTGTATAATCTTTGCCATTGATGGCAAAAGGGGGAGTTTCAGAGATTTGTACACTGTGAGTTACAAGGGTCAGAAACAGGGCCCAAAACTGACACATTTTTGTAGTATTTGCCACCAATGCCAAAGGGGGAGTTTGTTGGCATTTTGGTGCATTTTGTATGATCGGTGAATGATATGGTTGTCATTGTTGGCAACATCATCTTCCAAGTCTTCACAGTCTATCGACAGTAAGTAGACCGATATACAGAGGTTAACCGACTAAGAAATGTGTAGATAGGGTAAGCAGTGAGTAGATCGACACATAGGAGGACGACCGACACATAAGAGGTCAACCGATAAGCAATGAGTAGATCGGCCCAGAAGAGGTCAACCGGCTAAGTAGTGAACAGATCGGTATAAAGAAGGTAATCGGGTAGGTAGATTTTGATCGATACCTGTAACCGACAGACTTGGTAACGTTCAGTTAACATCCAGTTAAACTGACAGTCTTCTCCAGTCAACCGATGGACTTATTGACATGAATGACTGTTTTGACGGAGATTCCTGGAACGATTTCTGGAGAGTGATTTATGGCACGGTAACAAAAATTTAAATCGAATGTTTTGGAGGAAAATTTGGCAACAAAATCAAAGGTTGGTGAAGTCAATTTCAATCATCATGCAATTAAGCTGTGATTACTTGCGAATTTTTTGGTTTGCATTTATAAGACTGAACCTGACCCAAAAGTCACTATTTTGGGGGATGCAGTGGCAGAATTGGTTGAGTAGTTGGTGGAATTGTTGCATGGTATGCAGAGCAAGAGCGGGAAGATTTGAATTCCAAATCTACCAAAATCTGTGATTGCTTTGATTGAGGAAACACTTGAAGGTGACGATAGAAATGTATAAAGTATTTTTGAGTTCATTCAAAAATTCTTGATCGTAAAATTTGCAAAGAGCAGATCCTGTAGAAGGCGATCCAAAGTGAAGAGTAGAGTGAGAGGAAGTGATAAAAAGATTTAGCAGAGCAGAGTGTATGAGGTAGACCGACAGAGTGGAGAGATGAGGGTCAGAGGACTGGCAAAGTGCAGAGCTGAGGGACAGAGGACCGGTAGAGTGCAGAGCCGAGGGTCAGAGGACCAACAGAGTGCAGAGCTGAAGGTATAAGCAGGAAACCGGTATTGTGCAGAGTAGACACAACCAGTGTGGATAGAATATGATTCTCATTATGATCTGATCAAGCTATCAGTAGCTAATCTAGCAGATCATCCTTTTGTTGCTTTCTAACCATTGCAACTTAAATCCCTTAACAAGGTGACGTCTTAATTGATGTTCTTAAGTCCTTTAACTAGGCTACCTTTAATAGGGTAAAGGCACTAACAAGCCTTAAACAAAATCCCCTAATCGAGTGGCACCTAACAGTGTCTTTGTAATCTCCTAATAGGGATGGGTCCTCACCGGGCGTACTCCAGAAGAGTACAAATTTTGTGAGTTCCTACTCACACCGTGGTTTTCTCCCATTTGGGTTTCCATGAGATAAATCTTGGTGTCATTGTGTATCTTTTCATGCATGCATATTCTTCTATAGTAATTATTTATATTGATGAATGTTAAGTTAGTGCAAACTTGAGTTAAAAGTTTTAAATGGGTAAAATCGGTAAAGTGTTGATTCACCTCTCCCCTCTTAGTACCGGTTGGGACTAACAATAAGGGTTTAATTTATAGAGTTGAAGGCTTAGGAATGGATGGCCAAGATTTATTATCAATCAAGGGTCAAGATTGAAGGAGGAATGTGGTCCCAAGTTGAAAGGCTTAGCCTTGTGACAAATGTCACAAAGGGGAGAGGGTGAGGATCAATATGGTCCCACAAGTGTGGTCCCAGATTTGTAAGCTTAGCCTTGTGACAAGTGTCACAAAGGGGAGTGGGATGAAAAGTCAACGTGGTCCCATAAGTGTGGTCCCACCTTGGGAGAAGGGGATATGTGCTCACACGTGTGTGAGCAACCTAGGAAGAAACAAAATGGATTAATTAGGATAATGAAGGGATTAGATAGGTTCTAGAAGGATGACTAGGAGGCAAGTGGGATATGTAGGATTTTGTAAGTGGGTGAGGGAAAATATGAATTTTAGTAAAATTAAAATAATTTAATTTAGCCAAAAGGGATGCAACTTGCATTTGTAGGATGTTGCAAGTGGGGGGGATAAATAAATTTTGATTTATTTAGATGCAAAGGGGATTTTAATTCAATGTAGATTTCATTAAAATGGGAAAGGTAATAAATTGATATTTTTAATTAAATGTGAAATTAATTAAAATGGCTAGGAGGGGGGGGGGGGTATTTAATTAAATGGCTTAGATAGAAGAAGGGTATATTAATTAAATCTTAATTTAATTAAAAAGGTCAATTAGAAGAATAGGGATATTAATTAAATCTTAATTTAATTAACAGGCCATTCAATGATGATTAAATGAATAAAATCCAAAGCAATATATTACATATTGTTATCGATAAAAAAAAAATGAATAAAATCCATTTAATTAGTTGTGCCAGTTTTAGGTGTCTACAAGTGTAAATCGGGTTCGTAAACCCGATTTGCACCTAGACTTCACATGAAAGTGAAAAGGTGTAAAACATGGGAAAAACAGGCTTATGACAAGAAAAATATCTTGTAAAGCGAACCATAGAGCAAGAAAAACCACAAATGAGCCAAAATTTGTGCATGATACCCTCATTTTTGCTAATGCTAAAAATGAGGATAACAAAGGTCTATGATATAAGATGTAGAGAAGAGTCAATGATTTATAGCCCCGCTTCTATACCTTTTACTTTCTCTTCAAATCTTTATGTGCAAGAGTTGTCAAATGGCAATACGAGATTAGAGGTTTTGGAAGTCAAGTAGGAAAGGGACCACAAAGTCCATGAGATCATATTAGCAAGTCAGTCCTTAATGGAAGGTAATGAAGTTTTGAAGGAACACATGGGAATATTGCAAGGAGCTCTATCAATAGGGAAGCTTGAGTGGCAAAGCATAAAGCTAGATTGGCTAACCATAAAAGAATCAATAATAGCAAATAGGGATGTGATAAACTCTATAAAATAACTTGGGGTGAAGTAAAAACACTTTAGCAAACAAAATTTCAAGGATAAAGATAAAAGAAAATAATAGAGAAGGCATATCAAAAGAAGTGAGTGCATGGGCTCAAGCTAGTCGTGATTGCACTAGTATGAAGAAAGAAGCAAATACACAAGTTGACATAATGCAAGTAAGAGGCCTTAGACAAAGGAAACATAGAGAATAAAATGTCAATATCATAGGTATAAGATATTATGGGAAAAATGAAAGCACTTTCAATCTTGTAAGATAAGTTGCATTGTTAAGAGCAAATATACAAATCATGGAGGGTAGGAGAGATATGTGGAGAGAGGGTTAGGTTTATAGAAATAATCATGGTAAGTGCACATGTAAGCAACATCTTTTGAGCAAAAAGAAACCCTTGAAGGGCTTGTGCTTCTTCCTACATGAGGACTCAACCATTAGGTAGCAAGAGAAGAGAAGGGAGGAAGTGGTAATAGTAGTAAGAAGCAAAGGGAAGGGCATGGTTGTACATGAGAAAAACTATTATCACCAATTTTGGACCCCACATTAAGGTAGGGCAACAAGTTGGTATTAAAGACAAAGCAGTACATTTTGTATTAAAAAGCAAAGTAGGAAGACCAACATGGAAAATAAGGGTGAAGACTCAACTTTGAGTCTTGTGTGCCAAAATAAATAACAATCAAGATCTACCTAATTTTTTTCCAATTTTATTTTGTTGGAATTATAGAAACTACCCTTGGAGGAGGGGATCTAGGTTAAGGCCTATTGCAAAAGGTACTGACATAATTTGTCTTATGAAGGTGCATGGACATGAAGGATACAAGACTTCTATGTTTGAAGATTACATGAAATTCATGGACTAGAACAAGGAAGTGGGGGGTGGCAAAGGGTATAGTGGAATAATGGTCTTAGCAAAAGAAAAAGAGGGGTGTATCATTTACCTAGAAAGAGAAAATACATTTAAGTAGCATGTTATTTCAAAAAGTGAAAGTCACACTAGATCATGGCATGTTAGTTTGTTCCACAATTTTTAAAGACTTGCAAATATATTAGGCTAGACTGCAAAGACCCTTATGTAGCCCTAAAAAAAGATATTGCATCATATTCTTAATAGGGAGAAATCCTCTTAGTGAGAGATTTCAATTCCAAGTCTACAAATGAAACTAGCATTCTATGTTACAAAGAGGATCACAATCCTATTTGAAGTTTACAAAAGAAAGAAAGAAATAAATGGCCAAAATTTTCACAAGAACAAGGATAGTTATCAGTGCAAGGAGGAATTTCTTACTTGATGTGGTGCCTTTTGACTTAATTATTTGTGATGGTTTGGATAGATGGGAAAAGTTTAGAAATTTTACATGTAATACCCACAATAGAGCATTTGTTATTAATTATACAATTTGGTCATAAATCTTGATTGAAAAGAGATATGAAGTTATGATCAATGAGAATATTTGGGGTTTAAAATCATACCATAGACCAATTTACTTAAAGTTAACTTTGGTAGAAAAGAAGCAGTATGGGAGGAAAAACTCAATGCCTTCAGTAGTTACCTTCAAAGGGCAAAATTCTTTTGACACAAAAAAATGGATCATCTTCAAGCCAAATCTAGAGAGGCTAATTAAGAAGTGGAAAACCTCATTTTAAGATCTCATTAGTCAATAATTAACAAATATAACTCAAGAAGAACTTGGAAAATGTACAAGAGCCAAAAAAATAAATCATAAACCAATTTATTTCCAATTGATGATTGGTTTGATGAGAAATACAAAATTGTAAGAACTTTAAAAGATCTATACAAGAAGACGATGCATATAAGTTCTACAAGCAAATTTTAAGAAAGAGAAAAATTAAATTTACGAAAATAAGGTGTGAATAGCTAATCAACCTAGAAAAGAATAACCCAAAGGTATCTTGGAAGGAATTTTAAATTGAGAAAGAAATAAACTAAAAATAACATTATAACTAATCAATGGTTTGAATATGTAAGACAACTTTATCTGCGGGAATCTAAGGTTGACCACCTTAGTCAATGTCACAGCAAGACTTTTCACCTTACAATAGGTTGAGATGGGTATAAAGAAATCAAGTGTAGGAAAATAAAAGGACTTGATACAACTTCACTTAGAGTATCTAAAATGGGGAGTGAGAACTCCTGCACCACATATTATGAGAATATTTGATAGCATCATTCAACAATTTTTTCTATGAGATTGGACAACTAGTCTCGCAGTGCCTCTTTTCAAGAGTGATGACCTTAATAATCCCTCCAATTATAGGACCATGGTGATCAACCATGTGTTTACAAAATTGTTTGGCAATATGATAAAAAATAAAATCAAAGTGGGCAAAAGAAAAATGAAAGCACACAAAGGGGCAAATAAATTTCAATCCTTAGCACTCCACAATTGATCATGGAATCACCTTTAGGAAAATGATTGGAAAAAAGGGGGGAAAGAGAAGAACCATTTTTTGTTTTGTTGAATTCAAAAATCCTTTTAACATAGTCCTCGAGGATATGTTGTGACCCAGAATGAAAGAACTTGGGATGTCTATGCATTTTAAAGAAATAATCAACAAGATCTGTGAAGAGGTTAAAGTTAAAACCATAACCTCAATAGGAATTTCATAAAATTTTAGGGGTAATATTGGGGTCAAACAAGAGTACCCTCTACCCACTACTTATTTTAATTTATATATCGATAAACTTGAAAATTAGCTAAATTTTTTAAGTGATGATGGTGTTTGTTTGGGATCTAGTTTATCACAAGGCTTCTTTTAAATGTTGACAATTTCATATTTATTCCTAAATCGGCTCATGGATTGAAAGAATAATTATATGCCCTCAAACACTTTTCCAAATTAAAAGAGATGCAAGTCAATATTGTTAGGATTTAGGTTCATGTCAACTTGTAAATCCTTTAATAATTTGTTCTCCTAATGCCATTTGTAATTTACCATAAGGTATTAAACAGTTTCACCAATGATGGTAAAATACTTCGTGTAAAGACAAAGTTACAATTACCATTTGGGCTTTGGGGAAAGGACAAAACAGTTAGGCATCCCATTTGGAATTTTCTAATTTTCAAGTTGTTGGACACATGTAAGGTGTTTTAAGTACATGTATGACAATTATGATAGATGTCATGGGTTATCATGAGTCACTAGATTAGTGTATTTATGATAGATGAATGACAATTGTGAGAGTATCTATAAGTGGCTATCTTGGAATACATGCACGATTATGAGAAGGCGTGTTGTATGGATTTTTATCGTGATATTTTGGAATCTTTTTTTGACCCATGGTAATATGTTCTATAGTGGTATTTTGGGCCTCCAAAAGTATATATATCGAGGACTTCAGGTTGAAACATTATGGGAGTTCTTTTTTAAACACGTGTTGTTGGATTGAAGGTTGGTGAGGAGAAGGAAGGAAGGATTGTATGCAATCTCTATTTCATGAAGATAATACAAACATTGTTCTCTCTTATTGGTGGATATTTTTCTCGAAAGGGTTTCTCCACGTAAATCCTATGTTGTGAGGCGTTCTTCTCGTGTTATTGATTTATACTTATTGTTTCTACCTTGTGATAAAGTAATGTTCATTTATATGAAATTTTATGTTCATCTAGGATAGATTTATTAAGCATGTTAAGTGGTGGTCTTTGACATAATAAAGAAGATGAATTTCTTTATGGTTTTATGTATTAAGACACCTTAATTATCAAATTTGCATAGAATCATAATTTTTTATTGGGTATAGTCCAAGCATTGAATCTCATCAATACTTTTATTAAATTAGAGATTGGATAAATTTCTAACAATTTTCAATAATTTTTCAACTTTTGGTATCAAAGATTCAATGGTTTCCATAGTTTGCATGTGTTCACGTGTGCATGACTCTGAGTTGCATGTATTTTCATGAATTTTCATGTTACTTGCATATGCTTATAAATGAAGGATAAACGGTGATTTGATTCTCGGTAGTCCTTTTTTTTATTAGCCTAGCAAGCTTGTGGGAATTTGTTAGAATGAATTGTAGATTGTTGGTGGCCTGTGGATTGCAGTGGATGTTTTGTGTGTTAACATTGTTTTGTATATTTGTGCTCAAATGGAAGCCATGTTTGTTGAATATTACTAAAAATATTTATGGTGGCCATTTGATGCTCATGCTTATAGTTGATCATGTGTTTGCTTCTTGCATTATAGTGATCTGGAGTTTCGGTTTGCAATATATTACTCTCCTTTTTCATGATGGTTATATTCCTTCTCCATGTGGTCATATGTAATTAAAGTGTGTGTGTGTGTCAGTTGTGTGTTTTTAGCCTTGTAGTCACATGTGAAAACACCTAATATTTGGACTATGGTATGGAGTGCTTCTATAGTTGGGTTCATGGTTTCATCCCCTAGTTACATGAAAGAATTGGATGATAAGCCACCAATTGTCTTTAAATTATGGAGTTTGTTATTGTATGATCCGAATGTTCTTGGACAATTGATAGGTTTGTAGTTTTTCCTATCTCCAAAATTTGTGGGTTTGTGGATCTATGTTTATTCCATTGTTTGAATGACATATTTGATGTGAATGTCCAGATATTGAAGTGGATTTCATATTTATAGAGCTTATTTTGTAGGTTTTGCATGTTAACCAAATTTTGTGGTATGTAAATCTATGGTAAGATTGTATTAAGGGTGTTCTGGATGAAGGCAACTATAGGTTTGCATGACTACTTGGAGGGTTCTTATTTATTTATGGTTACTCCTATGTGGGTTTGTTTCAAAAACCAGGTCTAGCATTGATCCTAGTGTTTGAGTCTTGGAAATACACATGTTATGTCTAATTATCTCTATTTTGCATATTATTGACACTGACTTTGTTTGACATGCCTTATTCTTGGTCACTATTTTTACATTAGTATGTTGATTGTGTTGACACCTTCAAATTTGAAAAGAATTTAAAGTGCCTTTGCATTTGCAATTTGGTTGTAGCACTCAAGAACTCCTTGTCAAATCCGCCTAAGTGGACTACTTTGGTAATTAATATTTTGCAGCCCATTGATTGCTATGTGAAACAGTTTGGTATTCAATTTTTTGTGATATATGTGAATTCTCTAGTTGAGTTTTATAGTCCTAGGATCAAATTTGGTACATCTGTAATGCTTGAGGTTGTAAGTTTAGGTAGAAATTTAATATTCACACTTTGCTTAATCTACTCGGGAGCCCAACTTCAATAATTAAAATGTTACAACACAAATATGATCATGCAAGTTCATTTGGTGGAATGTTTTTTGAGAAATATGGTAGTGTGCATGTTTGATTTTGTAGCTCTTGGGCAAGTTCTAGCATGCTTTTTAATTCTTTTGCATCCTCAGCTAGGCTAGATTTGGCGTCCCAAAAAAGTTCCAAAATTTGAAAATACGAAGGTGACCCATCTCTTATTTTGGTCTCAAACATATACGCTTCCATTTGCTTCTTATTTGAGCTCATTTGATATATTAATTTAAACTTTATGTCTTCCTGTAACCGACAAGCACGTTTACAAAGGAAGTGTTAAAATTCCTTATCCAATTCAACTTTTGGCGACAAACACACTTCCTAAATAATTTATTATGTCTCCACACCAATTTTCAAGGCTTCAAAATGTCTGGTTCGCTTGCAACAAAGTCACCCTGAAATAGGCACAAGAAAAATTTAAAAAATCATGATTTTCTATAGTTTGTGTGTAACTATTTTTTAAACATCTTGAAATGGTTTCAAAACGATTTTAGGGCAAAATTTTAAATGTTTTAAAGATTTAGATAAAAAAAACTTTTATAAAGTCGAATCTTTATTAAGCTTCTATTTTTTTATTTTTTTAATTTGTGTGAAAGCTTAAATGAGAACTTCTCATTGGATTGATGGAACTAAACTTTGGCTCCAATGAAAGAAAATGCTCCATCGATGTTATTTTTTAGGGATTTGTTGCAAATTTATACATCATCCATTTTGATTGATGGATGGATCAATGGAAGGGACAAAGAGCTCCATCAATGTATTATAGTTCCAATTATATGCTAAGGTGATGAAAGGAGAAAAGAATGCTAGGGTTTGTGCATTGTTTTTTTGGCTTTTTACCTCCAGATTATGTAATTGTAAACTATGATAAGGCCTACTAATATAAGAAAAAGGGGCACTCAAAGTTCAGGTTTATTTTGAAGGATGCATGAGGTCGTACACGCAATACTAATTCTTGAAAGTGTAAAGAAGGATATAGTCGATTTGTGGTATATTATAAATATTTTATGTAGCACAAGCAGTCAATGATTATTAACATGGTTTTTAGGGTGATTTTTGTTGCAGAGTTGTTTTGCCTGGTCCAATGAAAAAGTGAATGTGTTGGCATAAAGAGCTAAAGCTTAATTGAAAGAAAAATGAAGTAATGGTTATCACACATCCATAAGACTGATCAAAGGAATGTAATAGTCGTTGGAATTATAACTTTAACAAAGATGCATATATTAATGAATGTGAAGATCAAAATATAAATACAAGTGGAAGTGTTTGAAGTTTGTCAACATGGTATTGTTTTATCAAAGGTTGCGGGCAAATTGTCATGGCTCTGTGCATGTTAAAATAAGGAAACAAAAATACAAATTATATCTGAGGATGACAAGGAACAAATAATTTATTGCAGCTTGGATGTAGGGATATGATCATTAGTTGAAATATTTGTAAAGGTCATCAAACAAAAGTAGAGGATTTTACCATAAAAGTGGATTGTGTACAAATTAAAAATGAGGAAAGTCAATACATAAGTATGTAGAGTTAATGGACATATGCGAAATATTTGGCTATTGTTAAATGTGGCAATTTTCATTTGATAATTTTGTGAGTTAAAATGATGAGTAAGATACCAAAGCGAAAATATTTCAAAGTGTTTTGCTATCCCGGAATGGTCGTTTTTCAGCTACAAAGTGTCAAGTCATAGTAATGCAAATTTTAATGACAATTTAAGGAAAGACTACTTTTTATCAACAAAGGAACATAATGTAACAGTGAAATATTTTTCACGAGAATATAAGAAGCCTGAATATAAATACATGGGAATGGATATTTTTCACCCTAGAGTAATGGGTTGCAACAAGGTAATTGTTTTATACAAAGATGAAATGTTTTCCCCAAAAAATTAAAGAAAAAAATAATGTGCAACAATAGAATGATTTTTACCAAGTGGATTTTTTTCACAGGAATCAAGCAAATGAGTAAAAGGACAAAATATTTGGTTGCAAGCAAAGGCATAGATCAAAGGCAAAGATGGTTAAAGGCATAGATCAAAGGCAAAGATGGTTGATATTACTTTCAATGGGAGTTTTATGTCGTTACATTATATGTGCTATCTTCTTTGTTTCAAGTTTTTAGTTCTAAGATGTTGATACATTATAGTGTATGGTGAGTAATGGATAATATTTGATTGGAAAATGGATGGTCTTTTGCAATGGTTGTTGATGTCATCTAAAGCTCTTGGATTTTGATTTCATATTGCAGTGAGAGTTTGACATCTTCGGTTCTATGATAAAAGATGTGCAATATTGTAGCTTCTTTGTTTGGAGATTGTGGTTTTGTCCTATTCCCTAGTTGGCAGCTCTTAGTGTTGGGTTGTTTGATAATGTTGTCGGACTACACAAAATTTTCCATTAGGAGATGGTTATCACAATTCCTGGAGAGCTTGGTTATACAGTTTAGTGGGAGATTTGGAAAACATGCAGACTCATCATTTGATGATGGATAATTATCTTCATATGTTTGGAGATTCTATTTTTTAGTTTAGAGTATGTCTTGTATCATGTCAAGATGTACTCTTGATTTTCGATTAGAGTGTTGGCATGTTGGTAGGTTTTTTTGAAACCATGATATGTTCTTTGGAGCATATGATCTTCCTTTATGAGATGATAGATCATGATGTCATGATATGTTTTACGTTTCTATAGTTGGAATTTGACAAAGGTCTTGTTGTTTCTCTTTCATTTTGAGTATTAATAATTTGCTTCGAGGTTCATTATTTTCCATGATTGCATTTTAAGTTGGCATGGAATGATTGGTGGATGCTCACAGATACTAAAGAGACTTGGGTGAGGCTATGAGATCTCATGTTTTTGGGATTGTGTATTGAGAGGGTTATTATTTGATGAGGATTTCAATATAAATACCAAGGAGCCTACACCTAATTATGGGTATGAATCCATTATGAACATTTAGAGAAGATTGCGCTTTATTATAAGCTTTTAATGCTTGTTGTTGTGTGCACAAAATAATCTTGAATCCACTCTTGGTCTACTCGACAGGTGGATAATCTAATATATTTATCACTTGAATATTATATGCATTCTTCTTGTTGTATCTTACCTTCTCATATGAGTTAAGTCTTGGATATAGATATTATAGGGACTTGTTAAGAAGAAGATGCATGGTTTTATGGATTTTTGTTGTTCTCAATATTGTTGGTGTTGAGATATGGATCCGTGACTAAGGATTGATTTAAAGGGGTATAAGAAATGGTTTGTGGCTTTGAGCATATTTCCTATGTTGTGGGAATGATTAGCTTGTTTGATCTACCTTCGATATGAGACGTGTAGACACTAAAAATTGTCTAGTGTATGCCAACAATATTTTCACTAATTATTATTCTAAATTTATTAAATAATTTTATTATTCAATTAAGATGACATTATTTTTCTACTTCAAATTCAAATTTTAAATTTTCCTCCATCACTTTTTAATTATTTAATTATCTTAATTTCTTCTAAAATTAATTAAATTATTTTTATTATTTAATGAATGTATTCTTGCACAATAATTAAGTAAAATTTATTATTTTATTGTGTTTCCTCTTTCCTAATTAATTAAATAATTTCAATTATTTATTTAGTTAAAATTCTCTTCTACAATTAAATAAATTATTTTGATCTCTTTAATTATTCGTTTCCTAAATATATTTATTCTAATAATGAATAAAAATGTTACTTTACTTATTTCCCACATGCACATGAATTAAATTATTTTTCTATTTCTAATTCTTTTCTCATACATGAATTAAATAATTTTTTAATATTATTCTTTCTATCATGCACATTAATTAATTTTTTTTTTAATTATTTAATTACCTAGCTAAGTCTTCTATAATTCAATCAATTCTTTCAATCATTTAATTATTCATTTTTATAAACATATGTCTTCTATAAATAAATAAAAATGTTATTTTATTTATTTATCTCTCATGCACAATTAAATATTTATTTAATTATTTAATGCTAATTTATTCTTCCATTTCCACCGTTCAACTCCCACTCACTTCGAGTTCAACTGATCAATCGATCCACTTAACAAATTCATCGATTCACTTAACAAAGCAATCAAACCATTTAATTGATGAATCAATTTCTCTGAATGAATCTTTAACCATTTATCATCAAAACTTCTCTTTATATCTCCATCATTGATCAATACTAGAAAATCTATAAAAGCAACCTTCATTGATCATTCTAAATGACCATAGTTTTTGAGCTTTCATGTGATCATGCTATGATAATTCACAAAGGTCAAGAAGAGTAATGGATGCCAAAGGGATGTTTGCATGAGGTATCACAATGTTGTTATTTCATTTCATATGCATTCATCTTACTTCTTTATTGTTGAGATTTGGATTCAATGTGTTTATGAGGCTTTTGTGGTTAGCCTAGTAATGAATCACATTATTTTGTTTTTTTCAATCTTACATTTTGGTACACCCAATGCAATCCATGTCCCTTTTAGATCTATATTTTGCAGGCTTTTCTAACCTTAATTTGTTATTTTATTCAAAATTTACAAGACCAACCTTGTGTAGATCAGGATGAAGGCAAAATTGTACACTTTACAAAGATTTAATCATATCTATTAAACAACTGCAATTTTTTCTATGATTTTTTAGCAAAAAGTTAAGGATCACCTCGTGAGTCTATGGTCCAAAAATTAGTCTCAGATCATCATTTTTTTAGTGAGATAGGATAGCTTTATTATTATTCATGAATCTTAAATTCTAGGCAAAAAATAGAGAAGCATTTTTGAAAAAAAAATCTTCTAGAAAGGTCTCTAAATTTTACAAGGGGTATGTTCTTTACACTTTTAATTTTAACCTCAAATAATTAACATAAAGTCAGATTTTTAAAAATATGTTTTTGATGGTGCAAATTGAGAATTTTTCTAAAAAAATTACATTTTGGAATCTCTCAGAAATTCATCAAGCGTCTTTTCTTTGTATTTTTATTTTTGGGATTAAAACTATTACAAAACAATCAAATCTCGTGTAACTACATCAAAGGAAAAGAAAAAAATGACATTGTAATCTTGCAATGAGCTTATATTTTATTTGTATATATTTTATTGCATCACGAGTTTTCCTTATGATCCTTGAAAGAGTTCTATTATTAGTTATAATATCATAAGAAATTCACTTTTGACATGGAGATTATATTTTTTAGTTGATCTTGTCGTGACTTTAGCAACTAATCTGGTTTGTGGATCACCTTGACAATTGTTGGGAGAAGACAACATTTTAAAATACTAATGTATTGGTTGCAAATTATGTGTTTATGTTTTCTAGCTTACATAATACTTCAATTTAATTAAAGAAATGAACTCTTGTTTTTCATGATTGGTGTATTTTCATGTTTGTGTAATCCCAATGTTTGTATGTGTGTATCCTTGCCCCCTGTGTTCCCATACGAGCCTAGGTGTAAGAGAAACATACACAACTTCCCAAGTTTTACTTTAGTAGAGATTCTTGTTTTGGGACCTTATCACCCATTATTTTGACGTCAAACACATTTTATAACAAGCTATATAGAGGAGGAAGAACAAAAGCTATACCTCAATCCAATCACGTCGTGTTTGGCACGTCCTTGGGGCCATTGGTGATTCAGGACACAAGGCGAAAGGAAATTTTCTCGTGTTTAGATCCCATGCTTGTGATAGGTTGGTGTTCACAAACTATTCCCCATCACAAACATTTGCAATTAGAAGCATAGGATTCATCGATTATTGCTTGATGTGGTGTAAGGGATGTGTATCATACCCCAAAGTTACTCCTCATGTATCACCCTAGGAAGACATAGGAAACTCTTTGGATAAGAACTTAGGATCTATAAGGAGAGGGAAAAGGTGAGCCAATGGTACATCCTCATGCCACTTGATCCCTATCTATCAACTCTTGTAGAATCAACTGCTTCCACCTCTTTGAAATGTTTTCACTGGTCTCATTGAGATATCAGCCTTTGAATGAAGGTTCAACATTGAGTATACACACCTACTTTAATAACTAGGTTGTACATGCTTACAAGTGTTGCCATTGCGAAATACTAGTGACACTTATGGCCTTTTTTAGATCTATAGCCGCATCACCTTGAATTTTAGAGTCTTGCAACTACCACTTTTTATTGCTTGATGTGTATTATTTCCAAATTAGAAGCATTAAAACCTCACACAAAATGAAACACACTCCTGAAGGCCCAAATTATTAAATTTAATTAGAGTTACACAACTACAAAATCCTATACCACAACTATCATATTCTTTATTGCATTCACAATTTCCCACTATTCAATTGACATACACTATATTGCAATTGATAAATCCTATGACGTAAATGGCTCATCATGTTTAGTAGTTGTTGAATCTTGAAATGCACCTGGAACATTCTCTACCACAACTGCTAAAATCTATTATGTGAAGAAAATGTGACTGAAAATACAAAAAAAGATCGAAACTATATTAACAACCAAGAAATAACAAATAAATCAAACACTCATGATTAGGATGCTAAAAAGGAATAAACAAAGCATAATTAGTAAAAGCAAGTAAAGACACAAGCTCCATTTTGTTCCTTTTATTTGATTATCCCACGGTTTGATGTGTGCTTGATATTTGATTCCAAGGATTCTAGATATGCTCCATGATCATGATTATGCAAATTAAGCTAAAATGACTACAAATGATGGATTGATATGAGTATGCAAACTGGCATTATGACTGTATGATTATGAAAAAGTAGATGAAATACATAGAAAAGGGAGGGATTAAATAAGATTTGGCGAGGGGAGGGAGGATTTGAGAAATGAAACACTTGTCCTCAAAGAGGACAAGTGGCAATCCTCAATGTGCCATGTGGAATGGGATTCCACACTTGGCTCAACAAGAAATGACAAGTATTAAAGAAGGGAGTGACATGTGTCCTCAAGACACATATTTATCTGAGAGATAACCACCCAAATAATAGAGATTTTTTCCAACTATTAAAGAAATTAGGAATATGCACACACATGTGAGAGGTGAGAATAGAAGGGATAAGGTTGGTTTGAGTAAACGAGGTTAGTTAGAACCCAAGGGTTAGACTAAGATACGGGTTAGATGGGAGGTTCAGGTTAGGAGACATGTGGATAAATATGATTAATTAAAATAATTAATTAATTCTATTATTAGAAGAAAATGAAAGAAGTGAATTAAACAATCAAATCATGTGTTTGATTTATTTAATAGAGGAAGGGGGAATATTTAATTAATTAGATTATTTTGGGTTGCCAAATAATTAATTAAAAGGGGACTATAACATAATTAATAAAATTAATTAGCTATGAGGGAACACTAATTAATTAAATAATGCATGATTATTTAATTTAAAAGTGTTTAGGATAGATAAATTCAATTAATTAGATTAATCAAATTTAGGTGTCTACATTTTGCCCCTCTTTGTGATGGAGTTAGAATAGCGTTGGTACAAAGACAATAAGACACCAGCGACTCGAAGAAAAAAGGGGAGTGAGAAAAATACCCCAAGTTGTCCTAATGAAGGAATGACGGGTAATTGATGCCCCCTCGAGAGGGTGCATGAGAAATAGAGACCTAGGTAGAATCTCAACAGAAAGATTGCCTCAACATGGGAAGAGGACAATGACAAAGAAGAAGACTACTAGGCGAAAACCAAACACAAAATGAACTTCGTAGGAAGATGGGAGAGGAAATGGTCCCAACGAGATGGGGACAGTGAAAAATAGGGCTCATGAAGGCCCTATATTAGCAAATTTGGAATTTTACTATTCACTTTGATTGCGCATGAGAGAGAATTAGAGCACTTTAGAGCCCCTTTTGCTTTTACCTTGTGCATTCGAGAGCTTTGTGATCTTTGGATGAGATGGTAGCTAAGGAGATTTTGAGGTATCACATGAACATGGTGATGCGTGTCAGGTGGAGTCGATGACCAGATAGCGAGGTATGTTTGAAAAAACCTAGACTTTGCTTCAATTTTTTATGCATTTATTAGCACTAGAAGGGGTAAAACCAACATTCTCGCTCATTCGTGAACCGCGAGAATGTGCATCAAAGCAATAGGAACGCATTCCCTCTGCTAATGCAAGTAGAAAGTTTGGGGCTATGAAGGGTAGAGTAGGACGAGTTCGGGAATGCGATCTCGCTTTAGCAGGTTCACATAAGGGAGAGCGAGGACATAGTTTCGCGGGTTCAGTGATAGCGGGAGTATGATCTCGCCATCAGAGAGATGGGGAAGGAAAGAGTGTGACACAGGGGTCACTAGATAGCATTCCCATGATGGCAGGTTCATGAAGAGTAATAGTGAGAATGCATTCCCGCTATCCCAAGATCGACGGGAATGCAAACCCATTGTTAGGGCCAGAGGATCCTACCAAGAAACGGTGGGATCAAGGGAAGAAAAGAAAGGTGCCAATAATGGAACCAAGAAGAAAAGGAATAAGAAGGCCAAGGGTAGAGTAGGATGAGTTCAGGAATGCAATCCCGCTTTAGCAGGTTCACATAAAGGGATACCAGGAACATAGTCTCATGGGTTCAGTGATAGTAGGAGTGTGATCTTAGTATCAAAGAGCGGGGGGGAGGAAAGAGCGCAACATGAGGGTCGCTAAATAGCATTCCCATGATGGCAGGTTCGTGAAGAGTAATAGTGGGAATGCATTCTCGTTATCCCAAGAATAGTGAGAACACAATCTCACGGTAAGGGTTAGAGGATCCTACCAAAAAATTGTGGGATCAGGGGAAGAGAAGATAGGTGACGATAATGGAGCTAGGAAGAAAAGGAATGGGAAAGACTCCTGACATGCTATGTTTTGCTTGGATGTAGTGGAACATGGACATGTTAGTGAGTCGGGAGAGGCGATCTTTAGTTCTCTGGGTTGTTGATGGTTTTAGAGCTATAGAGTGGGCTTAGATTGATGCAATCAGATTGGGACATCTAGCATGCATGCCTCAAATTAGGTCCCACATGACCATGTTGACAACACTAATAGAGAGATGACAGAGCGACATTGCCACATTTCACCTGCCGACAGGGGAGATGACCGTTACAGGAGAGGATGTATATCCCATTGTCAAATTAACTATTAGGGGGATCAAAGTGATCACAGAGAAGACACCACCAAATGATGCTATACAGAGGCTAGTTGGAGCAGGGGTACAACTGGGACATGGGCAAATTTCACTGAATCAGGCACTACGAGAGGCACCACCTGATCGCTACATTACTTCTTTGTATGTGCACTGGTTAGTGACCTCATTTTTCTATTAGTTGTACTTGGGATGATCCAGGTGTGCATCGATGCGGTAGATGGGGGTTGACCAATGACATGGGGCACTCTAGTTTTGATAGAGCTACATAAAGAGCTCCACCATATATGTTACCATGAGGGCCATAGTTTTGGATATCTGACTCTACTATAGGTATGGGTGTGGGAGCACATCACGATGACTCGACTAGTAGGGAGGGCAGATTGGGTAGTAGATCTGCTAGATGTATATAGTTATCGAGATGGATTGCACTATGAGGAGACAAATGATGTTGACCATTGGAGGGTCATTTTTGACAGGATAGATGCGACCCACATTACATGGCGACTGTAGACACCTAAAAGTTGCACAATGAATTAAGTGAATTTTATTCATTTAATTATCCCTAATTCTTCCAATTAATTAAATTAAGATTTAATTAATATCCCTATTCTTCTAATTGACCTTTTAATCAAATTAAAGATTTGATTAAATCTCCTTAGCCTAACCTATTAATTAAACTAAGGTTTGATTAAGTACCCTGAGCCATTTGATTAAATAAATCTTATTTATTTGATTAATATCCCTTTTCCCCCTTTTGAATAAATTCACGTTTAATTAAAAATCCCCTTTGCAAATAAATAAATCATTATTAATTTGTGAATATTCCCCCCACTTGCAAAAATCCTACAAATGCAAGTTGCATCTCTTTTGGCTAAATTAAACCATTTTAATTTGCTAAAATATCTATTTTCCTCACCCACTTGCAAAATCCTACATTTTACATTATTCCCCTAATCATCCTTCTAGAAACCTCCTAATCATGTCTAATCTCCTAATCATGTCCTTTCCCTCAATTTGGGGGAGTCACTTCTCCAAATTTGGAGGAAAGTCTTCAAAGTGCATTTAAGACTATCTCTATTTCAATAAGTTAACTTGTTGAGTCTTCCAAACATATAAGGCTCTTACATAAATCACTAGTGGTTTTCCTCTTTAGGAAAGTGAGCCTCCAAAGTATTCAAAAGGAATTTAATGCCTCTTACAAACCCACACCCCTTAGCCATGATGGTTGTCCCTTTAACCATTTTCCCATGTTGCACAAGAGTTTACCTCTTGGGTAATAGCGTGCGTCCCTAGTTAATGACATTGTCCAATGATGTCACTCCTTGAGGTTATCTCTAATTGCTTGCTTAGCATCTAATTCTTGTTTAGCATCCTCTCAAGCCCTCTCAAGGTGACATTTGTCAACTTGGGACTGGATTGTATCTCTCCCATGGACTGATAACTTTCAATCCTAGCCCTTGTTGAGATTACTCAATCTCAACCATCCATTTCTCTATTTTGCTTATAAATAGAGCTCATTTCTTCAATTCAAAAATCCCAATCTTGTGCATCAAAATTAAAGTCTTTTGTAGGTTATCAAAGGAGCTCATTGGTCACCTTCAAGCATCCAAGTCTTCAAGCATTAACATTATATAGCACTTAGCATTTGCATCATTCTTTAGGTCATTTTAGTTAACTTAATTTCATATTAATTACTTAGTTTTCATCTTCATCTAGCTTACTTAGTTCATCTTAATCTTTAATTTGGAATTAACATAGCTTCATCTTATCTTCATCATCTTGATCATATCTAGTTTTGCCTCTTGCATCCTTAGTTTTCATATCATCTTAGCCATTCACTAGGATCTTGGTTGCATCCATTTTGATCCTAGAATCATCATTAAAATATCATTCTCTAGGTTGTCATCTAAGAGATCAAGTGCTCTTCTTATTGAGGGCCACCTTGAATCTTGAATATCTTTAGGGATAGAGGAGCATGGAACGATTTTGAGAGTTTTTGGTTCACTAACATGTTTTTGTGATTCCTAACTCTAATGCAATGTTTCATGTGTATGTTTGAGATGTTTTCCCCTCTTGCAGGCTGATACCACATTTCTAGCATACAATGACCATATATATGCATCTAGCAGGCTAGTCAGAGGATCCTCGCCATATACCATATGTTATTACTCCCATGTATATTATTGGCAGGTGAGAGCACGTGATAGAGAGATATAGACCCGATAGGGTCTGATAGTATTTCAATTTTGTGTAGGGAACACTAGAGGCTCCTCATAGGTTTAGGAGGATTACTAGGGGGTGGCTTGTGGAGTGGAGGCCACTTTTGGACGATAGACAGGGCCTCATACATTAGTGGACTCAACTAGTGCCCACAATATGGGATCTGAGGGCAGCGGTGGAAAACCCAGGGGTGACAAATGCTTATACGACATGGTGGAAACAACACTGGCCTATTACGATCGACAAAGTAGGATTAGATCCATTAGGGAGTAGGAGGAAGGATGCATGTGTCGGGGTTGTGAGACTGGATGCTTACCAACTGACCCAAGGCAGAGCAGAGGTAGTAGTAGTGACAATGTTGTGGAGGGCTAGAGGGATACTGGTGGCACCAACTATACCAGCTAGGAAGAGACAAGGAAAGGATAGGAGGAGAGGGGGTAGAGATAGGGATAGGAGGAGATGGGGCATGGATAGGGATAGGAGGAGATGGGGCCTAGGTGATGGATGTGGATTCTCTAGCAGCTACACCTGCACCATCACAGGGATATGGATAGGGACAAGAGGGGAGCACACTAAGATAGGTGCAACCTCGAGGATAGAGGAGATATGAGAGGGGAGAGGGACCAAAAATGGCCCCAGATTTAGCCGCACAATTATAGTTCCTCCAGGAGGTCATGGCCAAGGTAGAGGAAAGACTACGGATAATCACCATCGAGAGAGACAACCTCTGTTGAGAGAGGAACACAAATGAGAAGGCATGTATATAGTTGCAAGAAGAGCACAATAGGCCTTGTAGGAGGGAGATAGAGAGATATCTACGAGGTATGTTGTTGAGCATGCGCAGAGGCAGACAAAGGAGATTGTAGCTAAGTACCAGAGAGAGATGAATCATGGTGCTAGGTTGAGGGTGGAGGTGGAGGAGAGGCCATGCTGGCTAGGATGATAGAGTGACAACTAGCCGATATAAAGGAACTCTCGCATTAGGCGAGATGGTACAGGTGTCAGTATGAGAGAATCGTCCCTTCAAAGAAACACATGACATATGCACCACCACCCTGAGCTATAGGATCCATCTCATCCCAGTGAGGGAGCTAATAGAGGGTCAGGGAGATCTAGCTTGAGTATCAATGGATCTAGTAGGAAGACCCGCACATAGGGAAACGTGCATAACACAAGTTCGATATTAGGATCCGCACATGGATCCCAGGGGTAAGATTAGGGACATGGATTTGTAGGATGGGCACTGACCTAGTCACCCTCAAGTATTTTGATGTAGCTTGATGCAGATGAAGATGATTATTTTTTTATGTTTCATACACAAGATGTACTCACTGATTCTTTGCACCCCATGCAGTTTTTTTAGCATGCGAATTTATCACCATTATTTTATTTCATTTAAAGATTTACTCATTCTTTATTCATGCCGGACCATATGATGTATATATTGATACACTTGTACATATATTGTGTGGCATACATTCAGATACTTATATATATGATGGAGATTGATTTGGCCCCTATGCATGGTAATTTTATGTTTTAGATGCATGTATGTATGATTTATGATGTATGGATGCATATGAGATGAGATACTAACATGCTTGTGATGCAGAATGTGATGTGTGCATGAATGATTACATTACATGATGTGATTTATGATATGATATTATATGATATGCACTAACAAATTTGTGATGAAGGATGGGATGGTATTATGATGTAGCAATTCATATGTATGCTTATGTGATGACATGGATGTATGGGTGCCTTATCAAATGACAAATGTAATGTATGCATACTTAATGATTGAAACTATGCTATTACTATGCAATATGAAATGCATGCCATGTATATAAGATATTTATGTGATGGATGATGTTGCACTATGGACTGATTGATGGATGATGTAGGATGTGATGCCTATGAATAATGTGTGAGGCATGGATTATATGCTAACCCATGTGTGATGTATGGCTACCATGATGAAAATTTCACAATTCTTAGAGGATATTAGGCGAGGATGAAGAGATGGACAAAAGAACCAGGGGGTGTGCGCACATTGCTAGTCATGATCGAGAAATGGAAAATAAGTCAAATACAAGGCAATGGATATATGCAGATGAAAAGATCATGGAGCTTGAGAACCCTTGGAATGGGATGCCAATGTATCAAGCACTTATATTGATTTAGCATTGTATATGGTGCACTAGGGTATGAGTAACCAAGGTGAAAGTTCACAACCAATGCATGGACTAACACATATAAATAGACACGCAAGGCTAGTATAACACCACACAGAGCTACAGAGAATGTTGTATGAAACAATGCTAGAAAAACCACAAGTAGAAGACATGTCCTAGTGTGACATGAGATAGTTGAGACCTCATGAGGGTACAACAAGGAACACATCTAGAAAACATGCCAAGAAAAACCAAAACCAACAAGATCACACCCCTGGCTTTTTCATTCTGAGTGCACCATGAAATAAAGGATCATGACAACCAAGAAGAAACAAAACAAATGGGATCTCAACAAACAAACAAAAATCCAACATGAGTGTCTCAGATATCTTTTGCCAAAGGAGGACTGATGGATGGGGAATTGAATTTGTCTAACTACGGGAAGGATACATCCTATGCTAATTGATGATTGGATAAAGGATTGATGAGACTGACCAACAAAGGGGACCTGGTAAAATCACAATGACAAAGATGTTGAAAGATAATTGTTGAAGAACAAGTTGATAGGATATGATCTCAAAGGACATGATTGACACACACATATGTACAATGACACTTATACATAAATCACTCCTATATATAACATAACACAATATGCAGGACATGCACGAGACTATGGAAAAAGGACCAAGTGCGGAAATTATTGACATGCACAGCTATGGATAAGCAAAGTGTGAGGGGGATCGAATGGAGGTGAACTATGGATGAGGGAATGTTGATAATGTGGGATACCATGTTGAAAAAGATGGGTGTGATGGAGATGTAGACAAAGACGGGTAGCGATAGATATCATGCCGCAAAAAAATGGATGTGAAAAGATAAATTATAATAGACCTTCCCTTTACACATAGTGATAGTTTTGAGGTTTTCACCATGTATACATGCCCAAGGCACCACCAGAAGTGGTTTTCACCAAAGGACGAATTTATTTCTCCTTACTATTTTTTGCTTCTTTTTTTTGTATTTTTTAAGATTTTTGAACATGAGGTAGACTGCCCACGGATTATGCATGGAATATCTTTAGGTGCATGATATTAATGGGGTCATTTAGAGGCTCCCCTTCTGGAGTTGATAATTGATAGGCCCCTGAACCATACTTTGTTGTTACTACATATAGATCTATCTAGTTAGGTTCAAAATTTCCTTTCTTCTCTCAATCCTGTTGATTTTGTGGATTTTTTGTAAGGACTAGATCACCTACTTCGAACTCATGAGGATGAACACTCTTCTAATATTGCCTTTTGAGTCGAATCCGATAGATCTACAGATGACCATATGATTTTTGATGTTGTTCATCAAGAAGATCAAGTTGAGCTAGTCTTGCCACTCTATAGTCTTCATAAAAAACAAACTCTCTTAAGGATATGCACAATGATGGTAGCTCGACCTCAATTGGTAAGACCACTTCTACACCATAGACAAGGGATTACAGGGTGGATCTAGTGGGAGTTCAGATGTTGGTGTGATAAGCCTAAAGGGAGAGATTTAGATGGAGGTGCCAGTCATGACTAGTTTTATGAACAACCTTCTTGAGAATGCGGAGCAAGGTTTTATCGATTGCCTCAGCCTGGCCATTTCCTCGAGGGTAATATGAAGTGGACCAATGATATTGGATGTGGAATGTGGAACAAAGATCACACATATGTTGGTTTTTAAATGGGGTTCCATTGTCAGTAATTATGGTGGAGAGAATTCCATAGCGACAAATAATGCGATACAAGATAAATTTGGACACTTGGGCACCAGTGGTGAGGGTGAGGGGGATGTCTTTGACCCACTTGGTGAAGTATTTAGTAGTTGTAATGATAAACTTGTGTCCATCTAATGAAGGAGGATGGATCTTACCAACGAGGTCCAGGCCCCATGTATAGAAAGGCCATGATGTTGTAATTGGCCACAAATCCTATGTTGGAACATGGATTAGGTCTTTGTGGCATTGACAGGGCACACACTTCTTGACAAATTCACAATAGTCATTTTATACGGTGGGCCAATAATATCCCACTCTTAAAACTTGTTTGGCAAGAACATATCCACTTGTATGAGCACCACAAGTTCTGACATGCACTTCTTTTATCGCAAGATTTACTTTATTTAAATATAGACATCTAGTGAGGATATCATGGTAGCCACGAAAATATAGATTGTCTCCTATAAGGATGAATCAGGCAAAATGACAGATGAGGTTTCAACGTTCTTTATGAGATACATTAGGTGGAAGGGTACCATATTAAAGGTATGTGTGTATGTCATGGTACCAGGGTGATTGGGGTCCAATGATGTTGCACACCATTTCTGTGTGCAATGTTTTAAATGTTGACTAGAGAAGCCGCTCAACCAAGAACTCATATTTAGAGCTATTTGATTCCATAGTGAGAAGAGACCCAATGGTGGCCATAGTGTTAGTTGCTTTGTTCTAATCCCTAGGGATTTGATCAAATATGATGCTCTGAAATTTTTGTTTGAGGTCGTTGACCATTCTTTTGTACAAAAAGAATTATCATCTTTAGTTTGATACTCATCATTCACCTATTAAATGACTAATTATGAATCTCCATAGATGAGGATATCTATGATGTTCCACTGAATATCTATCTTGTTACCGATGACGAGTCCTTCATATTCAACAATATTATTGGTGCATGGGAAAGACAACTTGAAGGACTTGGGGATGAGATCTCCTTAAGGAGTAGCAAATAAGGGGCCTACCCCTGATCCTTTTTGAGTATGAGAAGCATCAAAATGAAGCTTCTAGGAAGGTTGTGTTGTGACTGTGCATACATATTCATATGGGAATTATGTGACCAATGGGTAAGAATCGACCAAGGGTGTTTCTGCTAACTCGTCTGCAGTAACCTATCCTTTGATGGCATTTCTATCCACATACTTAATCTCAAATTCATTGGGCAACATGACCCACTTAGCCATATGACTAGTGAGGCTTATCTTGGACAACTAGTACTTTAGGGGATCAATCTTGCAGGTGAGCTTGTTAGTATGACTTATCATGTAATGTTGGAGATTTTGTGAACAAAAGGCAAAAACTAATGCTTTTTCCATGGGAGAGTAATTAATCTCATAGTCCACTAAGGTCTAACTTATGCAGTAAATTGCTCGTTATTTTTATTGATCATCATGTTGGGTGAGAAGTGCCTCCATAGCGGTTGGATTAACTAAGATATATAGGAGCAAAGGTCGACCTGGGATGGGTGACATTAAAATTGAAGGATGATCCAGATATTCCTTTATCTTATTGAATGCTTGTTGGCATTGAGCATCCCACTTAAATTTTGCATCTTTTCCAAGGAGATGAGTAAATGGTTAACACTTATTTGCAAGTTGGGCAATAAAACGCTTGACGAATTGTAGCTTTCCTTACAAGCTTCATAGATTTTTCAATGTTTTGGGATGAGGCATCTCTAATATTACTTTGACTTTCTTGGGATCAACTTCAATACCACACCTGGAAACAATGAATCTCAGGAGCTTACCTCATGTAACTCTGAACATGCACTTTTTGGGATTTAGGTGCAACTTATACTTAGCTACGCATTTGAATATATTCTCAAGGATAGTTGGATGATTTTCTCTTGTCTTTGATTTACCTAGTATGTCATCTACATAATCTTCTAGTATATTGTGCATAAGGTCATGCAAAATCACTTTCATTGCGCGTTTCTAGATGTCTCTTACATTCTTGAGATCAAAAGACATGAATTGGTAACAAAAGTTCCCCACATAATGGTAAATGTTGTTTTATGCTGATCTTCTTTTGCTATCTTTATTTGGTTATACCCTGAAAATCCATCCATGAGAGAAATGATTTCCTGCCTTGCTATCAAATCAACAAGAATGTCGATATTGGGAAATGGAAAATCATCTTTAGGACATACTTTATTGAGATCCCTGAAATCTATACATACTTTGATGGCACCACAAGGCTTAGAGATGAGTACCATATTAGAGATCCATTATGAGTAATCAATTGGTTAGATGAAGTTGACCTCTAAGAGATTTTCCAACTCTGCTTTGACCAATAGTGCGACTTTGGGATGCATCTTGCACAATTTCTGTTTAACTGGCTTGGGATTCAGATCCACTACCAAGTGATGAACTACCAGTTCAGGATCAAGGTGAGTCATGTCTACATAAGACCATGAGAAGTTAATGGGCCACTTATGAAGGATCTTAGAGAAAACCTGAAATTCATCGTCAAATGAAAAAGCAACTATATGAGTGACATGCAGGTTGTTAGTAGTACCCAAATCTATCTCTTTGGTTTGATCTATAAGGATTAGTGATCTTTTAGGAACATGTGTATCAATGAGGGGAAGAAGGGATTCCTCATCCTCTGGCGCCTCAAAGAGGTTTTCACCTGAAGATACACCCATTATTTTTACTATTTTATGGTCCATAGGTTCCTTCGAAAGGTTGTCACCATTAGACTCTTGATCTTTTAATTCTTTTTCACTTTTGCGGTTAAGGATCCCCCCTTCCTCGAAGTAACCTTGAGGATCTAGATTATACACTATTTTTTTCTCAGGATGATAAAATAGTGCACACTTAGTTGCCCCCAGGAATTAAAGGAGTGTTGTATCATTTTGGACGTGTCAAGTTGTGCAATAGTTTGGCCCCAACTGATGAGTTCATGATGTTGAAGTGGAAATTCAATTAGGAGAGAGAATGTGTCAAGTAGGGTGGATGTGCAAAAGGTTGAGCATCTATCTATATCATCATACACTTGTTTGACAACCTCCTCAAGCATGTCTTCGATATCAACCAATTTTTTTTTGTTGTTTCTGGAAGTGCTAGCTGAAGTTGAGGCTCTATGAGAGGGATGTCTAAAACCAATCCACTAATGGCGAACATTGGGAGTTGGATCAATAGGTCTTTGAATTCCATTTTCTTCATGTCTTATCCCTTCACTCTGCTAATCCCACTCCTGGGTAGCCAATTTGTAAGCCACGTGATATTTATCTTTGAACCAATTGAGGCAGGTGTTGGCCTTCCCAATTAGAACAATAGCTCGGCTTAAAACTGAACTCAAGGATTGGACATCTATCTTGAATAGCTATCATTTCTATGGTAGAGGTTTCATTTACTTGTCAACCTAGGGACATATTACTTGAAATGGGCTAGCATAGTTTGTGCACTAAGTTCTCTTAAAAATGATTTAAAAAAGGTTAAAATTCACAACACAAACTTCGAGTGACAGGATTGAATGACATGGACAAGACATGCAGTCATTAAAACTTTCAAATTCACTAATAACACACCCCCCAACCTAAGGTGACACATGTGGAAAAGGACCTTTACATGGCAAAATTTATTATGCGAATCACACATGATAATCTTCATAATGAATAAATAAATGCATGTTTAAGAAGAATGGATAATATGCGTACCTGGAAACGTGTGAGTTAATGCAAGAACTGAATGGTCACTCAATCATTAAATATAGTGGTGTGAAGCGAAATGGAATGAAATATAGTAGAAAGGATATGAGATGACATGAAGATGGATGATTTATTGTGGATAAAGGTATTCCCACAATATGTGGAAATATTTATTATGGCTACATGCAAAGAGTGGTTCAAGATTGTGGGACAAAGAGTCCTCCTGCATGAGCTATAGGAATTGGGGCATGTGGCTGCATGTCAAACTGTTGTAGGAATTCCTTTTTGGTGACAGGTTTGTGATACAAGCGAAATCTATGACCGTTGACTAGAATTTTAAACTTAACAGGATCTATAGTTGCTAATTGTACTGCTCCATTCTGAAAAACTTCAACAACTTCATATGGACCTAGCCAGCAAGTGTGTAGCTTGCCTAGAGAATATTTATACCTAGAGTCATATAAAAGTACCCAGTCTCCAGATTTCTATTTTCTTTCTTTAATGTACTTGTCATGCCACTTAGTACACTAATTTTGAATAACTTATGTGTGCTGGAGAGCCATTTTCCTCACTTCATCCAGAGCATTCAATTGCATGATTCGAGCTCTTTGTGCCTTAGATAGATTCATATTCAATGCTAGTTTCCCATATACCATTTCAAAAGGAGTAAAACCAATAGTTGTTTTCCATGTAGTTTTGTATTCCCAAATAGCTTCTGCTAGTCTACTTGACCAATATTTCCTATGTATAGCTATTGTATTTTTTATAATAGCCTCCAGATCCCTATTGGTGACTTCTACCTGACCATTTGATTGAGGATGGTATGGGGTAGACTTCTTATGCCTGATATTATACTCATTGTCCAAAGCTATGATTAAGGTGGAGGTAAATTGTGGTCCTTGATTTGTAACAATTTCTTTAGGCACTTCATATCTTGTAAAGATTTCTTTATAGAGGAATTCAACTACCTTGTTATCTCTAGCATGCTTCATTGCTTTTGCTTCAACCCATTTTGTGACATAATCAGTGCATATTAGGATATAGGATCTTGCATTGGAAGGAGGATCAATTGGTCCTACAAAGTCTAATCCCCATTTGTCAAATGGTGTAACCACTACTTGTGGATACAATGGCATCTCAGTAGATTTGGTAGGCCTCCCCATCCTCTGACACTTATCACATTTTGTAGTGTATTTGGCCGCATCTTTATGTAAGGTTGGCCAATAGGGTCTTGCATTAAGAATTTTGATTGTTGTCCTCTTGGCATCAAAATATCCTCCACATGGCTCATCATTGAAAGTGTGAAGAACATCATAGGTTTCATCCTCTCTAACACATCTTCTAAGGATCTGATATGGTCCTATGTAAAATAGAGAGTCTGCAATCCAAGAGAAATAAAAGCTTTTCTCAACTAAGAGTCTTCTCTCTTCTGGAGAAAAGTGAGAAGGAATCTTGTTAGCAGCCAAATACTTTTCTATATCAGCATACTAGGGTGTTTGTACATTTATCAAGAATAGGTGCTCATTTGGGAAGGAATCATCTATTGTTGTAGGAATGTCCTGTAGCTGAAGCCTAGAAAGATAATTCGCCACTACATTGGCTTTCCCTGGTTTATCAACAATCGTGATATGAAACTCTTGCATCAACAACAACCATCGGGCCAATCTTCCTATGATGGAAGGCTTGTTCATAAGATATCATATTGTTGTATGATCTATGTGAACAAAAATAGGATATCCTGTTATATAATGCCTGCATTTATCAAGTGCATATATTACTGCCAACATCTCCTTTTCTGTAACAGTGTAGTTGAATTTTGCTCCCTGTAAATTCTTGCTGATGAAACAAATTGCATTTTCTAAATTACCTTATTTTTGTCCCAGAACTGCACCTATAGCATAGTTGGATGCATCTGTGTGAATGTGGAAGGGAAATGACCAATTTTGGCCCTTGAGGACTGGCGCCTGAGTCAATATTTTTTTAAGCGTTAGAAAGGCTTCATCACATGCTGGGGTCTAATAAAATTCAACATCTTTGGACAAGAGATAATATAAAGGCCCTTCTATTTTACTAAAGTCCTTGATAAACCTTCTATAATACCTAGCACATCCAAGAAAACTTCTAACATCCTTTTGTTTGGTTAGAATATGAAGGTTAAGAATGACCTCTATCTTTGTTGGATCAACCTGAATACCAGTCTTAGAAATATGATGTCCCAGGACTATTCCTTCCTGCATCATCATGAACCATTTCTCACTATTCAGGGACAAACTATAATCTTCACATCTCCGCAGTACTTTGTTCAAATTATCCAATGCCTCTTCAAATTTTGAACCATAAGTAGTAAAATCATCCATGTATATCTCCATGCAGTCATTTAAAATATCTGAGAATATGCTAATGACAACTCTTTGGAAAGTAGCTGGAGCATTGTATAACCCAAATGGAAGAACAGAGTAAGCATATGTCTCCCAAGGGCAAGTGAATGTGGTCTTTTCCTGATCTTCTGGGGTAATTCTAATTTGATTGTAACCATTGAATCCATCAAAAAATGAAAAATATTATTTCCCTGCTAGGGAATCTAACACTTGATCTACAAAGGGTAATGGAAAATGATCCTTCTTAGTTGCTGTGTTAGGTTCCCTGTAATCCATAGAAACTCACCATTTAACTCCCTTCTTAGGAACTATAACTAGAGGTGACACCCACTGGCTATCTGATATAGGATAGATAAATCCAGCATTTAACAATTTTTGCAGTTCCTCCTTAACTATTTCCCTTAAGGCTAGATAATCCTCCTTTGTGACTGTCTAACTAGTCTACATTCTTCCTTGATATATATCCTATGGGTACACACTTTAGGATCTAACCCTCTCATGTCTTGGTAGTCCCATGCAAAAGCCTACTTATGACGCTGAAGTAGATCAACCAAGGTTGCCTTCAGTGCCTCTGTCAGCTGATTATTAATATTTAAATACTTGTCTGGAGCAACTTCTACCTTGGTGGTTAGGTTGATTTGAGCTGCGTCAGTGAGAGAAGAAGTATGGACCTCCCACGGTAACAAATTATGCAATATATTTGTGCTGCAGGAAGTTTAGATGAGGAGGGAGACAAGAAAATTGAGTGCAAGACACATGAAGTTAACTCCTGCGGTTGGTGTTGTGAGCCATAATGATTTTCTATAATATTAGGAAGCACTTGATCCTCATCTTGAAGTTGTATGAATGGTTCTTTATTTATCATCATGGGGCGATGAACAAAGTTAACTTGTTCTTCTGTCTCTTCCCCTACATCAGGCCACACTACCTGTTCTTGGTTAAGCTGAGGTTGTGCAGGTGAATAAAGAGCTAATTTCTTAGTGGAATTCCCATATGAAATGGTCATATCTCCTGACCGACACCCAATGTATGCATCAACTGTAGCAAGCCAATGCCTTCCTAAGATGAGTGGGTATCCTCCCAATGTGTCTTTAGGAGATAATATCATGAAATCTATTGGATATTCCCAAGAATCCAAAGTAACTACAACATCTTCTACCATACCATCAGGTCAGATAATTGAGCTATAAACAAGTTGCAGGATTGTGGGAGTAGGTCGAAGATTGGTTATGTTAAGTTGTTGCATGATGTCCTTAGTCACGTGACATTAATGGCTACTCCTAGATCTATTAGAGCATTCTTAATCTATGTACCATTAATGACTATTCCCACAATAGGGCTACCTGGATCATAGTACTTAGGTATTGTAACCTTGCCCAACACAATATCAGCTAGTTGTCCCATCACATGGACTATTTGTGGATCCTTCTTTTTCCTACCAGGTTTCTTTAAACATGCTTTCTTAATGACCTTACTATACATGGGAACATCCTTAATAGCTTGAAACAATGGAATCTTAACACAGATGTGTTTTAGCTAATTAATGAGATCAAAAGTTACATCTTCACTTTGCTTAGTCTCCTTAGCTTGTAACCCCTGAGGAAATGGAGGTATTCTATTCACTGAAGGCGAACTTATAGACTGCTGAGCTTGGGTAGACTGAACTGGCTGATTTGGTGGGTTTTTTGATATTGTTTGCTCAAATGGTACTTCAGTAATGACTGGAGAAGATGGATTAGGCAAAGTAGACCTTGACCTAAGATGAATATGACTTCTGTTAAGAGAATATGTAGGTTACTGGTTAGGATCAACAGAATATACATGTTGTTATGGCTAGGGTTTACTATTTGGCTTTGGTACGGGTTGAGATGGTAGCTAAGTAGCTTTAGGTGGAGTAGCATTAGGAGAAGGGAGTGGCATTATGCCAGGCTGTTGTGGTTTTTGTGGTGGTTGTAGGTAGCCAGAAGGTTGGTTTGACCACTGTTGGCCCCCTCTCCATTGAGAAGTCTATTGCCAATTTTCATGTGGAGGCTGCCATGACCCTTGAGATTGAGACCAATTCCCTTGTGGTTTCTACCATTAGGATGAAGGATTGGAATAAATTGACCATGAACTTTGGGGATTATACCAATATCGAGGTGGAAAATTTCCAAAGTTTTGAGCATATGGAGGTTGCCACTAATTTTTGAATGTATAAGGATTCCCATAAGAACTAGCAAAAGATAATGGATCAGGAGGCATACCTTTTCTTGGGGCCGATGGCCTTATTTGAGAAAAATAGAAGAGTTGTTCATCGTCTCCATGTACTGGCTTGAACTCAGGAACATGGTGATTATCAAGATTGGCAACTAACTTACATCTGTGGTCCTTCTTCTATTGCCTACAATGAGGACATAATTTTGCAAGCATTGCTTCAACTTCTTCATGCTTCTTCTTGGCTTGAAGTGTGTCCAATTGAGTGGCCATATTGTTTGTAATATCTTCCTTGAAATCCTTTAGAAGATGGATTAATTCCATTCGGTAAACTCCACTGCTTGCTGTTGATGAAGACATTCTAGGCTTATAATGCCTATTCTTCTTGGTAGTGGCCTTGGAATACTTTTGAAAAAATTGGTTGGTTTCATTCCATGATGATTGAGTTATATCTTCTCCTCCCATAAGGTCTAGAGAATCCATGCATTCATCACTGATACCCCTCAGAAATATCAACTTGAGAGATTCTTCATTTAAAGTACTGCATTTAGACTTCTTAACACAAAATAGAAATCTCTCAAGATAGTCTTCTAGACTCTCATCCTCCTTTGGTGTCATCTTGAAGATATCATCTTCATGGAGGTTAGTTCCCCTACAATAATCCTTATATTTCTCAAGAAATAATCATTTCATCTTATCCCATGTGTCTATTGTGTTACGCTCTAAGCTCATAAACCATCTCAAGGAAGACTCTTTCAAAGTGGTTGGGAATATTTTAAGTCCACGGGCATCTGTAGTGTAATCATAGCTTCTACAGAGGACATCAAATTCGAACAGAAAAGTGTCTGGGTCCTCTGTAACTAGCCCATAGAACTTAGGCAAAGAGGTAGCTAGGATGTTCTTAAGGTTAGCATTATCATGCAGATCAGAGATCGAAAATTAAAATGTTGGGTTAACAGGTGGATTGCCCCCTCTTGGAGGTGGATTAGCTCCACCCCCATGTCCCACCATTGGTCCTTGGTAAATAGCTAAAAGGTAGTGATCCTCTTCAAGTGGTCCAAAAAGAAAATGAAGGTCATTTTCTGGAAGTTCAAATGCAGAATAGTCCAAATTATCTAGGGCTTGATAAAGTGTAGCAAAATGATTTACATATGGTGCTTCATAAGGGTTGAGTCCTCTAATATTAGGGTGATTAGGAAGAAATATTCCACGAGCATCTCTTCTTCTTCTATGCATGGAGGTTCAGAAAAATTATTTGACAACTTATCTTAAACTACCAAAACACTAAATAACTGAAAACTAAAAGCTCATGGCTGTGACAGGTTCTTAATTTGGCACCATCCCCAGCAACGATGCCAAAAATGTTGGCCTTCCCAATTAGAACAATAGCTCGGCTTAAAAATTGAACTCAGGGATTGGACGTCTATCCTAAATAGCTATCATTTCTATGGTGGAGGTTTCATTTACTTGTCAACCCAGGGATGTATTACTTGAAATGGGCCAGCACAGTTTGTGCACTAAGTTCCAATAAAAGCCGTTCTATTCTACTACAACAAATAAAACTAAAATAAACATGCAAAAGTACAATGATTAAAATGCTACAAGAAATATTAATGCTAAAAAGTAACTTAAACAACTAATTATCATCAATGTTCAAAGCTAACAAATGGGAACTATGTTGTCTGCCTTTGGCTGCAAGAACAGTCATTGGTTCTGGTTCCAGTGGTTGCAGTAACAGTTTAGATGTTAGAACAACAATTATAGCAAAAGAAAACTAACGTAACAAATACAAATGATTTATCACCAAGTGGGCCCCCTTGGATGAGCATGTCCAAAACTCAAATAGCCTTATATGTTCAAAACACCATCACTTTATTTATCATTCCAAAAGTTGTTATATTCTATGAAAGTAGAGAGAATACTGTCTAACTCTAAAAACTCTGTCTAACCTTAGTGAGGATGTCCAAATCTTTATTTATGAGAAAACTACAACAAACTACTAACTACCTAAACCATGCCCAAGAGAATAGGCGAAATTTTTATTACAACAAAGAAAAAGTCAACCACAAAGATTATGGGACATTCATCATTTCATAACCAAGAATATAGCACAACAATTCTCGCTAGATTGTCGCTTACTGGAGACAGTCATAAATAAGTCTTGAACTACTTTTCTATTCTTCAGCTGCTCAGTTACCGTCTTTCTCATTGCTTTTAATGCTTCCAACTACCTTGACCCTAGCTTTAATGGCTTGAATGGAACGATCCTCCTTTCTGGCATGGTTTGACCGCTTTTGTAGCTACCTAAGTATTCCTGCATCATGAGTTAAAGTACACAAACACATACATATCTATTTTCTATCAACCATAACATTCATTCATCCACATACAAAATTATCATAGTAATTCGCATAGCTACAGGAATATATTTAACCAAAAAAATACAAAGTTTGATAGGTTCAGTTAATGTTCATCATACACGAGATCAAAACCTCTAACACATCCTATAACCTCAACATTGTCTAGTTATGCAACTTAAACCATGAAAACCATAACAACCATGAACACAAAAAGAGATATTATTTTAGTTCATCAATGGGTATCATTATCTACAAATATATCTCTGAAGAGCCATTGATTAACATCTACTTCTATAACCTTGTGGTTGAGTTCACCATTGGATTGAATATGGTGGAGCCACTTTTTTTAACCACAGGCTCTTTCTTCTTATGCTCCTTAGTAGGTTTCCCATGAGCACGTGGATTTAGAGGTAGGGCACCTACTATGAAAGTTCCTTGTAGGGTGTATTCCCCACAACTAGCATCATTGATATTAAGTTGGGAGAAGGAGAATGAGATGTAAGTTTTCTCCTTTGCAGCGGTGAGTACAAAATCAAGGTCAACATATGAGGATAATGAGGTGGGTTGAGAAGATCCAATGTCAATACGTGGGAAATGATGTGAATATGATGAGGAAACCTCAAGAGCACTATAGTACTCGAATGGTTAGGCATCACCATGAATCGCGATTTTGCAGCCTTGATATGGAAATTTGAGGCATTGATGGTAAGTGGACGGGATGGCTTGCATGACATGGATCCATGTGCGGCTAAGGAGGATATTGAATGGCAATCCAAGATCAATGATGTGGCACAATGTGCTCTATGTGACTAGGTCTACCTGAATTGGGAGATTGATCATCCCCACTGAACTTCTCTCAGCATTGTTGTATGCTTTGATGGTGACACATTGGTTGTGCATATCTACAATAGTATACCCAACTCGAGTAATAAATTTTAATCTATAGAGGCCCAGGGAAAAACCATTATTGATCAGTACTCGTTTTACCTTATAGAATTTGACAATGGCCTTCATATTTAGCAGATGAATATTATCAAGATCAAGGATCGTGACATCAGATTGCGTGAAACTAAGGTGGTACGTGGAAGACAGGTGAGCTACGATGGCTTGGAATTATGTAAGATCTATATTGTTGGGAACATGAGCCTCTTGCAACATTCATGTACGGATTTCCTAATGAGTAGGTGAGACTTTAAGAAATTATTGGATGGAGATCTGTGTGGGGGTGATCCCTAAATGCTCAAGGATGTTACACTACATAGACACATATGTTGCGGGAGTAGTAGGTGCTGGGACCCCCAATACTGTCATGTGAGCTTGTTTGCTGGTTACTTCACATTGGGTGTTAGCTCCCTTGACACGAATCATGTTGACATGATCCTCCATTTGAGTAATGTAACCTATCGCATTACCATAATTAGAGGGCAAATTATTGTGATTAATATTATTGGTTGTACAAGCCTAACCAACATTAGATGTACTAGCTTCCCCTTGATGTTTAGGGAGAGAATTGTTATACACGTTGAGATTAGCATTTGGTTATTTTCTCATGATATGGTCAATGATAATTTTATCCTGGTCAATGAGGTTTTGAACCAGGTGTTTTAGATTCATACACTTGTTCGTATCATGACCCTTAATACGATGATAGGCATAATATTCATTATCCTTATACCAATCAGGCTTAGGTTTGGACTCATTAAATGATTATGTTTGTGGATACACAACCATGTTATGTTGCTTCATGCATTTGAAAATTACATCTAAGGGTTCCACCACGGGCATGAATTAATGTCGAGGTCCATTGTGGCCTACTTGATGAGGAGCTTGAGACACGGTTATCGTGTTTGTCCTCTTATCCTGTATGTTTGGTATTTGCATCGACAACATTTGATAAGATTGAAGGGGTAGATTAACATGGATTATCAATGAAGGATTGGTGTATGGTTATTGTGGAGGATTGGCATATGTCTATGGGGGTGGTGGCTTTGTAGCCACGATCATTTGCATTGTCTTGGAATCAGTCACCCCATTTCCCACAACATTCTGGTTTTTGTTCCAATACCTTTGTATATCATTATCAAGATCGTGTGGTGACGCACATGAATCGTGGAATGAAATGATGAGGTAATGAGAATGCAAAATTTAAGTCAAGGCTTGGATTAATTGCTTGATTTGATTAATCCTGATGAGAAGAAATACTTGAGATAAAAGTAATGATTGATTCAAAGATAAATCAATTAGGGAATTGATACCCAAATCATAATTGGATGACGTATAAATGAAGTAACGTGACATTAAAGTTACTCAAGAGGATGCACTCAAGCAACAAGATAGATCAAGATGAATCAAACCTTTGGCTTAAGGTGATAAGACCAAAATGAAATAAGAGATAAAGTCTAGACTCGATATAGTCAAAGAGTAATGATAACTGCCACATAAAAGATGCAAACTGTATTGCAATTTGGGAAAATGAGACCAAAAGGATTAATTGTTTGATTCAATTAATGTGATAAATGCTGATGACAAACTAAATCGAAGGACCTACCAATTGATCAAAATAGAAGGATTGATTCAATTGAAATTGTGTAATTCGATTGGTGACGTGATTGATTAGATAAGGAGATTGAAATTCGACTGAAAAAAAAAATTCCTAACTTAAGCGAGATATGATGATGACGAGGACGTGGAGATGTGAAATGATGACGATGATGACACAAGCTTAAAATGGTGACAAAGACCCAATCGACAACTAGGAAGACCAAAGTGATGAGGCGAACCATGAACTGGGTAGACGATAATGACGATGTTAAATTGACTCGTAACCAATCTTGGGACACCCACAAACCCATTGAAATGACAAATGCACTTGGTTTTTGTGAAAATTGGATAGCATAACAGGGAAAGTAGTGTTCCTACCACTTATATAAGCAATCCCAATGTTTGACGAGACAATCTCGTGGTTACAGAAAATGTTCTTGTGGTTTCTAACAGACTAAGCAACTGAGGGCCAAAATGACAACGATACCATTGTTTCAAGGTGCAAACCTACTATCTCATAAAAAGTTAAATCGACTCTCGGGTTTGGACACAATCTTGCTTTTTCGACAAAGGTAATGAACCAACATGGTAATGATACAAGGTTTCCATCATTTTGATAAAATTGAGCAAATGATGTGACAAAATAACAACGTTCTTGTCATTTTAAGCTAGAATCCCGCTGTTAACCAAATGGGGTAAACTCGCTTAAGAATGAACAATGATTCTGTTGTTTCAGGTTGCGATCCCATAGTTATAGTTTGCATTCCCATAGTTTCTAACAGACTAAAATGACAAAAGATGACTGTGAATTTGCTAATTTTCAACAATTTTGAGACTTGACCTTTTGGCAATTGTGACACCAAACACAACAAACATGCAAGTATGATAAACACATTTATAATCGTGTACTTATGAGGTTGGACAAATGATACTACGTGCTAGATCCCCACTTGGATTTCTCCAAATACCTAAGAAAAGCGGACAAAAAGAGATTTCAGTGGCATTGGCTCCCCCACCAGACACACACTTTTGGGGCACACTGAAATCTCATACCCTGAAGATCTGAAGGTGTTATGAACTAGGGATATTTATCTCAGTAATGCAAGGTACAAATTGGGGTGACTTTGGAGGTTCGACCTCCTGCACCAGCAAGTAAAAAGATTTTGAGTTACTAAAACAATGGTTCGTAGTGGAGAAACTTTCAAGGTAAATCTGGTGGCTATACATTTGATGACTAACTCATTTAAGAGGTATCCTAGCTTATAGAACAAAGGTTTTTACACATCTACCATACAAGCACAAGGGGATTTTGACTTTCATTAAGACCATGAAGGTATTTGTATGTAGATACTGAAGGAAACTACCAGTATAATGCAACTACATGAGTTGATTATGGCTTTTGCCAAAATCATGAATATTTATATAGCAAACTGAAAGAAAGTACTGCTTGGGTCGTTCCCTCTCACCTAACCTTATTGGCTACTCGAGAGGCAAACCCTCTAATAGTTAAAAAGTAAAATCGAGCGTTAGTGACACTTTTTTCTTCCACCCAGGACCACAAAAGCTAGGGAGAGGATAGCGCGTGTTATCAGTAGGTCCACTCACGTGCACAAGTGTGCCAAACATAGAATACAAGGGTTTATTTTCCTTATAAAAATGAAGTGTTTTCTAACTAAGAAAAAAACAGAAAGTTAATTTTAATCCAAATAAACTTGTTTGGGTCTTCTACCATCGAACCTGTACCAAATGTTAGGCAAAAACTAGAAAACACACAACATATTAGCAGGTTAGTAAAATTAATATTCAGGAAAATGACTGAAAACAGAAATATAGAGCATTCTCACTATTTATTAGAGCATTTTTTCTATTCTACCTAGCAATCCCGCCACCTTGCTGATAAAAATAGACTGCTAAACTAGACATAACAACAAAAATACAGACAAAGAAGCGATACCGCTACTTTCTATGCAATCCTGTCATTTTATCTAGCAATCCCACCATTCTGCCTAGCAATCCCACTATTTTACTGTAAATTGACAGAATTAAATATAAACTAGAGAGCAAAATTCAAAATTTATACCTTTCGTATGATTGCGAGAACGCAATCCCTCCTTCTTCTGTTGATCCCACTGTTTCAAACAGTGATCTTGTCGTTCCTCAAAATTGAGTTGTTGAAGAAATAGACTTTTACCTTGGTCGAGGTGGAAATCCACCTCTATTCCTACGTTCTTGCCTACAAGTGCTCAAAATCTATAAAATAACACACTAAAATGACAAAAATGTGAGAAATGACTCGTGAAGTGGGTCCCATCAGGCGTGCCAGAAATGTGTGCAAATACAAAAAATATTGAAACTATATTAACAACCAAACAATCACAAATAAATAAAACACTCACGATTAGAATGCTAAAAAGGAATAAACGAAGCATAATTAGTAAAAGAAAGTAAACACACAAACTTCATTTTCTTCCTTTGATTTGATTATCCATGGTTTGTTGTGTGATCAATCTTTGATTCCAAGGATGCTAGATACACTCCATGATCATGATTATGCAAATTAAGCTAAAATGGGGGCAAATGACAGATTGATATGAATATGCAAATTGGTATTATGATGGTATGATTATGAAAAAGTAGATGAAATTCATAGAAAATAGAGTCATTAAATAAGATTTAGTGAGAGGAGGAAGGATTTGAGAAATGAGACGGACAAGTGGCAATCCTCGAGGTGCCATGTGGAATGGGATTCCACACTTGGTTCAACAACAAATGACAAGTGTCAAAGAGGAGAGTGACATGTGTTCGTGAGGATACATGTCTATTTGGAAGATAACCACCCAAATAATAGAGATTCTTTTCCAAACATTTAAGATATTAGGAATGTGCACACACATGTGAGGGGGGAGGTTAGAAGGGATAAGGTTGGTTTGAGTAAATAGGGTTAGTTAGAAGCCAAGGGTTAGGCTAGGATAAGGGTTAGATGAGGGGTTTAGGATAAGAGACATGCAGGGAAATAGGATTAATTACATTAATTAATTAATTCTATTATTAGAAGAAAAGGACAAAAGTGAATTAAATAATCAAATCATGTGTTTGATTTATTTAATAGAGGAATGGGGAAAAATTTAATTAATTAGATAATTTTTTGTTGTCAAATAATTAATTAAAAGGGGACTATAGCGTAATTAATAAAATTAATTATCTAGGAGGGAACACTAATTAATTAAATAATGCATAATTATTTAATTTAAAAGTGTTTACGATAGATAAATTCAATTAATTAGATTAATCAAATTTAGGTGTCTGCATTTTGCCAATCTTTGCGATGGTGCTAGAATAGCATTGGTGCAAAGACAATAAGACACCGGCGACTCAAAGAAAAAAGGAGAGTTAGAAAAATTCCCCAAGCTATCCTAAAGAAGGAATGACAAGTTAGCGATGCCCCCTCGAGAGGGTGCACGGGAAATTGAAACTTAGGCTACGTCTCAACAGAAAGGTTGCCTCAGTATGGGAAGAGGATGACGACAAAGAAGAATACTAGCAGGCGAAAACTATGCCCAAAATGAAGTTTGCAAGAAGAAATAGGAGAGGAAACGGTCCCAAAGGGATCGAGATGGTGAAAAATAGGGCTCATGAAGGCCCTATATTAGAAAATTTGGAAATTTACTATTCACTTTGACCACAAATGAGAGAGAATTAGAGCACTTTAGAGCCCCTTTTGCTTTTACCTTGTGCATTCAAGAGCTTTGTGATCATTGGATGAGATGACAACTAGGGAGATTCTGAGGCATCATGTAGACATGGTGGTGAGTGTTAGGCAAAGTCGATGACCAGATTGCAAGGTATGTTTGAAAAAACCTAGACTTCACTTCAATTTTTTATGCATTTATTAGCACTATAAGAGGTAAAACTAGCATTCCCGCTGGTTCATGAACTGCAGGAATGTGCATCAAAGCGGTGTGAACACGTTCCCACCGTTGATGCAAGTAGCAGGTTTGGAGCTATGAAGGACATAATAAAATAATTTTAATTATTTAATTAAATTAAATAAATAATTGTCCCAACGCATGCAATGCAATATTTTACTAGCATTCCTCCTATTTAGTTAAATAATCTTAATTATTTAATTAAATTAATGCCATTCTTCTATTTTTAATTCAAAAATCTAAATTTCCCTCCCTTAATTGTCTAATTAAATAATTTTAACATCTTTCACTATTAATTAAATAATTTTTAATTGCTCTAATGTTCCTCCATCACACACATTAATTAAATAATATTGATTATCTAATTGAATATTTTTCTATTACAATCTTGTAATTACATAATTAATTTAACTATTTAATTATCCAAATAAGTCTTTTATGATTACATAAATTATTTAATTTATTTTAATCCCTCACTTTTCAAAAATTAAATTATTCTAAAATAAATAATCTTTATTTTATATATTTGTTTCTCTCGTGTGCATGTTTAAATAATTTTCATTATTTATATAGCTAATTAATTCCTCCTCTTAACTACCACTCACTTTGAGTTCCACTCGACATTACTGCACTTTAACATATTAATCAATTCACTTAACAATCCAATCAATGCTCTTAACAAATCAATCAACTCGATTAACTAATCAATCAAATCCAATCACGAAGTCAGATGAGTCCTCATCAATTCTTCTCAACAAATCTCATTCGTTGATTTTCAAGATTCTTCATCAAATCTGAACCGTTGATTGATATCTCAAAAATATATAAATTCAAACCTATTCTTCATTCAAAAACAACCATAGTCTTCAAGCTTTTGTGCAAACATGTTGTTAAATGAAGTGCTATAATTTTGAGAGGCAATTCATACAACACAAAAGAGAGAAGAACAATGGAGGCTTAATGCAAGAATGCTATTTTGGTTTCTTTTTAGCATTGTTTTTTTTCTTATTTAATTCATTTGTATTCCTTATTTGATGTGATTAATTTTGATTGTAATTGATTTTGGGGTTTGTGGTTCCTCTTACAATCAATTCATGAATTTCCAGTCACACAAATGTTATTGGGCCAAGCAACATAAAAATCCATATTGCATAAGATTAAAGAACATCATTCAACATCTTTTTTTTCAAGGTGACATTATTATTGAAGGTCATCCCAATAATTAACCTAATGAGAAATTAGGTACATGTTAGAACAATTTTTCCAAGCATGATCAAAATCATTCACCAATGTCCAACGATGACTCATTCTAAAGCAACCACACCAACAACACATCTACCTTAGGTGATTCCATAATAGGCTATCTATTTTTTTCCCCACAAGTATCCTTCATATCTCCCACCATTCTTTCATCTCCTAAATCTCTACAACAAGAATCCACACCATCTCCATCAAACAATACACCCAATGATGATAATTTTTGAATTTATCACCAAGGGATATCCACAATAAAAATCCAAGCTAATCCATTTCTTGATACAAATCCCTTTTACAATTCATAAATCCTAGATCCGATGCCACGATACACTCTATTTCCACTCAAAACCACTCCAGAGAGTTTGATTCAAAATGTGTTTCTATCGTGCCAAAATATGGGCTACATCCAAGAATCCCCCATACACATCCATACTCAAACCCCAACATTAGAATTGGATCCATGTCAAGAGGATAATCCAAAGTATAAAGATACAATTCCTAAAATAATCAAGATCCAGATACAAAACTCTTAAATCTTCATCCAATATTTGACCAAAATCCCATCTGTCAGGAATTTTATGATGATCCCCCATCCCTTTTTATTCCATCTAAGATGAACCCATTCCATCTCAAGAGAAAATTATCCTTGCAAGTCTCACTCATAATCTACCTCCTAAGAAAGCTCATGATATCCCTTCCATCCTATCCAATTATCCCATTCAAAATCAAAAGCAAAGCACACTTTCCATTCCATCCCATCCAATGATCCTCTTCTATGTCAAGATCAAAGACACATTCATCTCCACAACATGATCCTAATCCACTTGAATAACCCATCATCCCCATAAAATCTATTTATGAACCACTTATCAATTTGTTTCTTTCAATTTCATCCAATCCGGTTTACTGCATGAGCTTATCATTCCTTTTGTACCATATCCCCCTCAAAATGGACTTTCATCTTGTTTAAAAAGCAATCAATATCCCATTGGTAAAAATATTTGTAAAAGCATACATTATTAAGTCAAAGGGTTAGGCATTCATGAACAAGGTGTATTAGAACCCTTTCATATAAAAATAAGTCCCTAGTTATCATGGCCTTGGCTACATAGCTCACTTTCAAGATATCAGTATTCCTGCTAAATCCTACACCTCTCCATCTAAATCCAAACGTACACATTCCCCATCCTCCAAATATATTTTGTCTCCATACATCCCAAAGCCAAATCCTTCATCCCTTTTGTCCATCTTAAGTTATTATATCCTTCATCCACTATCCATATCACCTCTATCTCAAAATCCATAAATCAAGATTGATAAAGGTATGCATTCTTGAGAACCTTCCAACTATCCATCTACATGAACTCATTCAAAAGACCTCCATATTATTCCTATCCACCCATGAATCCTAATGCTCTTGGAAGCAATCTGGATGCTAAGCATAAAATTCGTAACTCCAAAATCCACATACATCTAAAGATCAACATGTCTCTTCTAAAAGACATGTAAAAACAAAGCCGAATTTTATTCAAAATCAAAAAGAAATATCCAAAAGGCCATAAAGGCCCATCAAGAAAAATAAAAAAACAAAAAACTGTGTATTCCTAAATCACTCATAGAAGCAACAAATTCCAAACAACCACAATGGAAAGAAAAATTAAAATCATGTGGATTACCAAGTTGCTCATAGAAACATTGTGCCCTAAAGAAAAATCAAAATTGGCATTCAAACTTGCTATTTCAAAGGCTCCCTTCACTCCTCCATTGAAATATATCCCACCTTTCAAATCTTTTTTGGGTCCCCATGTTCTAAAATACACTATCTTAGATACTCCATCATCTCCTTCGTACATTTTGAGTCCTCATGTCCCAAAATCCACATCAAAATCTCAAAATCCAAAATCCATTTTTCCTCCATCACACCACCACCCCTCAAGGAACATCAAGGTGTGTGACATAGTTGATCTTGCCACCATTTCCATCCACCCAAACATAAATATTCTAACACCCCATCCATTATCCAACATCTTTCATCCATCCTTCCCATCTAATCCTTTGCATAAATCCTTGCCCCATTTCATCAATTCTTCCACTTCATCTCCCTTTACCTTTATCCTATAAACACATCCTTCAATAGCCATGGTCCATTGTAGTACATCCTTCAAGGGTACCATCCAAAGAATGAGACACTTGAGTCCTTCCTCCACATCCTATTAGGCATCCATTATCTTTCAAAAAGTCAAAAAAAAAAAAGAAAAGTAAATAGAAATAATTCGTCTAATTGTGAAAACCACTTCTTGTGGTGTCTTGGAACTACCATGATGAAACCATTATAAACATGCATCATGTGTAATCCATCATCCTCTTTCATTCTACACTTAGGGACGAGTTTCATCCACACTATCCTACCCACCACATCATCCGTTATCCCTCATCCTCCACTATCCATCATCTATCTATATCCATCATCCTTTTCCACTTTTTATCTTGACAAAGCTATGGATCTCTAAAATCATCATGCATCCTATTTGCTTCACCTTGTCCACACCATTTAGTCCATGTTCCTTATCTTATCCATTTATTACTTCCATCATCCATTATCACCTTTGTTCTTGCTTATCCAATTTGTATCTTATCTCCATATTATCCAAATTCATCCCAAGACCTTCATCAAAACTAAGGACATAAAATGAAAAACATTTTTAAAGAAACCTCTTGACATGTCCATTCATGTGGGCCACATGTCATTCAATTCACCAAGCCATCACTGTACAATTATATATCTAGTCCCTTAGCTTGGATAAACATGCTATCCCATTGTGAGATAGTCCTTGAAAACCAATCAGCTTTAATTCCATAATAAGCTACCACCATCATCATCCCATCGATTTCCATCACACCACTTCGTGCATCCATTCATAAATTCCTATGCCTTGCTAGATATTAGGGACAAATAAATATATCTTGCTTGAGAGTAGATCCTGATATATGTCTTATACTTCAACCAATGATTTGAACATCCTTCATGAAGTCAAAAAAATCTCAAAAGTCCAAAAAAAAAAAAAAATTGCTCCTCACCCCCTAAAAAAAAATTCAAAATTGAAAAAAGTAAAAAAAAAACATTTTTTTCTCCTAAAATCCTTAAAAAAGGTCCAAAAAAAAAAGTTTTTAAGTACAAATTAGTTAATACAAAATTGCGATGGACCATACTTTTTGGGCATGTGCATCACGTGACTATCATAAGGGGATGAACTTGGCTTGATATTTCCTTGATTGAACAACTCTTGAAATTGGAATAAAATTCTGTTATCCACCAAAATTCATTTGTACAATAGAGAAATATTTTGAAGAGGAGATCTAAAAATTAGATTAATTTTGTGTACATTAAGAAATACGTGTGAATACTTGCATGACGAGTGAACACTTCGTTATAGTAATGCAAGACAACATCTACTTTAATGTTATTGTGATGTATTAAACATGTGATTTTGTTGTGAGAGTGTTTTTTTTTTTTGGATGTGGAGGTTTGTTTATGCAAACCATCATACATATGAATGTCTATGTTTGCATAATTATCTTGCTATTATTTAGATAATACCAATATCAATGTATATTGTGGTAACATTTTTCACATATTAAAGTAGTAATTACCAATATTAATTCTCAAACATTGTGGTTTCATATTATAAGTACCCTCACAATCATAGATAAGGGGCTTGTCAAGAAAAATATTATAAACTTATAGGCATGCAATGTCACAAGCAATTGTGTTACATGTACATTAATAACATAATAAAATATGTATTGATGGCTTACATCTCCTTGTCATGTTGTGACCATCCCAAAGAAGTAGTTGATGCAATGAGCACTGTCATGGCATTGTAAATAATGATGCACATGTAGGATTACCATTAACCTAACACTTAATATGAAAACTCATTATGATTCTCCTCAAGAGTTCATTGGAGTACTTATATTGAGACATTAAACCTCTTAGTTGGTCTCTTCATTATCAGTGGGGTCTAATGTTCCATGTACAACTAGATATTTATGGTCATAATAATTAGAGTCGCTATGATAATCACACCATTTTAATATTGTGATCACTTCACTTTCTTCTATTCTATTATAGACATCCTAAGAGAATTTGGATTTGATGATGTCAATTGAAAATTTTATGGTATCATTTTTGCTAGAATACTCTAGTGTAGGGTATGTATGAATAAAAAATTAATTTAGAATTTTTCTTTTAGTAATATACTCATTATTACTTAATCTCTACCTCTTCTTCAAATTTGGATGCATTACTATAACATCTTAAATTGTACTCCCTTACAATTTCAACCACATTTGGGTCCTCACCTTAGCGTTTGTGCCCCTGGGCCTGACGAGGACCTGATTTTTGCTCATATCATGAAAAGTTTGATTTCATATTGACCTCACACATCATTTAAATCCTTTTTCCTGGCCCCAAAATTGGGTAGGACTAGGGTGTGACACCTTGGTCCCCAATAGGACTAGGGAATGGCACCTTAATCATCTTTATTAGGACTTGACTTTGGGCCCCTTCGCCATTTCAAAAATTGAGCCGGAAATCCTACCTCGTGTTAGCTCATGTTGGAAAATTAATATGTTTTTCAACTGGCAAGTATAAAAAGGAGGCTTTCCCCTCTCATTTGGGTATACACACACATGAAATTAAATTCAACATCAAGCAAACAAGAATTCAAATTCAAGTGAGAAAGCAATCGGTCTTCCTTCAAGCATTGGAGCAACAACAAGGTCAAGATTCAAGCATTGGAGTCGACATTCATGTTCCATATTGTTGAAGACTTCATGAAACCCTAATTACATGTTGAGACAAATAAAACTTCACAAGGAGGTATATCATTTTGTGTTTCAGTGATTATTCAAAATCTTCCTCAAAAGGATAACATTTCCAATAATGCAATTCAATTATCTTTCATTTATATTTTATGGTTAATTCTAAAATTAGGGTTTGACTTAGGCAAACCCCTATTCCCAACCTATTTCCCCTTCTTTCTATATGTAGGAAATAGGTATGGATCTGTGATCTTTAGGATAAGCATTATTTATAGTGACGAATCAATCCCCCTTCAAAGTGAAAAAAGTTAGGAGGACCAGGGTGACCAGAAACACAATTTTGATATTTTGGGAGCCCTTTCGAGGAACATGTTTGAATCTACTTACGTTGCTCAGATCTAGGTTTGTGGCTCAATCCTGTGATTGTAGCTCATTATTTAAGCATTTCTACTTCAATTTCTAGCACTTTCACCCTAATTTCAATAATTCAATTTACAAAAGAGGGTTTACTCATTCAAATCATCAAAACCCCCAATCCAATCATAATTCTTGGTTCTAATCCTTGTTGGTTCATGACTAGATATATTGGATTGGAACCCTCTTTTGAATGTAATGGTCATTAAGCAATAATATTAGCATTTTCTTCCTTCTATGGTGGAAACCCTAATATTTCATATTACAATTACAAATTGCATGTCTTTAATTATTTGACTTAAAAAAGTCCATCTTCGCATAAAAGAGAGTAATTTTTATTAACATATTTGAAGAGTAATGAGTGTTCTAGGATTAATTAAATATAACCTAAATTAATTATTAAACTTGATAGTGTAAGACTCCACAGTTTGATCCATGTGCTAATGTAGTTGTTGAAACTTCATGTATTCATCCTTATGTTTCATAAGAGAATAGTGTTCATATTATAAAATGTTAATGAATTCATTCAAAGTTTTAATGGCATCATGCTCCCTACCATGTTATATTATAGTTTCTTGTCACTATAATTGATGTATTTTGATCTATATCTTCCGTGTTATGAATGCGACCTTTTCCACAACACTAGCTCCTTGATGAAGAAATATTATTTGCTATTAAATATATATATATATATATATATTTTAGCAAGGTGGCAATGCCACTTGATATATTTTATTAATAATAAATAATTTTTACAATATATTTAAAAACTGGTTCAAACTGAGCTCCCGGAGAAAAGAACTAGCAAGAAAAACTCTGGTCATTGCTCATCAACATGATTATAGAAGAGAAGTAGTGAACAATCCTCTAGCCGGAGCTAGTTACAAAATAGAGATCAGCAAAGGAGCATGCAAGCTCTTTTACACATAGGAGCATGCAAGCCCGTTTTACAGAATGGGAGCATGCAAGTTTATTTACAAAATAAGTTCCTGGGATATCTTGAATGCCTTGCAACAAAGAACTCCTGCAATCAAAATTGACATGCCCCTGCACCAAAAAACAACTGCAACCCAAAAATATATATACTACAGAACACAGAGAATTTACAAGAAATGCAAGGTTCCAAAACATGACTGACACCAACGACATGAGATCTACGGTCCGTCATTATAGACAAATGCCAAAGGAGAAGAGGTGAATGCGGAAATGCTAGAGAGAAATGAAGCCCAAAATTTTAATATCGTAAATGAAAAGAAAGAGGAGATATATCATAAAAAACTGACAAACCAAAAGAAGCGGCGTATAGAGATAATCATGAAAACAATGCTACGTCAAACTTTAAATGACATATGAAGGACGAATTCCCAATGTGAAAATAAATATCTCTAGATTTCGCACCAGAAGAGAGTACCAAACACACGAACAACATCAATAACAACCAACTTATCATTAATGAATGCCAAGTGATGATCAAGTAAAGCAAAGTACCTCAAATCAAAACCAAATGGATTTGTGAAAAGAAATACCTCACCTAGAGAAGACAATATCAACTCGTATAAACGAGCAATCATATATAAGAAAGATTAAATCCTCAACTCTCTATAGGCTATAATTATTAGGTTTGGGAAGCTCATCAAATCACCCCCCAATTGAGAGGAATCAATAACAGTTTTGTCACAACCCATATTAGCGAGGCAATTAGCCAATGTATTACCTTCACGATAAACATGTGAGATGATGAGGTGCTCAAACATATCGAGGAGAGTCCATATTTGTTCAAGAATATACCGAAAATGCCAATTATCAGCTTTTCTTGCCTTGCAAGCATTAATGACAATAGCTGAATCACCTTCAATATGAAGGTATTTGAAATTCAAATCCTTAGCCATAACAAGACCTTCTAAAAGAGCACAAGACTCAGCGATATTATTTGTGCCAAGAGAAATTGGCATAGCTTTTAATGCTAATAAAGAACCCAAATGATCACGAAAAACTATCCCTATTCCTGAATCACCAGGATTTCCACGGGAGGATCCATCAAAATTCAATTTATAAAAAGGGGCATTAGGAGGATGCCATTTTATGGATTTTTTGTCTACAAGTGTTTTCTGAATCCTTGGAAAGGCGGGTGATACAGGAATAATGATACTTTTCCAAGAGGAGATCATAAAATTGTCCCAAGAAGAGAACTCTGAATTCATGTTAAAATATTTCTGGACATGAGCATTAACTTGCTCAAATATACTTCTTTCCAAAATCCCAAGAACAACCGATAAATTTGATGAGTCACATCTAAAAATGCGCTTGTTTCTTTACCACCAAATGGCCCATATGACTGAAGAGAGAATTATAAACCACAAACAAGCAAATAGAGAAGATGAATACAAAACTGGCCAAGACTGAAACATGTCCCATAAAGATAAAGGTAAAGGGAATGAAAGAGATATCTTTTGTAGGACAAAATGCCAACAACTACTCGCATACTCACAATGAAGAAAAAGATGATTGACATCTTCAAGAGCTTTACCACATAAGACACAAGAAAAAGAGGCTGCAATATTAAATTTGACTAAACGATCACTAGTCAAAATTCTATTTTGTAGTGCGAGCCAGGAAAAAACACCAGCTTTAGGTAATACTGAGTTATTCCAATAGAACAAAAAGGCACGATGAGGAGCATTTTGATTGGCCATTTGTTGAACAACAAAATATCCTTCTTTAACAGAGTAGTTTCCCGATTTAGAAGGGCACCAAATAAGTTGATCTTTGATGTTAGAAAGGAAAGCCACTCGGTCTTGCAAAACAGATTTAAAATTTTGAATTTCCTGCAGAGACAATGGCAGAGTAGAGGGATCCTTCCATGAGACCTTGTGAGAAAACAGATCAACACTATCTACATAATCGACCAATCTAACTCCCCATGATTGAGAAAGAACAACTAAAATAGAAGCAAGCGAATCATGCTGCGAAAGAGGGGGAAAGCCATTCCAAGAGTCTTTCCAAAAAAGAATATTCTCCCCCAAATGGACCTGCCAGGAGAGAAAATTAGAGACCACTTCCCTACACGAGATCATAAAGTTCCAAATAGCAGACCCCTGTGGAGGATTAGAAATTGTGAAGATCCTAGCAGGGTTCTTGGAATCCAAATACTTATCCTGCATAATTTGGCACCACAAAGATTGGGGCTTAGTATACATAGACCAAACTAGTTTGCCCCCAAAAGCCCTATTTCTTTTAGATAAGTCATGAATCCCAGCACCACCAACTTTCTTGGAAAGAGACATCTTGGTCAAAGAAATCAGTGGAATGTTTTTATCTTCTGTCATGTTGTTTTTCCAAAGAAAAGATCGAATGATCTTTTCAATTTGGGAGATGACTGATTTGGGAGCTTGAAGAACTGAGATATAGTAATTGGGAATGGTAGATAGGACCATTTTAATGAGAAGTATCCTGCATGAAAGAGACAACCACCTAGCCTTCCAAGCAGAAATATGAGATTTAAGTCTCTCAATAACTGAATTCCAAATAGAAGACTTAGAAGATCCCATAAAGAAAGGAATCCCCAAATAGGTAGAAGAAAGAGAGTCTACTGGGAAACCTAAGATATTCACAAGTCTATCAGCCACCAACTGAGGAGTATTAAAAATGAAGATCTTGGATTTATGGGGGCTAATCTGTTTGCCAGATCCAGCAGTATAAGTATCTAGAATAAATTTAATATGAGTAGCCTCTTGAATAGAAGAAGACCCAAATAAAAGTGTATCATTGGCAAAAAGGTTATGAGTGATTGACATATCAGAGTTAGGAATTAATACCCCTTGCCAAAAGCCCAGATCCCTTTGCTTAATAACCAATCGACTAAAGGCTTCTGCCATAATGATAAATAAGAAAGGAGATAAAGGATCTCCTTGTCTAACACCCTGGGTTGAAGAAAATTATCTAGAGGGAGCTCCATTAAGGATGACAAAAAATGAAGCAGTAGAAATACAACTCTTGATCCATTTACACCAGCTTTCAGAGAAACCAAATTTTCTCAAAACTTTGAGCAAAAAATCCCAGCAAACTTTATCATAAGCCTTCATCATATCAAGTTTCACCACAAAAGCTGGGATATTGGATGAATTTATGGAATGCAAAGTTTCATGAGCAACAATTGCTCCCTTGTGAGTTTCTCAACCCGGAACAAAACCTCCTTGTTGAGGAGATATGATATGAGGAAGGAGAATTTTAAGTCTTAAATAAATAGCCTTGGTGAAGATTTTGTAAATAGAGTTGCACAAAGAAATGGGTCTAAATTCAACAAAAGTTTGGGGATTCTTAGATTTCGGGATAAGGGCAATATAAGTGATGTTAAATTTTTTAAGGATATACCCACCCCTCCTAGACTCTTCCAAAGCCATTAATAAGTCAAAACTAATAAAATCCCAACATTTCTGAAAGAACAAATTAGTAAACCCATCAGGACCTGGAGCTTTGTCAAGGGCCATGGAAAAAACAACAGAATGAAGCTCATCTAAAGAAAAAGGCTTCATAAGAAAGTCATTATCCTCATGGGAAACAAGGGAGGGGATAGAGTCTAAAAGCAAATCTACATGATGATCCATGGAGGAAGAAGAAAAAGAAGGAGATAACAATTCCTTAAAAAAAGACACCCCCTCCTCTCTAATTTGTTGATCTGAATTAAGGACATAACTAGACTTAGAATCCTTAATACTAAAAATTGTAGAAGCAACTCTTTTAAGCTTGGCTTTAGCTTGAAAGAAGGTAGTATTCCTATCACCTTCTTTAAGCCAAACCTCACGAGACTTTTGCTGCCAATAGATTTCAACCTGGGAGCAAAGGATCTCCCAGTAAGCTTGCAATTTCTTTTGAGCATCATTAGTGGAGGAATTAGTGCCATGTCTAATAATCTCCTCATTAACAACCTTCAAATCATTGGCAACTACCTCTTTTTCATGAAAAATATTCTTAAAGACCAATTTATTCCAAGCCATAATTTGATATTTCACGAATTTCAGTTTGGAATAAAACTGGAACATCTTAGTCCCTTTGCAAAATAGAGCACTTATCCACCATTGCTTTAATAAAGAAAGAAAATGAGGATGAGTGAACCACATTTTCTCAAACTTAAAAGAAGTTCTAACAGAGGGAACATGATCCAATTTATCAAAATTGAGCAAAATTGGGAAATGGTCAAAATCTGAGGAGGTAAGAATCTCAGAAGAAAAGGAAAAGTTGCTCAAACGTAGGTTTAGGGTAATAAGAAATCTGTCAAGGCGAGAGGCAATCTGACATTTATATCTCCTATTAGTCCAAGTGAAAGAACCATTAGAAGGGAAAATATCGAATAACACACTGTTTTGTACAAAGGAAGAAAAGTCATTAATAACCTTTTGAACTGTAGGATTACCCCCTCTTTTTTCATTTGAGGAAAAGAGAGCATTAAAATCACCCCCAAGCACAATAAAAAAATCATCATATCGTAAAAACAATTCAGATAAGGAATCCCATAAGTCAGTTTTATTTGAAGGAGAAGTCGGACCATAAATATTAAACAGAACAAAAGAGACTTCAAACCAGTCAACCTTTAACAACTGCCAATGAGAAGCAAAAGATAACATCTCAACTTTGACTGATTTAGGATTCCATAAAGTTATAAGACCACCAGAAGCACCCAAAGAAGGAACTTGAACAACTTTCCAAAGGGACTATTTGGAAATTATATTATCAAAAGAATCCCGAGAAAGTTTAGACTCTTGCAATAAGATGATGTCCACTTTTGAAGAATCAAGAAATTTCTTGATCCTTCCCCTTTTGTCACGAGAATTTAAGCCCCTGACATTCCAAGATAAAATCCTCATTTATCACAAGGAGAGCAACATGACCTCCTTGTTTTGACATGGGAAGAAAATTTCTCTACAATAGTGGATTGAATACCAGCCACAATCTCCTCCTTGATTTTAGCCAATTTTGGTTTTCGACCCCTCTTCTTAGGAGTTTTAACAATAGGGGGGGAAACATAAGGAGATTGCTCCAAGGCTAGCTTCTGAGAGAAATCAAATCCATACACATTAGAAACAGTTGAAGAAGGACTATCAAAAAGATTCGCATCCACACCTTCAATAAATTTGGCTGAGAAGAGGAAAAATGACAACCATCATGGATAGGCCTCGAAGAGGCAGAAGCAGAAGAAAAAGAAAATTCAGGAAATTCCTTTGCAACAATCTCATCAAATAGATCAGAAGAAACTGAAAATAAAATATCTGAAGCAATAAACTGAATCTTCTCTTCAGAAATGGAAAGAGAAGAAGGAGACCTTGGAATGGGCAAAAAGGAATCACTATAAAAAATCACACTATGAACAATTTTGGTATCATTCACCAGACCCACAAAAGAAGAATGAGGAGAAGAATTAACAGAACAATGGATTGTGCAACCATTCGAAGGTAACAACAATTTTGGAAACGGAACCGAAGGACAAGAAATTTGACAAAAAATCGTAGAGGAGAACAAAAAAGGTTCAAAACGAAATTCAGAAGACCAATAATCCTTGAAAGGACTAGGAAAAAACTTATCAAAACAAAACCGATGAATGACAGATAGAACAGAGAAGAACATGGCTACAGAGAAGGAAAAGTAAAATCCATCAGAGGCACATCACATCCTATATATCCAGAAAAAGGAACGAGAGATGTAACAGAAAGAGGTAAAGGAGCAGAATCCTTAACATTATTATCCTTTAAAGACTGACGATCCTTACTTTTAAAAAGGGAACATTGGCGAAAATCAGATGAAAAATCTGAACAAACTTGTAAAGGTGCATTGGAATCACCACAACATTGAGAGGTGAAATGGCCAAGTAACGGAGCACAAGAATGAATATCAATCGAATCTTGAATCACCACAAGCTGAATCCATGCACCATATTTGGAGAAAATAGTAATCTCAGAGGGAATGGGTTTAGACAGATTTGATTACAAGCAAACCCTAACCAGAAGATGAGGTCGTTCGAAAGGAACTAAATCATGCTTAATAAAAATGCCCAATTTGTTTGCCAAGATTTCAACCATATACATATCACGATACTCCAAAGGAAGACCCGAAAAAGTTACCTAGAAGGGCATAAACTGTGGCTTTGCCGATTGAATATCAAAATGAGGAGACCAAGCATAGGTAAAAATTCCTATCCCAAAACAAAACCACCCTTTAAATTTATGCACACAATCCCTATACTTTTCAGAATCGAAAATTACAGTGAAATATAGAGAATCTTTATCAAACATAAATAAATCCTTCATACCATCCCAATTAGACTTTGCCCATGTTAACAGTTTACCAAAAGAAACCGGAGAAAGAAGCTTACCAATGAGGGCAGTAGAACGCAATAACTTCATAGAGTCCTGAATCATGTAATCAGGGAATATAACCTTATACTGCATAGAAGAATGCGGATTACCCCTCATCGAATTGGAAAATGCAAAGGGAGAGTTATGGGGAAGTGGATTTGGATGGAAGGGAGCTCGTTTAGCAACATGAATGTCATTCGAGGAAGAAAGGAAGTGAGGGTTCGAAACCAAAGTGTTATTTGGCCAGGTGACATAAGATGGGAGGGAAGGATTACAATCCCGAGAGGGAGATCCAGAAGAAGCTAATGGGGAAAAACCATCAGGACGTGGGGAGCCATCACAGATGTTGAATGGCAATTGAGGCGAAACATATCTATGCTTCCTAGGTTTTTTAGAACCAAAAAAGGAATGAAAATGCTTAAAAGTAGTCTTTGGGTGATCAACAGGATGAGGACCCAGAATGCCCTGAAATATTAATGCCTTGGGAACAAAAGATTTATAATAAGAACACGAAGGTTTTGGAACAGAATTACCTGTAAATTTGTGAAAATATGATGAAGCCGACAAGAATTTGTCATAAGCCAAGTCACGACAGTGACAATCCTTGACAACCCATTGAGGAGAATGATCAGAAGTTTGTAATTGAGCCAAATCATGATCGTCAAATGGCACATCTACCCATCGCATCTGCCTGTTCGCCATTCCTAGAGGTTTCTTCGAATATCCCTGGATGCCAGCACTATCCACCATCCTCTCTGTGTCCTTGTGATCTAGATCTTTTATTTTGAAAGCGAAGATGCAACCGACCTCAACTATTGCCTAAAGGTCAAATATTGGCGAAGGAAGTTCCAAAAATCTCTAGATCTCTGCGGCTCTATTGCTACTTCCTTCCCTTTCCCTGTGTTCAGCCTGTGAGATGTAAAAGACATGTAGCAACTGCTCGGCTTCCAAACTCACGCTTGACGCCCCCACATCTGTGCCCTAGGCCGATTTAGAAAATCTCCTTCCAACTAAAAATTGAATTCTTTTTTGTTATGAATGCAGAGAAGATGTTGGAGAAGACAAAGAACAACGTAGGGAAATAAAAAGAAGCCAAACTCATCCTCGATTCGAAACTCGCACTGGAAAATGGATTGAAAAACAACGATTTGCTTTTTCACAAAATACCCTATAGTAGGTTTCCAGAACAAAATGCAGACATCGGGCTCCTGCTACAAATCATCACTTGCTTAAGATTCTTCTTCTGACCTGCGGT